>NW_026138083.1:2315000-2717500 GCF_025592945.1 Manacus candei | reverse complement strand
ATCACAGTCTTTAGAACTCCATTATTAATGCACACAACCTCACAATCAAAGAGGATAAGAGCACAGTTCCCAGATGCCAATGATTTGATCCTATCTTATTTGGCTGTTTACATTTAAATAATGTGGCCGTATAAATTTAAATAATAAGAACCACCAACAGATGGAATGTAGAGAAAAAAACGTGCTTTCTATGAGACCCTGAACATATACTACACGGTGCTTTACAATTTATTTGAGTGGAGCTCATATTAAAAAAAAAAAAAAAAAAAAAAAAAGAAGAAAAAAAAAGAAGGGGAAAAAAAGAGACTCATTTCTTCTGCCATTATGGAAATAAAAGGACTGGTGCTTTAGTTCGTTGCTAGCACTGCCAAAGAAACATGCAGTTCTCTAACCTCCAGTACAATGTACCCATAAGGTACCAAGCATCAAAGCATATTAAAAGATATTAACTGCATATTTGCTTATGAACAAGATAAAAAGCTGTAGGGCCTCCAGGTTCTCAAGCTGTGAGTGGAACAGCTTTGCAATTTGCCTGCAAAACTGCATTTTGATCTTAATGAATATAAAATGGCTGCCATTAAAAGTAAAACAGATTATTTCAGGTCTTTTAGGGCCCATAGCTCTTTGACGGTCTTGGAGGGGCACTATGATCTTTCATTAAAATCTCACAGCAGGACTCCCTCACCAGCAAATCAAGCCTTGCAGTCGAGGAGATTGGCTACATTTAAAAGTAATTTTCAGAAATCTACACAGATTTTCAATTTGGTAATGAAAGCCATAAGAGAATGCAGGCAGCATTTTGTTGAATATTGTTGCTAATCCAGCGCTCACATTCGTTAGAAATTAAAGTGCCCCGTAACTACCAGGCTGATGGCAGCCTGCCATTCCAGCGCAGTTGTAAACTCCGTTTGTTAATGAGTAGCATGTGCTAATTGTTGTCAGCATCCCTGCCATACATCCCTTCCCTAACAACATATTTTACCTGCTGGAAGGTGTGACCTCGTGCACCGACAGCATCCAGTTTCAGGGGAGAAATCTCGGAACAGCAGAAAAAAGGTTCGGTTTCGTTTGGCGTGGCACGAAGCTAAAAGTGTATGTTTTGATGCTGATACCCGGACCCTCCTGGCACCCCATTCTGCATGTGCTACTCCTACATTAATACATCAAGGTAAGACAAAGAAGGGTGTCATGAGCTTTCACGGCAAAGGGAACAACAGAGGTGATTTCTCTGTGTTGCAACGCAAAGAGATGCAGCTCCCAGTAAAACGAAGTGGAAAGGTTTGAAAAGTTAGAGTGATCATATCTCATTATTGCAAACAATGTGAGGGGGGGATTAAAACAAAACCTGAGCTGGAGCTGCGAGGAAGCCGGAGTGGGACACAAAGATTGGCTCTGAGTTAGTCAGAGCTGATGGCTGTGCTGCCCTCAGGTGGAAGGTCCTGTCGGGAGGGGGAGGCCTCCACTTGCAGTGTAAACCCAGAAAAAATAAAAATAACAGCAATAAAAAAAAAAAAAAAAAAAAAAGGAAAGAAAAAAAATAGAAAACTCAGCCTCAGTGGCTGCAACAAACCAAGATACTCAGAAGTGTGAGCAAGAAGGGTTATAATACATGAATTCTCAAATAAACCAAACGTGAATTGAATTATGGCAGAAGGGAACAATTTTCATCTACTGAATTGTAAATTGGGTTTGTTTCCAGTTCATATTTGAAATGCAAGGGTGATGCTTGGCTTTTCATTTCATTTTTTTAGCTGGGGGGATTCTGAGGGAAAATACTGACTTGAAATAACTAAAAGCTGATTGAAGAGCTCTCACACACCCCCCGTGTGAGTGACACACACCCTCCGAAGCACATTTAGTATCAGTGCATCAAGCAGATTAGTTGTTCCACTGCCATGAGCGACAATATCATATATTGCTGCACGTTTAAAATTATTCAAATCAGTTTGGTGCACATACAGAGGGGTTTTTAAAACAAACAATCGTTTTCAATATGCAGAAGTGATATCACAGGGTATTCTGGCTCGAAGCAAACAGCCTTGTGAACTTATTTTGTGTGCTCACCCATGAACAGGGAGTGAGGACTTTCCTGGGGGCTCTAAGGGGTACACAAAGTACCCACAGCACCTCCACAGGAACAAGATCCTCCTTCACTGTGGGCTATCAGCTAATCAGGGTTACAGCACCCCTCAGTTCCCTCTAAGTGGAGCCCGAAGCAGAAAATCAGCAACTTTGTTTTCAGGACACACATGAACCATTAACCACCACATCCAAGTGACTGGAAAGATGAAAGATGAGGGATCAGCCCAATGTTAGAAGTTTTTTGCCAGTTTCTTGCTTTTTTTTCTATTTTAGGGGGGGCAGAAGCAGTTTGCTGGAGCACCTTTACATGTCATAGCAGACATTTCTCACCAGCTTTGGTTTTCACCGTTTCAGTTTTGAGCAGAGCTAAATTCTTCCAAAGCCAAAGACAGTAACATGAACGTGCTGCAGGTTTGATCTCCTGTTTTTTCACTTTGCTGAACCTTGTGTTTCCAGTTCCTCCTGCCACACACCACCACATTCCCTGTGACAGCAGAATCCTCAGGACACCTGATGTCTCTGTTATAAACACCATGGGCTGAGGATGCAAAATCACCAACTCCACCTAATACATATCACCCACAGAGCAACAAATAATCTCCTTTTTCTTCTGTACCTGCTCAGGACCCAGAGGAGGCCGTGTTTGAGTGCAGACAGGAAGCTCTCAGCCATCTCACAAGCGTATTTTTAAGGTTACACAGCAGCAGGTGGCTTTCCACTAAACAGCTTTAAATGTCCTTTTGAGCTGCACGTGGTTCCAAAAGTACAACCCAGAGCAGAGCAAGTACTGATGGACCAATATGTTTGGGAACTTCACACTGTTGGATCTGGTACTGCCCATCACTGCTCTTAAAAACTGTGTTTCCAACTAAGCTATTGATGAGAATAAAGGAAAAGGCACAAAAATAAAGTTCTATAAGGTTACCTTTTAAATTAAATGCTCTTTTAAAACATATCTCAGCAATTTCTATAACTAACAAATTTATTTTTTTTCTCCTTACAATATTACTTTTTTGGAAGGAAATGGATCTAACTACATTTTTGCTTTGTTTTCTTTCATACACTAATTATTATCTGTCACAGCCTGATTCATTTTGGGAGACCTAGAATTGACACACCTTATACGTTTTTATATAAAGGCAAGCAAAAAAGAAGCGATTTTTGAATGTCTGTGTTACGTTTTGAAATAATTTGGTATAAAAATATTTAAAATAATAAATATTATTTAAAATAATATTTGTCTTACCATGATAAAGCAAATGCATTCATTAGATTAATTTCCTAGTGAGCACAAACCCCATTAGTTTAAACATGGCCCACATTTTTAAAATGACCGAGTTGGGAATTTTTCCATTCTGTATCTGTTCTCTAATCCCTCTTGCAGGAGCTTTCCATTCACACATTTTGCATCCAGATGTTATTGCTGGTTGTGCAACTGGTGAATTAGCCCAGGACTTTGAATGCTGTTCCACATTCCTGAGGAAACAGCCTCTCCTGAAGAATTAGCTGCCCTAAGTGTAGTAGCTGGCAAAGAGGGAGGAGGAGAAAACAGGAGCAGGGGTAGAAGGAATGAGGAGTGGAAAGTCACATAAACTTCTAAATAAGAGCCTCACATGGGGAGAATTTGAACAAAACAGTAGGAGAACAGAGCTAATAAAGCCAGGGTGCAGCTCTGCCTAATCAAACTCACGTTTAATAAACACCAGATTTCCATTCCCTCTTCCACACTTCACACAATGCTCTCGATTGAGGTTTTCTAAACAGCCCCATCCAGAAGGAAAACAGCACAAATTAAAAAAATGAGCCAAGTGTCACAGACACAGGATGGAAACGTGATCCCACTGAAGTATGTGGCCAAAATCCAAACCCCAACTTCAACAGGGACAGAATTTTACCTCAGGACTTGAAAAAAGAGATGGAGAAACCATAAATCAAACATCAGAGACAGGAAATGTCTTGGAGTCGAAAAAGGATACAAAATAAGCCATTGGTTCTTATCTTACCAAAAAGGCCCAAATCTGCCTTATTTTTTTATTCTCTAGCTAAGACTGCCCAAGAAGTTCCACATTCACCACCTTGATAGATAATGGTGGACATTTACACAGAAACTGAAGATCTGCAGCTAAATCCATCAGACCAATAAAATATATGAAATAATTTCTTCTGTTGATCTCCTGTGCTGAGTGGACCTCAAAATCAGGCGGGTCCACAGCTTCCAGAACAAGGCCAAGGTCCACAGCCTGTAGCAGTGCTTAAAGTCACCACAGTTCCAAAGCACAACGAGTCTTTCCAGACAAATTCCAAAACTGCTGTTTCTTCCCTCTATGCAGTTGTCTCTGCACAAAGTCTCTCTGTCTTTTTTTTTTTTCCCTCAACCTTATCTATTATTCACAAAAAGAATTATTCCTATAAGAGCTAATGCTTCTTTTCCCCAACTTTTTATGATCAAGGTGACTTATAAACAGCTGCAATAAAAATGGCTGAGTTTTTCCTTTTTTTTTTTCATACCAAGAGCATCCTCAATAATGTCTGAGAGCGAGCAGTGAGGCTCAAAGATACGTGACAGTCACAGATTTCACCCCTGGAGCCACAAAACCTACAGTAGCAATTTCTTCATTTGACCAAAATGAATGGTCACCACAAAAACAAATGTAAGTTTGGTATCACTGATTTGGCTGAGACAGCTCAGGGGCTTGAACTTAATAGACTTCCCCTGACAGATTAGGATCTCCTGGTACGTCTGCATCATCCTGTCACAGCAGATAGCCCAGTCCAAACCACAGGCATGGCACTGCCCTTGATCCATGACCTTAGAATACAAAATAACTGGCTAAAGAATGTAATAAGACTCCCAAGGAAATACTTTTGAAGACAGTATTCATTTTCCTTGGTGGTCTTTTATAGGAGGGGGGCGTGGGGGGGGAAGAAGACAATTAAGCATTAAGAACTGATTGATGCTTAAACAAAAATGCCTAACAGTGAAAGCACATTTCTATATTCCAAAGGACCAGGCAAAGCCATCCCTAAGAAGGGATTAACTACTATCAGATGATATTACTACTGGATTAATGGTGTTTCGCATTCACTATATTTATATTAAAAAAAAAAAAAGATCTCTTTTAAGGAGGATATAAGTGATTTGTATAAAACCTAGAAGCCAAAAAAAATTACATTTTATTTGCAGAGCAGTGTGATGGATAGTATTCCCTTCATTTATACATGTTAATTGCAGTAATTTTTCCCCCTTGGTCTGGAACCAGGTCTTGCATTGCAAGTCAGTTGTTTTGAGAGCACCACAGCCCATGGAAAAAGGAAAGCCATGTGTAACTCCATGATGCTTTATATTCAAGTGGATAGTCTAAGCTGTTCTTATTTTAGAGAATTGTTTTTGTAATAGATATACTAGAGGTGATCATTTTACTTTATTGCTAGTCATTGCTGACTGAAATATTTTGCCAGATGAAGGTAATTACTATGACTATATTACTTTTCTAACCTGTTCAGTCTATTGTACCTCAGATATTCAGAGTGGGAAATTCTGGGTCCTCATCTGCAGAAAAAAAGAGTCACATTGTTCCGTGCTCTGGCCTTAATTATGTAAATCCCATATAGATGTTATCCAGTTTCCATCCCCACCTGGATAGCTTATATCTACAAAAGGTTACAGGGAAACTCCAGTTTTAATGTAGAATTGTGCAGGTGAAAAAGCCAAAAAACACACTCAAGTTTGTGTTACAAGTGACAAAAAAAAGTCTACTTTGACCAGAACCAAATCACTCAGGTGAAGATTTTTAAAAGGATGAGAGGAAGAGCCATGTTCTTGTTCAACATTAGTCACTACAGGCCAAAATTATACATTAGAGGAAATTATTTGTTGAGACATCCTCAGGATTATATGCCCTGGAGGTGACAAACAGGTGTGTGTTTCCCTCACAAAGTCTCATGTGCTCAGAGTCAACTTTTTTCAATCCACAGCATAATAACAGATTCACAGTAAATTCACTGTTACAAATATTTCCCATAATATCCACGTTCTTAGCTCCATTCTACCAGCAGTCACACTACCTCAAGACCTCAGTCTTCCTTGAATTCCATACTGGGAATACTCCATCCACACACAACAGGGCTAAACCAGGATAATGAAAGACATATTTACCCACTTCACTGTGGCATTTCACAAAACAGCTCCTGCAGTCATTCAGCCTCCAAATATCTAATCCACTGTAACTGTTTTAATCTCAAACCTTAGCAGGTAGGACTTTAAATAAGCTTTTCTTCTGAAATATTTCCATCAGCATTATTTGTTATTAAAGAAAAAAAAAGGTAAAATAAGATTTCTTACAAAAGGTAATTAAGCAGTATAATATCATAGTAAGTGGAATGAACAATAAGGAGTTGTACTAAAATATATGCCTTGTGCAGTAGAGGACTGGTGTTTCAGGAGATTAACAATTATGATCACCAGTCCTCTTCTGTTTCTGTAATACTCCACACAATCTTTTTTAAATTACTTTATTAACCTTTCCTCCTAGCACAGAAGTGCCCGATTATAGATAATATTTCAAAATCATCTGAAGTGTAAGTGTGTTTGATTTGCTCAGTAATTATTTGTCTACTTTATTACATTGACCAAGCACACAAGCTCCTTGACCAGTTTTATTTCAAGTCCAGTTCCGAGCGGGGTCGGATCGCTCCGTGGGATCGCTCCCTTTGGCCCCCCGAGCACCTGGAATTTCATGTGGGAGCTGGGAACTCGGACAGGAAAATCCCACACTTCCAACGTGCAGGAATCAGCCCGTGTGATGCCATCTGAGGTGAAGGGAAAGGTTTAGTGCACATGTCAAAGTCTGTTCATTCCCTGCGTTGCAGGCCGCGGACACGTAAGCACAGCCACGCAAATCTGCCTTTCTAAACCTAAAAGGGTGTAAAACCCCCTATATATTTGTCAATGCATGCTCTTCCCAGGATAATATATTCCCAAAGTTTTGCAGGAGGAATTATTTCCACTTGGATCCGAAGTATTAGCCCATTAGCAGCCCCACTCCTCCCTGAAGCTTCCTGCTAAACATATGGCGATCACAGGAAAATATGCATTCCTTAAAACACAGGCCCGGAGAAAACAAGTGAGTATGGAAATAAAAAATAAAATAAAAAAAAAAGCAATGAAAAAGTTTTCCTGCTCTAACTTTGCAGCTTTGTAGGAAAGGGAAATAATATTTACATTTTTGTAAAGATGAAAATGCAATGAGATGAAACGCTACACAGTTTATTCCTGAGGGCCACCACCAGGATAAAAGCACAAAGCCTGGGGACTTTGTTTACTGTCCACAATCAACAAATCCTGAAATCTCCATATGCAGCAGGTTTCCAAAGCTCTGTTAGTAATACTGTATATTGCTGGTCAGCCCAGTCACCCATAGAATTACAGTGTAGGGTATGGATGCCAGTATTTTAGACCCAAACCGAGCATAAAAAACACAAAGTAAAATTCAGTGTCAGCACAAAGTTGACAGCGAATGATTATAACAGCTTCGAAGCTTGAAAAAGAGTGTAAATAACTAGGATCCCCCGCGGGCTCACTCAGCCTGCATACATAACAACGGTGATGGACAGCCACTGGGAAAGCACTGCGGAAAAAAAGTCACTCTGCAAAGATGCAAAAATCTCTCCTGCAACGACTCTTAACTGTCACCTTTCTGACTAAATCAGCTACTTTTATAGAGAAAAAGTATCTATATTGTGCACTGCTGCTGGAGCAGGTAAACCATTAATATATTTTTCAGTGCTAATAAGCCCCGAGAATTTTTATTTCTTTAAAACAAATGACTCAAAGCCGAGTGTTTGCCAAGTCCTTTCCCTCGACCATCACCCAATTAACCACAGGGAAGAGACAACCCAGACCACTGGGCTAAGGAATTTCAAACGAGGTACGTACATATAAGTGTGAAAATACTCCTAAAAATTAGGATGCTTTTTCCACAGGACCGTTTTGCTCCTGTGGATGTCCATATACAAGCAAAATATGCACGGGCAGTAATGGCTTTAAAGTGCTGGCAAATTGCAAGTGGGGAGAAGCACCGGGTCCTCAGACTCTGTCAGACATGTGACAGCACTGTGATTATGTGGGCCCTTCCCAGTCCCTGGCTGTAGGCTGGGAAGAGAGGAATGAACAGCAAACACCAGCTTATGCCTACAAATTACTGCATTTTTTTAAAATCAATTAGCAAGCAAACTACTTAATTAACTAACTCCTTTCCCTCCAGTATTTATTCAGTGCAAGCTTTCAATTTTAGATTTACAAAAGTGCAGGTAGTAAAACTTTACTTTTACCCATTTTTTGGTTATATTTATCTGAACTCAGGAGATACCTCGAAATACCAGCCTTTGGTCATTGGACTATTTGTTCTGAGAGCTTGATTCTAATTTGAGCTAAACAGGAGCTCATAAATATGACACAACTGAGACATTTGTGATGATCAGGCAGTATCTAACTTTGGAAAGTGCATCTAATAAAAAGAAAAGAAAAATTCTCATATATGAGACAGTAAAAAAACCCCCACATTAAGTTCATGGTGAGTTATAGAAAAACAGAACTTCTCATCCTGCAAGTCACTAAATACTCTCTTCGTTCATTGAGCATGAAGAGAGTTGAGTGTTCAACACTTTGCAGGTTGTGCTCATCAATTTGGTGAATCAGACACACAAATTATGGTTTTATAATTTCATGAAGCAGAAGAGTCACTCTGAGGTCCCTGAAACTCCAAAGATGACCCCCAGCAAAGGTCTGACTTTCACCCATGTTTATACAATCCTTATGTTTTGCTGGTGTTTTTTGATCTCTATTGCTCTTTAATAAGAGTTTGACAGTTTCTCTCCTCACTTGGAAGGTCAGTGATATTCAAGGGCCATTTCAGATTCAACTACTTGGTTAAGGCCACTCTGTTGTCTTTGTCCTATAAAAATCTGTCACGGATCTGAGATGTTCCCTCGAAAAATTAATTAGAGTCTACGAATGGTGGGATAGGTTAATGTTGCACAAATTGTTGCAGAGTTATTCTACTCGGGGAAATGCACCTTTTTACAGGAGCCTTGGCTTGGCTGAACTGGCAGGTGAGGGTGGGCACCCAGTGTCGTTTGTGGGCTGTTAAATACACATTTCCTTTCAACTGACTGACAGGAGAGGAGCTCAGAGAGCCTTAAGTAATTCCCAGCACCTCAACTTACCTGCATAAAAGTGGCAAAACAATTACCGGCCTATTAAGCACAGCTTTTTAGGTCCTTTAGAAAGAAACCAGTTGTCTAAGATTAAAGAGATGGAAATGTTGCCCAATTTCGCAATTTACATCTGACCTGGCAGAGTTGCTGCTCCGACCAAAAGGAGCTGATTGTTCCTTTTATATTTTATCTTGACACCACGCTGTCAGCCTGAAGAAATTGGGACAATGCTAAAAGTGCATCTGCTTTGAAACCAGTCTTAGTAAATCCACCGATTATACCGGTGAGTTATTCCTGACTCGGGCCAGAAGCCTTTGCAAAAGTCTGGGAAAGAATAACAGGATACAGCAGCAAAATTAATATTGTACAGTTGTATTCATCATAACTCTAAAAAGTGAAATTCAAAGCTGTCTTTTCATGTTCCTTCCTAGGAGTGACCAGCAGAGCCTGCCATGCTCAGTGAAGCCGGATTTGTAATCTCACAGAAATAAAAGGCAGAACAGGAAATAACAGGAGATATTATTCCACACCAGAATTAGCATAACCCAGCACATCAGAATATTAAAATTTAACAAGGATTTCAAACCATCCTTGTATCATCAGCAGAGAGCCATGTCACAGGTTTTTTTATTGGTTCAGCAGGATAGGTATAATTGTATCAATATTTTAATGCTTGATGCATATTGTCTGTGATAAATTGCTTGCATAAATAAAAAAGCACCAATATTCAATTGCCAATGAAATAATCACACATTCTAGATCTTTATTATATCATGCATTATTTAATTACAATAATCAGAATCCTTTTGAAGGTAAAACAAGATTAAAAAGGTTTTGTTTTATTGGATCTATATATTTGATTTACACTTTATATGTTAGCTTTGCATTAAGAATTTATAAGGCATCAATTCAAATGGTGATATTACAAGAGTTTATTCCATTTGTAATTAGTACAGTACTCTTAAAGTACTCTGGCTACGAGAGATAATATTTCAGTATTTTAATGAGCTTTTTAAGTATAATTGATGTAACAATCGTTGAATTACACATTTCTACCTGAAGAATAATGAAGGAAACATTTTAATGAGAAATGTAATCATTATTAGCAAATGATCTACTAAACTGCCATTTACTGACATTTAAAAGCTTAATAGCAGAAAACTGTATTTTTGTTCATCTGCATCACTACAGATGATTATTATCTCAGTTGCTCAGCCTTTCTGGTATAACTTCCCCCGTTCGGTTTTTGTTGTTAAATTTAAGAAAAGCTTTCTTTTCCGATTGTCAGCTTCCTCTGGAAACTATGGGGCTTGACATGTATACAGATAATTTAAATAAATTAGCCCCTTTTCAGCCTTCAGCGGTTTTTTTTCAGTACAAAAGGTCTCATTCTTGGGAGTATTCATGCTTGCATCAGCTTGATTTTGATGAATGCCCTGTAACCTCCCTGATAGCACCTTAGACATGGCGATCCTGCCAACGTGGTGACAGCAATGTGTGAACCTCCCACATTCTCTTTATTAAAAAAACCCACCAAAACAAACCCAAAGCCCCCCAAAACCCCATTGATATATTGAGCAATACTGATCAATCATTGCAGTGGGGTACTAGACAGCATTGCTCCACCACAGAAAGGCTTAGTTTAAGAAAAAAAAAAGAGAAAAAGGAGATAAAATTGAGGCTCTACTCTGTTCTTTCTAAGTGGTGACTCAGTCTCAGAATAAAAATTGGGAAAGCAACAAACATAAACTAGTGAAGCATTATCAGTATGAGGTTTCTCTCCCATTACTGCAGTTTCCACTGCCATCCACAAGGAAATATTTCACCGTGTTCCATGTGGGTCCTAAAAATTCTCTTTCCCAAACTTTCTAGGAAGAAGAGTCCAGAGGAGGGGCGAAGGAGAAGCTGGATGTAAAGACAACATTTCTCTTGCTAATAGTGTTCTAAGATAGAGAGGTCTGGGAAAATCTCCAGTGTAATCCAAGCAAACACCACCACCCCCTGCCTCAAAAAAACCCCCACCTGACCACGGAGCCAGAAAAAGACGGAATTATTCTCCTCATCAGGAACACCCCCTCTGCAGACAGACAATCAGTGCCCATTCATAACAGCAGCCAAGGTAATTGGGGCTCATCAGGTACCTCAGGTACCTGGACAGCCTCGTTCTCTCTGCTGAAACACTTCCTGGGAGCCCCTCTGCTCCTCCTGGATGAGGGGGACTGAAAGGGATGGATGGGAAGGGATGAGCTCCCAAAAGATGCTCTTCACCAGCCGTGGCCCAGCTGTGCCAGGGCAGCTTTGCTCTCGGGCACAAGAAAGGAGAAGCACTCACAGCTCTTTGCTCAGGTCAGATCCTGCTCCAGATCAAATTCCTGCCAGTGCCAACAAAGCTTTCTGAAGTTACTCAGCTTTGCTTTAGCACATTCCCTCTCTGTCCCAAAGAGATGGCATTCTCACTGCCATAACACATCTTTCTCCCCACAGCCAGAAAAAGGAGAGAGGCCTCAAGGAAAAATGACAAGTGATTCACTCCCAGGGAATTCCTGCTATGGGCTAATCCACAGCTGGTTTAGAGAGGACAGCCCTTTCCTCCTTAATCCCAAAATTCTGCAAAGGACACGCAGCCAGTAACTAAATACCAGCAGCCTTGAAAGGACCTACTGGTGATCCTCTGGGATCTGCCTTCCACATCCAACTCCTGTGCATCCAGCACAAGGAAAAACACTCCCAGCTCTCTCCTTGTTCAGTAGGAATGCTTCTGTACATCTTCACTTGGACACAAAGCCTTTTAGGATTCCCCAGGGTGGCTTTAGCTGGGTCTTCTGAGAACTGTGAGCTTTCCAAGACAAAACTAACCCATCACATTATCATTAAGCAAGAACTGGAGAGACCTTCATAGATGGACTTATTGCACAAAGAGCCTTTATAAAAGTAAAACATGTCTAGAAACTATACCAAATATATGTATATTTCCAGGCTCATAAATAAGACACATTCTGAAAATCAGGTGCACTGCGTGGCTGTTGGGATGATTTAAGGGAGCTACCAGGGAATATCAGCAAAAGTGACACAGAAACCAGAAGTGGACAAAGGTGAGTAATAAAATCAAGAAAAAACCTTGAGCCAAAAATATATCAAAGCCGACTCCACTGATGTGTTTTCATTGCTTAGAGATGTAGTGCCATTCTCATCTGCTTAATTCCAGTTCAGCATTTCTTTGATATACCTTTTATAATTTTCAGTCTAATTATAATGAAAATCATTTCTCAACGTAATTCTGCAATAAAAATGTTTCCTTATTTCCCATTACCCCGGCACACGATCCCTCACAGCTCCTGAGCACGCTCACGGACGTGCACGGCGCATCTTCTCTTTCTTAGCATTTAATCTCTTCATAGTCTACCGATGTCAAGAGGTTCAGATTAAGCTTGTTAAAGATCTGCTTCACTCTAACTCGCTGATGATTATTTATTTAGCAGTTTTATGTAACCCTGTCATTGATAAGCACTCTATTAATTTGCCGAGGGACAAATCAACACTAGTTATTTTTCTACTGGCTATTAGATTCAGTGCTGCTGTTTGTTACAAACCACTTGCCAGTTAATTATAAATTATGGGTCCTCTTTGCCTATATTAATTGATATCTCCTCTGCCTTTGTAATACTAGACAAATAAATTGAAGGCAAGATTTATTAAGCAGCACATGTCTTCCATCTCTTGATTAGTATTCTTTACTTTTTAAACATTTATACTTGTTTATACAGATTCCATGGCAGAACAGTACATTAGAGAACAGATCCTTGGGGTGTTTTTGGGGAGACAGGAAGACTTATTTAACAGCTTCCCACAAATTAGGTCGAAGTGACACATGGCTTAAGTTAAGCAATTTTTAAATGCTCCTTTTGATTTAAAAAAATCTTAGGTCACAGTGTCTTTTTGTGTAGATTCAGTATACACTTATTTTTACAAAAATTGTGTGTGTGCATTCAGGGAACACCTCCCATGTGTCTCTGCATTTTGTATGTAGAGTGTTTCATATATATATATATATATACACACACACATATATGTGTGTGTCTTATAGATCAGGTAGTAGAGGGATTCTCTGTCATCTATTTCCATGCAAAAAGAAAGGCTTCTCTGAATAGAGTTTCCTTTTCAAACCCTGCAGATGTAATGAGTGGTTTCAGAACAATGGGCTGTGGCCATTTTTAATTTGCAGGAGTGTGAATCAGACCAAGTAATTGTCCCATCTCCTCCATTTCTATACCACCACCAGCTACAGGGAGTGCCCCCTTTCAGAGAGGGACTGACATCCACAAAGAAACACCAGTTAAAATTTATGCCATGTACTTCTGAGAAGAAACTTCATTCTTCTGCTCCCTCGCCAGTGCCAGTGAAGTTCCACACCCCACTCAGCTCTGGAGCGAGTTCTGTGGTTTCAGAGGAAAGCCAAACAATTCCACAGGAACAAAACTGCACCATTTCAGTGAGCTGGAGTTAAACAGCAGCTCGTTCCCACCCTCCAGCCCTCAGAGTCCTGCAGTCAGGATGTGACACACACGTGTCCAGCAGGGTTAGAAAAGGTTTCACCCTCCTGCCACTTGACGGGTGTCAGGAACTGCTGATCCCGGGGATTACAGTTACACTCCAAACCTAATTATGGGCAGGTTTTTAATGCAATTAATAGCTTCATCTGCAGGGCCCTAAGTGTTTTGCTATATACCAAGTTAGATAAATTCAAGGAAAGCACACTGCTGACCCTATGGATGAAAGCATCGCTGTATTGACTGTTCACAAGCAGGAGCTCCCCCACTAATTAACTCTTACAGTGCACTGATTAGTAGCAGAACATCTGCATCCCCCTCTGGAGGCTGGTTCACAAACACTAACAGCTACCACACTACTACAGCTCTCCCAGTTCATGGAATGTTCCACAGAGATGCATAAACACTGCTCTTTCATGGTAAAAACACCCAGAAATATGTACCCACAGTCAAACTGGAGCTTGAGTGCCTTTACAAGTAAATGTCTGAAAACTACCTGACTGAAAACCAGCAAAATTTAAATTAATTACGGGCATTCTTGCAAGGGAACACGTGGTGTTTGTGTCATGGAAACTGCAATGATCACTCATCAGTAAGATTCTCTATTTAAGTTTAAAGACTCCATTTAATTTCTATTTTCTGGAGCATCTTTGTCTCCAAATGTGCTTCCAGTGCAGCCTGGATAAGAACAGTCAGAGAACCCTCTCTTTAAAAATAAACACTGAATTTATTAAGGCTATTTGTCTACTTCACCAAGGCCATTATTCAGATTTCATTCATTAATATGGTTCCTGGGGAAGGGGTTGGGTGAGGGGATGATGTTCTATCTCTGTCAAGGCTCTGTGTTCAGCTTTGTCACTGCAGAACAACAGGCCCTTCTACACCCTGTGAGTGAAACCCAATCCACACCCAGCCCCTGCCAGTGCCACCTCAGCGCTGCATCAAACACCCCCGGGATGGCCAAGGTAAGGAATGGGTAAACCATTTCAAATGAAACAGGGAATGACCTCAACTGCTACTGTAAACCATTTTTTTTTCCAGATTCACAGAAGTTTGAATGGCTTTCTTGTTCTATTTTCCATTTTCTTTCAGAAGAAATGTAAAATTGAGGCCTTGACCACTCAAGGTCATTAAAAATCCCATTAACCTTTTCACAAGGTAGGGCTTAAGTAGGGTTAATTAAGCAATATTGCTTCACAAGGGTCTGAAGAAGCATTTTTCTTTCTAGTTTCAATATGTATGCCAGTAGGTTTGCATGCCTCCCACCAGTTTTGTTTTACATTTTGGGTCAATGTCCCCCACAAAAGGAAAGAAAAAAAAAACCAACAACCACAAGAAAAACCCAACCAAAAAACCTTCAGAAAACCATGGAAGACCCCAAATAGAGTTGGTTGTAACATAGCCCCTGAAATGCCTGGGTGCCACATGTCCCACTGAAAATGATACCCATGCTCTTTTAAAAGAGACTCAATGGCCAGTGGAAGGTTTACACACCATGCAAAAAATGTTTTGAAAAAAAAAACCATTTGCACACTACAGAAATCCTCTCATCACTGTAATGAATTAAAGAAAATACTGAGTCATTTTCTGCAAGCCATAAATAACCATTTGCATTTATTCATTGCTGGGTGCTGGGAGCACTCTCCGAAAAGGAACTCAAAGCAACGATAAATCAGTCATAGAAAGTGAGAGAAATATGATAAACTACATATTAGGCCAGAGAAAAATCTGCCATACAGAGCTTGGAAACTGTCACCATCCAAGAGGAATCTGTGACTTCCATCTGCAAGTGCCTTCAATCATCTTCCTCCACACCCTTCATCAGAACTCCCCATACGCATCATTATTCGAGAATTATCAACACACACAGATAATAATCCCCAGCCAGAATCACATTTGCAAGGTTCTTCTTTTTAAATGGAAGGGAAATATAACTCAGAACACTGTAAAACTCAACTTTTTTCACAGGAGTCCAAAACTGTTTGCAGGCAGAAATGGGAGCAGAGGGATAACACGATCCTCTGTGCTGTCTGCTTCTACTGAGGCACATAATGAAGCTGAGCACTGTCTGGGCATTAATTCTCCTGTGCTGGTAAGTCATGGCAAAGCCACCTAAAAGCAGGCAGAAAAATAAACTTTTCAGCCTGTTGTGCTCCAGAACTTAATTATGTAATTAATTCAATCAGACAGTAGCAAATTCAAAGCATAACTTCTTTTTCTTTTTACAGTGAAAAAATAGACTGCAGGACTTCCTGCCACAAGATATCCCTGCTAACAACTTAGCTAAATTAAAAACATTAGACATTTATGTGGCTAGCAAGCATATAGAAGAGCAAAATACACAAATAATGCTAAAATAAACCACATTTTATCAGGCACAGATTTACCAGCGGGGTGAAGGGGACTGCATCTCCCACAGCAACCTTCCTTTTCCTGAAAGACCTGGAATTAAAGATGACAACAACTGCTTCCAGCCCAATTTTGGGGATCTGAAGGAAGCCTGTCTGTATTTCTTTCTTTCTCTAACCCCTTTCAATACTCATCTACCAGCACTACATTTCCTGGCCAAATGAGGTGGACATGGATGGTTTGTAAGTGGCAGGAATGTTTCCTGACAAAGGGACCTCAGAATTCCACACCATCTGGTTTGGGTTGTGACTCTGTAAAAGGTACTGGTACTTGTCAAAGATAGTATACAAATTAAAATCTATTTATCTAAGTAGCTGAACAAGAAATCAAAATATTTTAAGTCTTGGCTTTGTCTGAGCTTTGATTAAACTAGTTTGTTTTAGTGACAATCCTCAGTCCAGACTGGGAATTTTAAAACTGGACCTATTCTGCACTTCCTTGTTCATCTACAATTGAATACAAGCAACATGTAAGAACAATGGAAAAACAATATCCTTAAAATTTCCTGGTTGGTTGCAGAGATATACAGGCACTGTACACTTTTTATACATGGTATAAACTCTTAGGAAAGATTCTGAGACAAAACTTAAACCCACTGTTCACCAGGAATCCAACTTCTCCTCCTCCAGAATCTTTGCAGGCACAGCTAACTCACCATCTCACAGAACTGCCTGATGTCCTGGACACAAAAATACAGGGAATTCCAGTGGGGAAGTGAGTGACTGGCCCACAGTCACAGCCAAATTCAGCATTACATGCAGAATTAGGACACACACAGTTTTAGCTCTCAGACCCATGTTCACACAACATCACTATAAAATATCACCTGATAGAACCCATATTTATTATAAGGTAAATCTATATTTTCTGCTGGAGTGGGAAATACTTCTCCTTTTTTAGCTGTTAATATTAATTCCATGAGTTCTGTGCCTGAAGATCATTATTAATGTCTTCTTGAGATTTCATTAACACTACAAAAAAAACCCCAGAAGACAGTTTTGGTGCAAAGCTTACTTTAAGTGGGTAAATTCCCTGTTTTTCCTTTTTTTTTTTTTTCTCCAAGCCAGAAAAGGTGGATAAAAGACCCATAAAATAAATGCTGAGTGAATAGGACTCTCGAGCTATAGAACTTGTGCTGTGAAAATTCTACTTTGTCTGGCAAACACTATTAAACAGAAATCTATGAGCAGCATTTTTTTTCCCATTTCATACAGGGGGAAAAAAAGAAATCAGATCTGACCCAGTGACTTCCATGACAATGGTGAGAGTCCTACTTTGTACAAAAGAGTTGTAAAGGCAGAATTTTTACTCTTGGGTGGGCATTTTAACATTCCCAGCAACTGAGCTTCCCTACTAGGCTTGTTGGGATCACTTCCTAGAGCTCTGGGTGTTGGCCCCAGTGGCTGGTGTGAAAGGGTAACTCTGAGGAGCCCTCATGGGTTTGGTCTGGGGTTGTTTTATTTTCAGATTGTTTTCTAAATTACAGACTGGTTTCTAAAGTACACAATACAATTAAGAAAGTGCAGATTGATATCACTGTCACCTCTATTTCTGAATGGAGTTTCAGGCAGGCCAACTTCGTATTTTTACCATAATTTGGGTCATTTCCAACCGGAATTCCAAAGCAGGTGTCAGTGGTGAAGCGCCTGGGGGCTATCAAAATAACTGACTGTGTCACCTTGTCCTCCTAATGATCCTTATATATTTAACATAAACACCATAAAAGCCAGTGCTTATTCAAGCAGGACCACTACATATGTTTGTCTGGGTTTGTTGTTCTAACTTGCACCGACTATAAAAAAATAACTGGCAAGAGGAAAAAAAAAAGTGTTAAATGCTGCAACAGAGCATCCAACTCTGGATTTGGAAGTCTGATGCTTTGCTGATGTTTCAAATAAACCCCAGAAGCTGCTCTTGTGGGGGGGCATAATGGCACACACAACCTATTTGGAGAGCATTTCTTTTCTTACAGTGCTGTGTGGTTCTCATTATAATGATAATATCCAGCATTTATGCGGCTATTTACATCTTTTACACGCAGCACCAACAACTAATTAATCCTCACAACACCCTGTAGGGTAGGTAAGGATTATTATCCCCATTTTATAACAAGAGAAATTGAGACAGAGGGGTAAAAGTGACTTGCTGGAAGGCACTTGGCAAGTTAAAGGCAAAACTCCCATGGAAACACAGGGGGTTGCTGGTCCCCAGGCCCAACTCTGGTTGCTCCGTTCCCTAAAGAACCAGTACCTGATTTCAGAGTCTCTGTTTCAGCCAAGCTTGTCCAAAAAATCCCTGTACAGCTTGTCCAGGGAGGTTGTGCAGGCTCAGCCTTGGAGCTGCTCAACACCTGACATGACAAAACTCCGAGCAACCTGCTCTGATCCAACAGATGATTTTGCTTCAGGCAGGATGTTGGATTAAAGAGACCCCCCCGAGCCTGAATTATCCTATTTTAGGCAGTAGATGTGTTCTGTGATGGTTACAAGTTTTCCAGCACTTCACTTTTTCCAGCTCGGTTCCTGTACTGCTTTCACCTACACCTACACAGGCAAACCTGTGTGCAGCACTAGGCCTGTGCCAACAGAAAGAAATAAATATAATGGCAATAAATATAATGTATATAATGTATAAATAAATCTGGATATACTGTATAAATAAATATAATGCCATTTAGCAGTGAACTAAAAAAAAAAATAGTAAATAAATAGTAAATATACTATTTTTCCCTGTTTGCACTCAAATTCAAAATCATCACTAAATATGGGTTTTTCCATTAGGGAAGACAACATCCAAGTTTTCTTGTGGTCGTGTTTCCCTAGCAAAGTCTGAGCAAGAACCAAAAATAAGATCTTGAGAGTCAGACAGGATTGGCAAGGGCCAGGGTGAGGCTGCAGGGTGTTGTCACCTGGCTACACGAGTCCACACTCCCTATTACAGGACAGAAAAGTTCTGTCCCTGTGCAGCCCCATCTTTGCCAACAGCTCTGGATTCAGGGCCAGATGAGGAATTGGCAACAGCAACAGAAATGCTCCTGGAAGGATTCTCTGCTTAATGACCCTCCTTGCTGCAGTATCACAGCTCCCATCAAAGCTGGTTCTCAATCTCCTCAGCAGTGGCTGCTTATTTAGGGGAGCTCAAGTTCCTTTTGGGGGAAAAAAAGTAACAGTTTTAAAAAGTGCTGGGTATCCTGTGGTTCCTACTAAAATGGAACTGAGCTGTTTGGGAACTTCTGTTATTTCATTCTGATGCCTAATGGGAACTGTTGGATGTAAAATTGTTTGAGGAATTGAGCCTTAAACATCCTTATCAACATCCCTGCTCTCCTATAAAAGATTGTTTGTGTCCTTTTGCATACACTTCATCAAATAGAAGAAATTACAACACTTTCTACCTGAAAGTGGAATTAGCAGCCACGTTGTCAAGTGGAAGCCAAGAGATGAGGGTACACTAAGAGCAGACAACACCAGAAAGTAAGTGTATGATTTTACAGCCATATCATGCAGGTTAAAAGCCTGGCTCCCTCTTCACAGCCATTTACCGTAAGAAAATAGGGGTTTAAAATATGAAGTTGATGGTATGGTTAACTTTTCACCTGTGCTTGTAATCCCTCAAGGAGAAAACAGAGGATATCAGTACGTTGTACTTGATATTACAGCTGCTTTATTCCAAAAGCTGACCCACATACCTCCCTACAGTCACACAGACTATTTTGTACTCAATTGTATTTCCTAAAGAATAAGGAGACCCCAAATAAACCCACGGGAAGCATCTCAAAGCCATGAATTTCTAGAAAAACTTTTTTCTCCTACTTTTCTTTCCCTGTCCTTTTTCAGGAGCGAAGCCAGCGGCTGACCTGTATTTAATATTCTTGGGAGCCACATTTGGAAATATCTACAAATAAACTCAGATTTATCCAGCTGTCTATCAGACCTTGTGTGAGGGTCACTGTTGAACCAATGCCCTGGGAAGAGCTCCCCTTCCCTGGACATCCCCCTGTGATGCCACACCACATGGATAACCAGGAAGGGCTGAGCTTACAGAAGTAGCAAACCCTTTGTGAGAGTTATTAAGCTGTTGACAATATGAGAATCAGATGAATTTACCACTGGTTCAGTAATTGTCTTTCATATACGAGCAACCCCCTACATACAACTTTTATGATTCATCATATTTATTTTTTGTTTCCTCAAGCAACATCTTTTATTAGTTGCACACTCACTACAGAAATTTAATTTCTGCAGGAGAACAACAAAGCAGTTGATTATTATTATTGAGAATCTGGTACAACACAGAGTGAAATAAAATCTATAAGGCATTAAAATGACAGATTAGGCAAGAGCTGTATTCATTTACAAGTGTTAGAACATCATGTTAATGCCTCACAAGCACAACATAAAATGAAAATCAACTCTTTCATGCTGCTTTACTAATACTGCAAAGCTCCATGGAGCACAAACAGGAGCCCGTTAAAGAGGCACTGTCCTTTTGTAGTTTTTACATGCAGTGGGTTTATCATTAACACTTGATGGAAAACTCCCTTCCAGTCCATCCTAGCCATAAACTTTACATCTTTACCACTTAAGGATTTAAAGATGATTATTACTGTTCTCTGCTAGACCAAGTGTATTAAGTAGATGGCTGTCCCTTAAAGAAATTGTAAACTTTGTGCACAAAACCTCTTTGGTTCAAAGTGTTCATGAGGAAAGCGCTGCACTAAAAACTTGGCTTCTCACAGCCACTGCAAGGCTCCCAGAGCCAGATTTATATTCATATTTACTGCAGCTTTATTTACTATCAAAATCTCCAAAAATAAAGTGACAGGACACGCAAATAGGAAGACTTGAAACCTTCACTCACACCAATCTAACCCCCAGCGAAACCCTTTGATGGTGTTTGCATCCTTTTGATCATGTTTTGTGTTAGTAATGGCTTGATTTTCTTGGGCATATCACCATTCTCTGTGCTTAAACTCGTACCTTATCCTAGCTGAGACACTGGAAAATGATGCACTGCTTTGGAATACGATGTTTGTTCAAACTGCCATGTGTCTTATGGAAAGGAAATCCAGGGATTTTGTTTAGTAACAACTTCTAATTGTTCTAATTTGTTCCTCAATACGCTCTGGAGGATTTTGTAACACGTTTTGAGGGATGTTGATATCCAAAAGGATTCCTGTCTCTCCTACAGGCAATGGGGCTCTGCCACCTGGGAAGCAATATCAGGAAGGAGGAACAGTCACAATACTTTTTTCTCCACAAGGAGATGGTAGATATTGAATTTCCACCTCTTGTTCCACCACTGTGGGTTCCAGCACGAGGAACAACAGCACATATAATGAAACTGGTAATAATTTAAATTATGCATCTAAACCAAATAAATTCTAAATAAATCTGATGTTCAAGCACAACTGGAGTCCTTCTGAAAAATGCTCCAAGAAAGTTAACATCACAGATACTTCACTTCATTAAGGGTTAACACTTTCTGCATAACATCCCTTGGAGATACAAATTGCAAACTTTCTGAGGCGACAAACTCACTAATTTCTAAGGAAGAAAATATACTGTGATGCTGAATTAATCTGTAAATTACCTAAATCAGGTAATTTGAATTTTATACCACTTATTATATACTATCCTTTGAAGAGATTATAAATAATAAAAAACAGGTACCACAAAGTAGCTCATGCTCTTAAAGCACCACTGAGGTTCCCTAAAGCCAGGTGCTCCCACAAATACCTGGAGCAGGGAAGGGGGGAGATCCCTCCTTAAATAAGACATGAAATACACTCCCAGAGTTGCTAGAAGAAAATCTGGTATGTGGAAGACACAGCCAATAGTGGATATACACTCAAATATTTATCCACAAAGAAAAGTGAATGACATGATAGAAAATCCTAAAAAGCATCAAGAAATAATGAAACAGTGCTTTCCAGATTCAGTGTAAAGTTCCAAGAAAGAGAAATAAATGAGGATGGTGTGAATTGCCCCAGCTCGAGGTGTGTGGGCACCTCCATCTCTACAACTTCTGGAACCACAGAACACAATTATGTTCTGTGAGTGCTTTACCCACTGTGTGTTGTCTTCACTCACCACCTGAACTCATAAACTGTGATGGTCAGCACAGCCTTTCTTCCATCCATCCTAACTAAGGGTGTGGCAGCACCATCCTCTGCAAACCCCCATCCAAACCAGACACCTGAGGGCTCTATTTCTGGACAAAAGGGACTTTTCAGGCCACTTTTCACTTGCTTTGTGATGAGGCAACATCCACAGTCAACTCCAAGGGGCCCAGTCTGTCCCACACAACAGTCACTGCACACGTGGTTGTATTTTATCAGCTCAGTCTCACTGATTTACTCTTTACTGCCCACAAGTTTCTATTTGAGTTTTAATCCTCCAGCAAAACAAAAATATTCAAGAAGGTTTCTACCTATTTGAGCAGTGAATATTCAGAGGCTGCTGATTTCTATCATGAGCTGATATCCTTCAAAAGCACTGCAGAAATTACTGCAGAATCTCAGCCCCAGATGTTTTGACATTCTGTGCATCCCAGGCACCCTCACTGCTTTTTAAGGATGGATTAATTGAACTATCTCCTCTACTTAAAATGTCATTTAAAAAACTTTAGAAATAAGGCTTGATAAGGAAGAGGTTTGGATTTTTCCACCAGAGGTGTTCTTGCAGACAGACTGATAACGTTGTGCATAAGAAATTAAAAATACAGATTAAAAAAAACCAGAGTAGGCATGGAATGAATTACACCAGCTTTTACCTTCTGAGTATAATTCCAAAATTCCATGTTACACGTAATTCCAAAAGAGGGGAAAAGGTCTAAAGCCTGAAATGGAATGTGCACCTATGTTTTTTCTCCCTGTTCTGCAGTCAATGTTAAGTGTTACAGGACAGTTTTTTTTTTTTTAAACAAAACATTTCAAACTGTGTATTACACCCAGATAAAGTGTGACAAGAAGCTGCAATAGCATTCCAGCTCTGTGGATCCTGTTGTTTCAAGGAACCAGTAGCAGCACAATGTCTGGGAACTGAGGCAGGCAAAAATGCAGAAACACTGCTCCAGCCTAGAAAATAAATATATATATATATATGGGAAAAAAAGAAATAGCACCATAAGGCAAGTGCAGTATTTTGGATGACACAGACATGTAAACTGCTGGGAATAAAAGGGAGTATAAAAATAGGGCAGCACTGCAAAGGGAGGTTATTTCTTCAAGGAAAAGGAAAACCTGGGAAAAGATCACACCTTACCAACATCCAGTTGAGTCTCAAATATGGTCATTTGTTCACAGACTCCTCGGAGGGAAAGTTCAGATGTAGCTTTGCTCTTGTGAACAGCAAATATCTGTGCAAGCAACTTTATTCAACAGGCAAGAATCACCTGAACTGCAGCTTACTTAATATACTAAAGGACTGATAACTATTCAATCTATAACTTTTTATTGCCACATCATAAAAGCAATTTGAAAGGCATTGCTTAATTCTAACCCATTAGTACTTCTGGTTTCTCTTCAAAATGAGCACCTCCAACCAGGGCATTGCTGCACTGGTTCCTTCACCTCCAGGAATGCAGGTGCCAGCACCTTCCTTTAACCTCCTTATCCCACAAACAAGCTCCTGGTGCCAACATCCTGCTGGGCAGTTACCAGGAATGGGGGATCCATGTGACACTTTTCAACCTGAAATTAACTTTGTCAGCACTCAAGAGTTTTTGTCCCAGGCAGTGAGAAGGGAATTCCACTCCAAATTTTGATTTTACATGTAATTACAAAGGCGGGCAGCAAGTCTAAAGCCTGAAATGGAACAAACACCCATATTTTTTTTCACCCTGTTCTGCAGTCAGTGTTAAAGTATCACAGGACAGTGTTACAGGGACTAGATCCAAATCCAAAATGGAAGAGGTAGTGTGAGAGACAGGCTTTTGATTTGTTCTTTCCAAGAGAAGTTGGTCCCAGGCACAGTATGTCCCTACCTTTGGTAACACGTTTGTCACACAGCTGTAAACCAAAGGCATCTGTACCTAAGGAGAACTATGGACTCCCTGTGTCATGCCAGAGAAGAAAGTGGCATCGAATTCATTATTTACACCAACCACACATACTAAGACATTTTCCCCAAGCTGTAACACAGCTTTGCATAAAGGGACTGTAAAGAAAGGCACAGGAAGTGTGGCTTGAAACATTCACCTGGAGAGTCATTTTATGGAATTTGGTGGGTGTGTCAAGCACAAACTCCTGGCCAAGATAAAAGCATGGCTAAGGACAAGTTCATCCTGAGAGACTTACAGACCCTCACCTTGGAGAGGGTTTAATAAGGGACAACTTATTCCTTCCACCATGAAAAGGGCTATTGGGCAACGCTTCTGCCTTTCCTGTTGTGGAGTTCTTAAGGCACCGTGAGGCTCTTTCTTGTCAAGATATTTCTGCTTTCTGGTCCAACAAAGACAACCTTGTGGCCTACCTTGTGTGACAAACCTGAAAGGGACAGTTGCCATATTATCCCCAGTGTGCCTTTCCCTATGCTTACAGCCTTTCCCTTTCCTAGCCCTGGGAAGAAATAGGTGGCTGGATGAAAGTCACTCAGTAAAGTTCAATCTATGATAAGGAGATCATTGTCAAAAGGAAATTCCCAGGACTGTGCCAGCCCCAATAACTGCTCTGTTCCACACAGCCAGGGATCTGTCCATTGTCATAACTATCCCCAGTCTCCACACTCAGCAGATGTATCTGCACTGACAATCAGCCCAGCCAGCAAAATGGACAGTGGCAAACTGCTGCCACCTCTAACTTTGTCAAAAGGAACGTTTCCTTCCCCTTTGTTGTGTATTCTCCTCCACATTTCCTTGCTGGGAACCATTATTAGCTGCAGCGTTCCTGAATTGTAATTACATGAGAAAACAGGTGGGAGCTTCATCTTGGTGGAGAAAGGTTTTCCATCAGGTGAGCAAAGAACAGCACTCACCTCTTGCCTACATTGTCTACCCTTCCACAACAAGAAAAACAAGGCTCACGTGGGATTATGACTCAAAAAACTCAGGGACTACCCTGGAACACAACCAGCAGCACCTCAAGACTGAGCCTGAAGAGCCAGAGGAAGAACCCTCTCAGTCAGACAGAATTAACCCCTCTCCCCAACAACAAACCTCTAAGGTCTTCTAATAACTGACAAGAATGACCATAACCTAACTTCATCAGACAAGGAAAGTTTACAGAAAAATGAAAACCAGTTTTGGGAATCTGTAATAAAAATGACATTATTGTTACTTCTGAACACAGCATTTCCATTGGTGGCAAAACAGATCTATCTGGGAGTTTGGCTGATGCTAATAACTTCATAGATCAATGTAGGGTTTAATTGATGGAACAGATGGGAGACACAGACTCTGCCACATTAAAGAGTTATACTTAATGCATTGGAATAACTGTGACTTGGTTTTAAAATGTTCTCATAATTGTCTGGGTGCTTTAACAGTGGCACGAATTCCGGTGGATATTTCCACTCATACTGATTTACAAGTTTATAACACGATTTTGTAAAATTGATATTTGTTTTTCTTAGCGGGGGGGGAAAAAGAAAAGTAGGAATTAAAAAAGAAGTTAGAGAGAGCTGCTCTTTGCAGGAAAGAGAGCTTGGCATTACAAAGGCCAGGGTGACAGAGGCGTCAGGTCACCAAAACACTCAAGTGTATCTTTAAATTCTCCCCGCTCACTAAACAATCACATTTAGACCGTTTGATGAAAATGAGAGGTTTGCATGGGCTCTGCACACTGAGGAGCAACACTCTGAGCAAAAGAGCCAGATCTTCCAGAATTAAGGATAAACACATCTAAAAATTACATTTGAGCTTTGGATTCCTGTGCACCTTTAACATTAATTACATGTGATTATTTATATATACAAGAGGATGGTGAATTTGTTGATAAACCAAGATTTCTCTTCAAGGCTGATTGACCCCAAGGTTTCCTTGAAAAATTATCCTTTCCAGTAGCACACAATAAATGGTAATTTGATAATAATCTCTCTCATTTTTATCAGTATAGATAGACAAAGTTGGACCAGGCCCTATTGGTCTTTCTTTGAGGAAAGACTGATAATTCATATCAAGTGGCTGGGGCAGGAATGAGGGCAGTGGGGGGATGTTGTGTGTTGAAAAATAGTATGAACCCACTCTAATTTGTTATTATCCTGCTTTCAAGGTAAAAAAGGCAAAAAGGCAAAGCACTTATTACAATTTCTTTCCCATTACGTTACTGTAAATCACAGCATTTGCTATGGAAAACAAAATAAGGACTGGGAAATTAATTCAGGCTGGATTATATCTTCTGGACAAAGACAAAATATGCAAGTTGTCCAGTGCCTGGAATGGCCTCAAGGAACCTCAAACAATTAAAAAAATACCCATCTATCTCCACCAGGTCCTCTTATGCCCAGTGTAAAACCACTGAGTGATTCACCTGCCTCCTAATTTTATTGGCATTTCACAGAATATTCTGACTTGGAAGTGACTCACAAGGATGTCGAGTCCAACTCTGCAGCACTGCATTTGTGTGATCCACTGGCCAGGCTGAAAGAACAGCCAAGCACTGGCTTCTCCCTGCACTGGTAATTGCTTTCCAATGGGATAACACCACGTTGGTCTCCTTATCCCAGAGCCTGGCTCTTGTTACACCCCACCACGATGGTTTCTGCAGTCTGAGCTGTTACACAAGGATGTCAGAGCAGCCCCAGTCTCCCCTTATCTCCTCAAACATCTGTCTTGTGAACAGCAGGAATAGGCTGACACACAGTGCTCCAAAAGGGCAGGTTTAAAACACTCCAGTTCTCCCTGGTCGTATTTTAGAGGTCTGAAAAGCACCCAGCTCCTACTGATTTCAGGTATGGTGAGATGCCTACGGTTTTAAAATTCCACTCAGCATCTTTTGCATCTCTAGGGGCTCAAACACCAAAAAAAATGTGCCCGGTGTCTTTCAAGTGGACACTGGGAACGTGGCATTTCTCCTCAGTGCTAATTAGCACGGCACAATTAGAGGTGCAAACACTCGCTGAATGTGTGAGGAAGACCTGAGTTATCCTTCCTCTTTCCAGACATCCCCACAGGAACAGCTCTGGCTGGAAAGGGGGTGACTGTACCCAGCACAGGGTGATTCTGTACCCAGTAAAACCAGCTTGGCTTTGTACAGGAGGCAACAACTGAGAGCAGCTACAAAATTCCTCCTCTAAGGAGGCATCTGCAGTTAACTACCAGCAAATTCCCCAGTAAGTGGGTAATTCGGAGAAAGGAATAAGCAGGATAAATGTCTCTGCAAAGGTGCTTCCCAGCCCTTCCCCACACACCTCTGACACCTCCTCTTACTCCATCTGGTTTTTGCCTTGTTTCCAATAAGCAAATGGCCACCCACACCTGCCATAACAGGGCTGGTAATTCAGAATAAAAGGGATATCCCTCCCTGCCCACGGTAACATTCATCTGTCCTTGATTATGCAGGTAAAGTTGTTTTATGGGTTGTCAATAGAGAATACAGCCAGACCCTCTCCCTGCCTGCCTTCCAACAGAACATACACCCCGGTGTAAATCGTGGTGCTTCCATTCCATATCAAATTCAATGGGCTTTTCATTTTCAGTATAAACCTAAACTAGTTCAAGTCAGTGTGTGGAGGCGCCTCTGCTATGAAACAGCAGTTTGCATTAAAATTACATTATATTGTTTTGACATGTCTGAAGCAAAGGTTAAAATCATCTTTTTGCTGGACATTGTTTCTGTAATATTGCCCCGCTGCAGAGCCGCAGCACGAACAAGCCCAGGATGATGTGAAATATTTCTGATACAAATTTTATTTTTATGTGAAACTATTCAAATGCTGCTGTACAACATGAACTACCTGAACCAAATCAAATCCTCAGGTCAATTCCTTCCTCCGAGTGCTCCTTAGATAACAAAGTCTTGTTCTGCGAATCTGTTCAATATATTAAAGTTGATTCACTCGGACAGTGTGTAAGATATAATACATTAATCTGGGCCATTTCAATTTCTGAGGCTGGGACTATAAAACTGGTGTGCTGCATATCTAATTTTTTTTGAATACCTGATTTATGCATCCCTCTGATGCACAGTGTCGATGGTGTGGTGGATGCGGCTGCTGCATTAACAACGGGCTGCATCAGCACTCAAATCTTATCTTGTTAAATCAGACAAATGTAGCTCAATGAAAAGGAAGGAATAAATGCCTGGGATGGTTGAAAGGAGTGAATTTTAATCCTGTTTGTTAGGGGACTTTCATGGTGGGGGCTGAGTGGCTGAGGCAGGAATGTCCACCAAGAGCTTATGTGGCTATGAATTATTATATGCTCACACATACAACTGCACATGCAGTGTGTACAAAGGCACAGTTCTTCATTTTATTTCCATACAGACAGGTAAACATCCCCACACCGACATTCATCCATATACAAACACACACGTTTTGAAAATTGGAGAAATAAATGCCTTTTAGGAAAAGCAGCTCTATATTTACAAAGTGTACATTTCCATCTCTTTCGGATTCAAGAACAACCATAATTGCCTGCTTTGTATATAATTTATCATTTTATGCAGGGAAACAAAAAGTTATCACATGGACTGAGTATCCAGGAATAGATTAGATTTTCAGAGTAATTATGTATGTTTATATGATTTTGTGGCTAGATGGAGTGCCGCCGTCGCTCTATACACAGTCAATATTAATTCTCAAGGAAAGAAAATGTTCCTGTGTTTGCACAATCAACGAGACCTTTAGAAATAAGCTTTCTGCCAGCCAAGGAAAAGTTTCAATGGCACACACTTTGCAGCCTCAGCCTGGGTATTTACAATAAAATGGAAGGTATTGTTGGAATTAATTCTTAGGGAAGGCCCTGATTCACTCACTGTAATTTCAATTCCCTTCTCTAGTACGATCTCGTATTTTATCCTCAAACTGGAAGTTGGTAAAGAACCTTAGTTTGTCTATAAAAACGTATTTGGGAACAGACAAGGATCACAAAGCCCTTGTACAAGGCTATGACCAAGGCAGCACCAGCAGCATAAAGCAGTAATATGTACGAAACCAAGCTATATCTGGAATTATTTAATTGGCTCAAAGGTGACATTTCATGCCCAGTAAAACACTGGAAATATATTATTTAAAGAGGCACCAGCTCAGTTCTCACTGCCTGCTTTTTTCTCCACAGTGACTAATTACAACAGGAAAACAAATACTGCAGGGAGCAGGTGCCACCTCTGCAGCCTCTTCCCCATGTGCCAAAGCACGAGGTCACAGTTCTCCAGTCCTGACATCATTCCTGCCTGTTGTGATGTCACAAACACTCTCACTGTTTGCAGGGATAGAACACTGACCAGCAGAAGGGCTGAAAAGAGCCTGTCGTGCTCAAATACCACATGGAACACCTTCTGTACCTGAAAAAGGCCTGGCACCAAGGCCCTGAGAAGAAAAGGGAGCAGTTTGAATGCTGTGTTTCATTTTCCTTTTGACTGAAGATGAAAGCTCATCTTTAAATTCATGGAATATAAACACTTTAGAGTTCTTATCTTGAGTTAACTTAACCCAGCCTTACAAAAAAAACAGTAGTAAAGGGAAGCAGTGATGGAGGCCCAGACAAGACAGAGACAATTCATTATAGACCTTTTTGATCCAATTATCCAGGAGAGGTTGGGATATGCAGCCCAAATATGTGCAGCGTGATGGAAGAGAATACAAATAAAGGCCATGTTCTCCCTTTTCCTAAAAGTTCCAATGGTTTCCCTATATCCCATGCATATTAACAAGTGTGCAGATCAATTCAAAGCCTTATTTCTGTTTAGAGAACAAAGGGAAAAAGGCACATTTATACCAAGAATTCCAAATTTAACTAAGAAACAAGAGCTAATGGTTCTGAGTGCTTTGGAGAACTGTGCTGCCAAGGGGGAAGGTTCTACTTCCTCACTAGTCTGGTGAGCACTCCACAGTCTGGAGAGCCAGAGGTCTTCCAGAGGAAGACAGGAGAGGCTCTTTAGGTGTGTTTTAGGGATTTTCCATGATGGACAACAGCATCCCATGGATGACATGCCTCCAGCATTGGTGGCGGCCATCCCCAACAACTCCCCGCCCTCAGCTCCGAGCCCTGCTCAGGAGAGACAAACAAAACAGCCAAACCTTGGGGAAAATACAGATAGAACGAGCAAATCAAGATAATTGTGCTAATTACGCTAACGAAGGGGAGATGTTGTGTTTGCATGAAGGCTCCCCCTCCCCCGTCCCGTGCCGGGCTAAATGAGTTCCAGGCCTCGCTGGATGCCCACATTCCTGTCGGAGTGGCTCCATTACATCCGTGTCCCCCAGGGTCAGGCTGCATTAGCCGACTCCTTTATCCCACACATGATGCACTAAGGAGTCAGCAGAGCATTCCCCAAACATCCCTGATGGGTATCCCAGCGTCTGCAGGAACTTCTGCCCAGTTTAAAGTGGGGTTTTCAGTTTTTCTTTCTATTTTGGGGGTTTTTTTGTTCTGTTTCCATCGGTAGAAAAATCAGCCCCGAAATGTCTTTAGGGTCACGAAACAGTGACCCCATTGGCTGGGCTAATTTGATTGTGCCAGAACAATAGCACTGTACTCCTCTGGCAGCCAAGTGCATGCTAATTATGCGATTTGCCCTTGATAAGACCTTGGTGGGTCATTCAGCAGTTGTGATCTGTCACTGACTTCTAATCATGTATTATCGTCTGGGTGAGTCAGAATGGTACCCTAAGCTTTCTGTCTTTACAGCAATGTGGCACTCTAATTACCTTATGCCAAGTGGATATGCAGAGACTGAATTAAGTGATCACTGTGATTGCCTTCAAAATCTTCTCTTTATCCTTTGTGTTGCTTCTCTGCAATTTACATTTTAAGACGCCGAGAAGCTTTTGGTGAGACTGGAAATGCCACTCGCAAAAAAATAATGATTTTTTTAATTTAAAAAAAAGAAAAGGCATAACACCCATTCCTAACAGTATTTAAAGGCTGCTAAACAATATACCTAAATAAGATTCTCTCAGTAAACTTGTTGGAAATTATAAGACATCCTTTACCTTTTAATCTGCAACCGAAAGAGAAACAAAAGGTAAAAAGCCTAATCTCTTCCCAAAGTTTTAACGATTCAGAATTGCTATTTAATATGCAAAATTAATTATAAAGTGATTTTCCACATTAATTACGCCTGTGAAACGTACAGGTGGATATAACAAATAGCACAGAGCAAATGTAAAGCTTGAGAAGCTTCATCACCCCGTTCATCATGTTTGTTAATAACACTCAAGATGGGTTTGTTGACCCTGAGTCTTACAAATTCCGGCACAAATTCCTCACCTTTTGGTTAAGGAATTCGGTGGCAGTTCCAAGGATCTAGGAAAACCCTCCATATTTCACCCAGGACTTTAAAAATCAGTTAGAGCTGCACCACACTCCTCTATTGTTGCATAGCAACTCTCAAAAACTACAAAGCAATCTGTTATGGTAAACCAGTCATATTAACATCTGTATTTGCCCAAAGAATGATCTAATGCCTTTTGCAAGGAAAACGTGGTGAAACGTCTGCAGGTTAAACAAACAAAGTAATGATTTATAAAATTTGATAAGACACATTTGTCTGAATCATCCTGGAAAGCATGAACTCTGAAGTGCCACTTGAAAGTTGTCATAAAGCAGACCAAAAAAAAAAACCCCTCACGATGGTAAATTTATTGTACCACTAACAGAAAATAAGGATTTTCAAAGCTTTTCTGTATTGTATGTCAATATTGCAGTATAATTTTTTTTTTATAGAAACAAACTGGGGAGAAAAAAAAAAAAGTCAATAAAAACCATAAAGGACAATTGAGAAAAAATTGCAAGCCTTATTTTCCTTGGATCACGTGATGCCCAAGCAGCATTATTTGCTGAAACCTTGGTTTGTTTGGGGGTGGAGGGGGAAGGAGAGAGAAAAAAAGAGAGAGAGGTAGAGCTCCTAGAAATAAGATGCAGTCCCTGGGTGGCAAAACAAAAGAGCCCAAGAAAAAAAAAAAAAAAGGCAAAAAAAAAAAAAAAAAAAAAGCTGTAGAAAGTTGACACAGTCAAGAATAATGGCTAAATCTATCAAGTTTGATCAGGTCTGCTATAATGAAGTGGAGCTTCATATTCCAAGCAGGGACAATGAAGACAGAAGTCAGGCTCTAGAAATGTGCTGCTCACTTTGTGCTTGGAATATGCAGCAGCCAGCAGGGAGCCACGAGATAATTACACAGTATTTGTGTGGTTCCAGGGAGCTTCCTGCGCAGGTTGAATGCCCGCGCTGTATTAAAAGGCAGCACAGTGAAATGTTTTTAATGAATATTTTTGTCAGGCAAAGAAAAGGCATTTGAATGATTTTTGTGTATGCAGGGAAGGAGAGGTGGAACATCACTGTCAAAATGCAGGTACCTTTATTTGTATTTACTCCATTATTTACAGTTTCAAGAGCCTGATGTCCCTTCAATAATACAAATCATGAGGCTGGGTTAATGTTATTTAGGGCTAATGGCACATACAGTCCTAACTAACGTCTGCTGTTGGTGTGTTCTGCTGAAATCCTCCATCAAACTGCCTTGAAACTACTTTTATTTTTATTTCCAGTAGGAGCTGAGATGTTTAGACACATTTAATCAGAAAACTCAAAGAAGTAACGCAGATGTTGATACTTACTATTCAGTAGCCCTTGGCAGTGATAGATCTAAACCACGAGAATACATTATTCCAGCACTCTGTAATTCTCACCTACCAGATGTGAGTAATCCACTGAATTAAAACCCTCAGACAGGAGACTCACAAATGCTCCTCTGGCAGGGCGAACCATCGTATTGATCAAAACCCAGACTTTGGGAAAAAAGTTCATTTCAAAGGCTTTTTTTTTCAATATTATCTCCACCTAAGCAAGCTCCTGTTCTGCTTACAACTGAATCCCTTCTGCTATGCACAGACTGAGACAATTTGCTGTTCTGGGCTGCTGAGGATCCTCATGTGAGATTAAATAAGGCCCTTCAGACTGCACAGAAATACAGGTACAAACCCTCCTTCCCACTCCACACCAGTGACTGCAATTCCCACGGATTTTTTGGCAATAAAAATTAATTTTTAAACAAATACCATGGTCAGTTTTATAGTGAAACTGTGATGCAATAGAGAGAAATTCCCTGGCTGAGAAAAGAGGCCCAGGAATCCTCCAGCCTTTCCACCTGGGATCAGTGTGGCCTCTCCACCTGCACTGCCCATCTCCTGCCCACCCAAAATGTGTGCCAAATTCCAAACAAAACAGCCAAAAGCTTTTGTTCCTCTCTAGGGATTTTCTTAGACATGCAAAGAAAAAAGAAAAGAGATAATAATTTCTGGACGACTTGGAAACAAGGAATGCAATTAAAAGGAGTCACTTCTTTGGTGATGACACTTCAGGTAACCCACTGCAGCAGGAGACACAAAGAATTGCCTCACATCATCATAGACAGGGACAACTTTCACCCTTCCACATTTTTACCTCTGTGCTTACAGGAACAATAGTGAATATTTGTGATAATAGTCCTGGGAAAAGCACAGTGAAATAGGAAGATGTTCCACCTGAATTCAGTTATTGAAGAAAACAACCTCATGGGTCGAGAATATGGAGTCAAAGAGGTATTTGTTTTTTTTGTTTCCAAGGACACTAGTAAGATTTTGAGTAATTCTGATACTGGAACTGATTTTAGAAGTACTCATGAAGAAAAGTTGAAGCATCCTATGATAAAATAACTGGCCATAAACCAACCCCCAGCATAAACCCAGTTATTTCCTGTTTGCTACTGGATTCAAAAGCATCTATAACCTGTACTTTTTTAAAAAACAAACAAACACCTTTTAAATTCCAAGTTGTGAAAATTATTCCTCAGAAATTATGTTATTTTCAATTTGAATATTCACTCCTTGAATATTTTTTTTTAAGAGACCTAAATTAACCTTCCTTGAACCAGTGAGCACTTCAGCAACGTCACTTCACCCCTGCTACCTGCGGGGACTGATTCTGCACCTTCCAACAGGAGATTCATCACAGGCAGGAACAAATCCTGATGCAAAAGGGAATAAAAGATGTGACCCCTCCCCTTTTTTGTTTGCACTCCTATTTTAGCAGCACTCAGTGGTACAATCTCTGCCATGATCAAAGGGCTACACTGCAAACACCTCTTTGAGAACGATCAGCGCTTTATTTTTGCCAAGGAGCTGAATGCGACTCCTGCTCCACTCTTTGTCTACAGCAGCTCCAATTTAAAAGGAAATCTTTCAATTACCAGATGAAGAGGTAAACAGCTGTCACATTTGGAGCTCGTGGAAGCATTATAACCTACATTCCATACCCCTGAGCAAAAAAAAACAAAAACCAAAAAAACACCAGAAGAACTTCCTCTGCCGCAAAGGCGGCGACGGGAGCGAAGTGATGGTTTTCATTTCATTTCTGGCAAGTTTGTAAACATTTCTGCAGCTCTAAAGGCTTGAGCCCCATCTCTTAAATGGAGGGGAAGATAATTATCACTCCTTTGGACCTCTGGCTGTTGGAGGTTGCCTTTTGTGATCAGAGCAAACAGTTGCAACTACTCAACCACCACAACTCACGTTTGCTGAGTTTCAAACAGTTCAATCCACTAAAGATGTTGGGAAGTAACTAAAATATCCAAGATTACAGCTGTACACTTATCAGGAACTGAGCTCTCCCACACCCACCACAGCACTGGGAGCCTGTGCTCTGTGCATGCAGTTCATTTTTGTTTCACTGTTGTTCCAAATAAGCTGAAGGAATAATAACCTCAGTGGGTCAGATGCTCGTTCCCGTTCCGCCTGTCCGTTTAATTCCATGTAAGCCCGTGCATTACACCAGATTTACAGGACTCTGAGTGACACTGGGATTCACCAGGGGCAATGGAAGCCTCTTGGGTCTACACAAGTTGGAGAGAGAGGAGAATTTAGCCTCTAAAACAGAAAAGAAACCTTAACACCATCCTTGCTGTGCACACTGTTCCCTCACAGCAGCCATATAAACTGGGCAATGCAGGCAGAGCTGCTTTTTGCATCTGTGTATTAAACAGTTATTTTGCCAATATTTATCTGCCCATATCCCCGGGCACGAGCAGAGCCAGGGATATCAACCCTAGCTGTTGCATGGGATGAGCTTTGTATCAAAGGGGAAAAAAGGCTCCTCTCCATCTCAGATGCTTTATTTTATTCAACCAGCTCTTTTTCACATTGTTATATCCAGTGAATGTAGCACGGTTGGATTCAGAAGAGAACCTTAAGCGTTATCATAATGCTTAGAAGCAATGGCTTCACACTGTATAATCTATCAAAGGTGTCAGATTTACAAAATGCAGATTTTCTGTCAAATTTGGGCACTATAAGCACTGTATCTTTTCACTAAGGTGCTGACTGCTGTTTTAATGAGGCCCTTTGGTGGCTGTAAAAAACTGAAAGGAGAGGATTATAGGGGTTACCCTTGGTATTGTCTATTTGTCTTACAAATTTCACACTAACTACCAATTACATAGCCATAAACCTTTTGGCTACTTCAAGCTATATGCCATATAACACATAAAAAATACGCTGTGTTAACCTCTCCCATATTATACGAGTAACTACAGCCACTGATGCAAGTAACATATCTAATGAAGCCAATAATGAGCCTCTTTAAAAGTAGTCTTGTTATAGGAATAATATTAGAGCAGTTCAGTTAAAGGCTAAGGTCCATTATGGCACACTTCCTATGTTCTCCAGTCCCAGGTCTGAAAAGATGCTGACATGCTAATTCAGGCTCAAGAAGGGCATTAATCTCACAACCTTCTACTTGTCATGCTTAATGGGACATCCTGCCTAGGTGAAATGAACCTGATGGATTCAGGTAAACATAATTTAATAAGGGAAAAAAAAAATAAAGGAATAGCCAGGGTCTGACATAATGGCAAGGGGAATATTTCTAATTTATTTATATTTCAGGGGAGAGGATTGTTAACATTCAGCTGAGAAGGAAGCAGCGTAAGAAAAGGGCAAATAATGCAGAATTTGTTTAAAAACCAACTGAAATATTAGTGCATTTAAAGGAACATGTTAATTTGTGGGAGGGAGAGATGCACTAATGTGGGGATTGGAGCACTTGAGTGTAAAATAGAGATCTGAAGCTACAGAGTATGATATTTAAAAGGCAAGCATGAATGTCAGTGCATAGCTGTATATCCTCTTTTGGCTCTCATCAATCATAAGTCTAATAAGGCACCTAAAATTATGTCACAAGACACAGAATTGTACCAAGTGCAGCAGTTAAAGCAGCACAGTCTCCACTTGCTGGGTGGGAAATGCAGGACCTGTCTCCCAGACCCCAAAAAGCACAAGGGCCTACAAGGAAAACACACCTGGACACGGGATACACAGGCCTGGTGGTCTGTGCTGCTGGAGATACAGACATTTATGGCCATTCCTTGGATTAGCAGGAGATAAAAGTACAAAGTGCAAAAAAAATACTGTCAGCTACTTATGAAAAAAAATTGTTATTTTGATTCATGAATTGCAGTCAGTATCCAAGAAAAACAAAGCATTAGGATGGTCCCATATGAGATTTAATGATGGACTGTATTAAGTTTTACCCCTAGGAGAGGGTCTTTATTTCCCCAAAATTCCACCCCAAAGTCTAAAGGTTGTCTACATATTTCTGTGCTGCGTGAGAAAGCAGGATGGAATCATCAGACACTCACAGGGAATAAAACTATTGCAGATGCTCCTAGGTGACTGGAGTGAAGAGGGGGCTCTTGAGAAAGCAGAACCTCCCTCACACTGAAGAGCAGGGTTGTTGTGTGCAACCTCTGGGGCTTTTTTAACAAACTACAGCTTCATTCCCCCCATTCCTGTACAGCTCAACTATCACCAGAACATCAAAAGCTCAAGGGAAAAAACTGTGCAAGTTCTTTGGCTGTTGTCAGGGATTTTTTTAATTGGAGCCACTGTCAGTGAGCTCGTGTTGCATCACTAAGATAATGATGTTAAGAAACCAGAGAAAATTATGTAAACATCCAAGTGTTATGTTTGTGGAACAAAACTTGCAGTTGTGTCATGTTCCAGAAAGGGAACCAAACCACCTTCCTTCCAACAACAACTCCCTTTGCTATGCTCCCAGTTTCATCTGACAAGCAGAGCCCAAACTGCCCTGGTTTCACTCCACTTAGAAGAAATCAAACCTTAACTTTTAACCAACAAAAAAAACCAGGTATGGGGAGAGCACTGTTCAACTGGGCCCTTCCAGGCTTGTACACACGGGCGTTAATCTTGTTAAAGCCTCCAAACTCACACTCCAAATAGGCCTTGGTTGCCTCGCTGGCTCCCAATGCACCTTGTGCCCATAAACATCTGGGTATTTTATCTGGGCTGATCTTTGCAGGCAGATCCCTCTGAAGGCACTAATAGCTGTGCTGCCCTGGGGCTCACAGAGCTCTCAGGTGCTGGCTGTGCTGTGCAGGGTGTGGGCTGTGCAGACAAACGGCACCGCCGAGAGCTGCGGGACTGAGCTGGAAGGTACAAAACCTCCTGGAGCTCTCAGGGGCACAGATCAGTGCACTTGCCACTAAATTATTTCCCAGGGAGAGGCCAATTACCTGGGAAGGCTGATCTGCTCCTAGAGGCCAGTGCAAAGGGACTGTAACCCTCTTTGGGGGAGATGCCATGTCCCAAGGAATCAGTGGCAGGGCTCCCGGAGGCGGCAGCGAGAACTGGCTCTCGTGCCAAGGACATTTGAGGGGCAGTTTCCCATCCTGCACAAACCTGTGTCTGCTGAAGGATGGCCCAGAGAAATCAGGGGTTTAGAAGTTCAACAGAATTGTCCAGGTGCTCCCAGCTTGGAAGAGATTTGGAAGTAGAGGCCAGTGATATTGCTGGCTCTGCTGGATCACCTGTCCATACTTATCATGAAACCTCCCCCTCAACTTCAAGAGGAAGAAAAACACTCAACAATATTCCCAGCACTTGGATTTGATGCTTTTGAATGCATTATCTCTCCAACAGTTTTGCAGAATAAATATTTTCCCAGCCTCTTCCCTCAAGTTCCCTGGGTGTTGCCAGGCTGCTCCCCTCATTTTTATTATTTTTTTTCACCTCCCCATCCAAATGGGAACCATGTTCTGCTCTACATAAAATCAGCTCTGCAGAGCTGGATAAAATATGTCACCTTAGGCACCTGAATTAATAGTTTGGTTATGTACTCTGTTAAGTCTTTACTATAGATCAGAATAACTGTGCCAGACAGATGATTCTTTAGAGCTAACATTTGAAAAAGGTGCCAATGCCAAGGGCCCTTTGAGATATCACTGAATTATCCAGATTTAAATAAAAGAAACACACCACAAAAACAACCAAAAAGATTTTTTTTTTCCTCCTGCAGCTTCCTTCAGTACCACTGCAAATATAATATAGTGGAGAACACTGGCAGGAATAAACACTTGCATGGAGTTGCTAAAGCTGCAATTAATGCTAATGAAGCTATACCTTAAGTGGCAAGGAGCTATAGTATAAATTGGATAAGTAAGAAAAACGATCAGCCATCGTGCTCTCCCCATACAGTACATCAGGGTATTGCCTCTGCAAAGCTCCCTTTACTTTAACCCATTAAACAAAACAATATAAATCTGCAAGCAGGTGTTTCTTGTGGCGGGAGCACTGGAAGTTGTAAGGCAAACAACCTAATTTTAGCTTCTGTGGAGAGTGGGAAGTAAATTTACTGATCAGTGATGCAGCGAGCGCGGGGAGGACACGAGCAGCGGGAGCTTCCAGCAGGATGATGCTATTAAGGCAGGAAGACTTCCCGCGGCTGTTAAGGAAGTAGTGGAAAGCAGGTGATGGAAGTGGGGCTTTGCAGAGCAGCCACGGGCCCACTGTACATGTTAAGTTGTTGTTTTCTGCTCAGCTAAGCAGCAGAGAATTGATATGTTCGCAATGAAGTGCAATGACAATTAAATTGTAACTGACCTACATGTTACCGTCATTATGCTTTCTCTTTTTTACTGCTTTCCCTCTTATTTAATCACACAGTATGGGGTTTTTATTAGGCTGTAATGTTAAAATCTTCATCCATTTAGCCATAAATGTTTGACTGGATATCTATCAGACTTCCCCGCACTATACAAACAAAACCATTTTGCTGAATCATTGTTGACTTGTTTGTGGCCTAATTTAATGAGTGTAATAACTTACATGACTACCCAGTTAACATTTAGGAGCCCAGAAAAGACCTGCTAGCATGCAGCAAGCTACTGTAGATGCTTTCTATTCATATCACTCCTCTTTGCAGTAAATTTTATACAATAATATGCACCTCTTGCAAGGCTGCCTTTGCTTTTACTCAGCCCAGGTTGAGCTCTCCACAGCCAGCCTGCAGTGCCAAAAATCAAGTGCCTCACCTTTCCATGGACTTTCAGCTGAGAATCAGGTAACTGCTTACATAGAAACCAAAATATCAAGCACAAGAAGCCTCTGTACACGTTCACTGCAACCTGCTCGTGTATTATTGAGGAGGAAAACACAAAACTAATTAAAATAATGGATGTAGAAAAATATTTCTGAGTTACTTATAAAACTGTGGAAAACTAAACCTGCTTTGCCAGATCTTCTAACTCAGACTAGGTGAAACAGATGCCGCTGTTGCATCATATCAGGTGTTTGAGCCCAGGCCTGCCTGAGGAAGGTGAGGAGGTCCCTGAGCTCAGGGATTCCACAGCAGCCACATGTTCAGCCACGGGACACTATGGAGGAATTAAACACCGGTTTGAAGCATCTTCATTTTTACTCCATTATCTTGAAAAGAAATCCTTCTTGTCACTACCTACACTCTTACAATTCATCTGACAGCCCTGCAGATCAATTAAGCAACAAACTAAAGTCTCCATATTCATACACCAATTTAACACACAGTTGGCAAGACAGAGGCCTTTTGCTGCTTGTGAGGCTGTAACTCAAAAACCAATACACACAGAGGGTGACAATTTGGGAAGTGCAAACACTGGAATTTTCCATTTTCCACACAAAATAAAAAGTATCATTTCAGCGTGACAAAGGGATGCCACCAGTTCTGTTTTATTGCAGACATCCTTCGTTAGTGGCAATTAATTAAACTGTGCTGTGGAATTGCTAGAGTCTCTACTGGAAAAGTTATGCTGTTCTAGGGAAATTCCAAAGAATGAAAGAGTCTCAGTTGTGCCCAGACACATTCCAACAACTTTCTTTTGTCCACAGGAGAAACGAGCCCCAGAAGGCATCACAACAGATGATGGGATCACTGACTCACCAAGCACAAGCTTGGCCACTCTGTCAAATACTTCATGGACACGATTTTAGTACAAACTTCAACAAATCCAGCAAAGAAACCCCATTAGTGATAGTTATCAAATCAGCCTGTACTACCTTGGCCACTGACAGCATTGCATCTGGAAGCAGAGCCTTCTGAGGACACAACTCGGCCATTCAGCAACAATACACCCACACCAGTATTAAAACAAGGACTCCCCAAGTTCTTCTTTGATCACCTGCATCCCTTGTGGTCAAACAAATCAGAAATATGGCTTTTATAAACTCCCTCTCAATATCAGATTGCACAGTTCAATGAGGTGCTTGTACTTGTCCCAGGACGGGTACAGAATGCTGAAAATTAGGTCCATCACACAGAAAAGTAATAAGCAGAATATTTTTCCAATGCATGTGCTCAAACTGGGAAAAGTCTCTAATATCACTTATTGGCTACAGAGTTTGATGTTCGACTCTGCAGGTTTAAATCTCTGTTAACCACCCAGACTCACCCAGGGCAGGTGCCAAGGTGCCTAAACCTGAAGCAGCAGAAAAGCCACACAGAGAATTCCAGATGCTCCAAGTCACCAAGTCACCCTCTGATCAACCTCTATATCTGAACACAAGGATTTTAAATTTAGGAGAAATGTATGGATTTACCATTTTATACGTATTTTATCTGAATTTCTATGTTTTTATTGAATGTCATGAACTTCCAGTAAAATTTCTTTAAAACACAGATATGAAATAGCCAGTATATGATGATTATTTATATTTTGGTCACTTAGTTTTACCATACAGTTAAGGGATTCGGGGTTTTCAATTTTTTAAGTCTGTAGTATGAAATGCACTTTTTTTAAAATCAATAATACTGGCCTATGAAAGTCACATAAATGATTTAATTGCAGGAAAGATACCTGAGTTTAATATACAGTTCTATTTGGTTTTGAAAAACCTTTAAAGATCTCAGTAACAGCAAAATGGGTAAATTGTCAGGGAACAGTGTATTTCAAAGCATTTGCAGGGCTGTGATTATTAGTTTTATTTTGAATGGATAACAGCACTCACCATGTGGCCTGGCGAGTCACGCTCAAGATTTCTATTATTGAATCCCACAACCTTAAATATTTGATGTTTTTTTCATTAGTGTTCCTGACTCTCCTTCTATTCTATTTGCAGGATTGGCAAACGGGTCTGCTAGTAAAAAAAAATCTGAGGGAACAAGGCTCTGACTCTCAACTTTCCTGCTTTTCCTTCCCGCTTTCTTTATTAGCTCCTCGGCGCGCACGGGAAGCTGGACCCGTCTGCGTTGAGCACATTAAAACCTGAGGCATGTTACTGATCCCAACATAATGCTGCCAGCTTGGAATTCCTTATTAAACCCCACTGCCCACACCAACACACCCAAAGGCAAAGGCAGCAGCCCAGTTTGCAGCTCAGCTACTGGGATTTGCATCCGAGTCACCAGCAGAACACAGGACAAACCGGAGAAGCAAATCAACACAACTTGCCTTGGAGTGGGCACAGCCCAACAGCAACCAGCATCCTCTTTTCCCTTGGAAAACCACTGGTGACTCCAGATAACTTTCAGGCTACGGCTCAGACAACAGAAAAACAGAACTCCCCAATGCATCATGGAATCCTGCAGGAAATTAAGGTAATATTCATAATCGAATATAGTTTTCTGCAACTTCCTGACCAGAGGATCTGCAAAATCTCCACCAAAAAAGAAATAATCCCACATTATTTTTTTAAAACTTTAGTCACTGCTGTTCATGCCTTGGGTGGAAAACTGTGGCAGACAAACTGGGAGCCACAGTAAGAGCTGGGGAAAAATCTACATGCCTTTATGGTGGATGAAGTTAATCCTCGGGGTTTAGAAAAGGAAAACAGTCTCTGAAATCACACAATCCTGAGACAGAAAGCGAACTCCAAGAGCACTCAAGTCCCTCCCTCACTCCACATTCCTATCATACTGTGCAGAGCCAGGTGATGCCCAATTTAGACATCACACCTTTCTCCTCTCTATGTAAACATGGCTCCAAAATTATCCTTGTGGGTCCCTTGCAACTCAGGATATTCTCTTATTCTAAATCCTTCCTTTGGCAAAGCTTCTCCCCAGCTCTACAAATTTACTCCAATTATTTAATCAGTTTGGTTGAAATTCAAAGTTGTTAGTTGCTACTTAACATTCCTTATAAATGGCATTTATTAGTTTCAGGAAGGAGACTTGCCATTGTTACAGTAATTTAAATTGGTACCACATGGCTACAGCCTCCTGCTAACTGGTGTTCTTGGGGCAAAATCAGGTCTTTAGAGATCTTTAAAAGACACTAGAGATAAGCTAACCAAATTTTAGTCCAGGAAGTGACAATTTATCAAAAACATAATAAATCATGGATGAAATAGTCATTGTAAGCAGCACATAATGTGGTCCATGAAATGACATTTTAGCATCCCTCACTCTGGTCTCATGGAGGTTTGCTGACAGTGCAGGGAAACACTCCATTGATATTTAACAGTCCCCAGCTCCATGGTCCTTTGTGAGACTGGAACTCAATACACTCCAGTCCATTCTCTCACCAGCCCTCAATCAGTCAGCTTGGACATATGATCCTATTCCATTTTCTTTGCTTAATTTTAATGCTGTAGCTGTTTTGATTTCCCAATATTATAAACTTTCAAAGCATCCAGGGAAACTATCTCCTCTCTTCCCAATTCTCCCTGCACTTCTTGGATACACGCACGTGCACACCCTCGTGATAAACCCTGGAGTGCTTCTCCCAGTCCTAAGGAAAATGGAGGTCTCTGCTGGGGATCACCAGGCAGCACCAGCTGTAGAAATTTAACAACTGGAGACTCTTTAACCTTGATGCAGCACAGACAAGAGTACATCAGCACCTCCTATAGGAAAATCGGGAGGAACACCACATATAAAATAACAAAATAAAATAATAGATTCATCTTCCCGCAGCTAAAGATAAATATTAAATAATCCTATCTGCTTCTGGCTGAAAATTAATTTCTTCTAAGGCAAATAGTGTAATACGTATATGCCTTTCAATTCCCATTTGGCAAAAAGCCTATTTTCAGTATGCAGTACATAGACTTTTGGAATACTGGAACTGCATTCATCACAGACACACTTAAACAAATAACATTTCCTTCCTTCGGGTACCAATTCGCTGTGGTCTAGGAAAATATATATCTATTTTACAACATCAGTATTCCCACCAAATCCAGATAGCCAGATTAGAAGCAAAGCTCTTTGTTTAATATTTAATTAGCCCAGAAAACCATTCTGGAGGGGTTATCTCCAGGCATGCAAACTCCTCTGCAAAGCAGGACCGGAGCTGACAGTCTGGCCTTGTATCCCGGTGCACACAACCCTGAGACACGTCTGCATTCCAGGATGAAGCCATCCAGGCAGCACTCCTGATTAATTCATTGCCTGAGAAAGGACAGGAGAGCAAACACAGAGCATCCCAAACCAAGAGTCCGAGCACTGCCTCCCTGACTGGGCTCAGATGTGAACGTCTCCATCTGCCGGGGCCTGTGTCATTCCCGGCTGCCGAGCGCTGGGAACGCGGCTCCCCTGTACTCTAATCGCTCTCTGTTCCTGGGCTGGTGTGCCTGACTTGCCAGGTGAAGTGTTTTGACAGAAAGCCTGACGTGGCATGACATTTTGCAGTCTTGTCAGCTTCCTGGGAATACACATAATTCTCTACCTTCCCAGGGAAACCCTCCTCTCCTGTTTCAGAACAGCATCCAGTTCTCTCTTGCACCATCCTCCATATATCTTTTTTCCCCCACTGCATGATCCAGGTACATTTTATCCTTTCTTGGCTATTAAAACATTCTCGCTCCATGCTTGGAGCCCTCATGAGTATAAATTGCTCACTGCCCAAGGCTGGAGAGCCTGGATATCTTTCCAGACCTATGGTGTGACTCTCAGGGATGATCCTGTGCAGGGTTAAGAATCGGACTGGATGATCCCTGTGGGTCCCTTCCAACTCAGCATATTCCATGACTCGGTGATCCTTGCCCATGCAAGTATATCAATTTACAGATTTACCAGCATATTCCTAATTCTAGACTGTTCTGTGGTCCAGCCTGGGCTCTCACAGGAAGTTTGTAGCACTGAATTTTTACTCTGAAAACTCTGAGATCTCGTCATCTCAGTATCTTACCCAGCACTTATTTGGCAGTATCCAAATGAGCTGCTCTGCTGCAGGATGCACAGATAAGATATTAGACCCAGCTACCATGGTGATTGATGTTCTAAAAATATCCAAGTCAGCTGTACTGACAGATGGGTTAAATATATGGCTGCACTATACCTGGATCACAATCTGTTAGGATGAGGATGCAGATAAGGACCAGCGAGTGTAATTCAGTTTGGAAAGTTTAAAAAAAAAAAAAAAAAAGGTAAGTTTAAACCCAACATTATGAAACTCTATTGGTCTCATATGTTAAAAAAGGCTTTTCATTTTGTAATTCTGGTCTGGCAACTCTATCTGGTGCCATTATGCACACAAGGAGATGACAAATATGTAGATTGCAGTGGTAAGGAGAAGGAATCCAGTTCTTAGCAAACTCAACATGACAGAAAGCATTTGTTGCTGCTGCTGAAATTTGTGTATCTAAGCATTCTGTGAAGTCTAATGTGATCTTAGGCTGCCTGCTGCCTTGGAAACTAGTGGTCAGATACTCTCGGCAGTGGGCATAACCAGCTAGAACATTTTGATTAGATGAAATTTCATGGAACCAAAATATTTCACACACTGGTTTCACTGAATTTCTGTCAAGGACTGAGAAAGAGAAAGCACTCCTTGAAAATAATCCTGGTGGTTTGGGCACTGGGATGCTGAGCTCTAGACTCCAAGCCCTGTTGGACCAAGCCATCTGGAATTAAACCAATTGCACTTTAAGCCAACGACAGGCCAGTCAAGCTGCTAACAAAGAACAAAGTCAAAAGATGTAACTTTCAGATATAAAAGAGAGAAAAAAAACACAAAACAAGCACATGCTTATTTTCCATATTGTTTGACTGTCTTCATTGCAACCCCAAAGCCTTGAGAGTTCCAGTAAAATTTGTCCATTTGCCCAGAAGCAAAGCACTTGGATTACAAAAGAGCAGTTCAGACAAAGGTTGCTTTACAAAGGATCTAAAATTTACTAAAAACTCAGGTAATGAGGGTTTCACTTCCTCATGAGCTCGCTTTGGAGAAACAGAAATTCATTTTCCTCAGATACAACTTCCAGGTTACCAGGCTGAACAAAGAGCACTGTTACTGTGGGCTCAGTAGACTCAAGTCAGCCAGGAGAAAATGTATTGGTATCCTCAGAAGTGTTTCCTCCTGCCCCAACCTCTGCAGCACCAGGACTGGAGTTCAGAAAGCAAATATTGCCACATATGGCTCTCCTCCAGCCAGCAACTGAGTCCAATCAAAGCTGTGGGCTTTCTACACAGCCTACAAACCCAGAGGAACATTGACAGGCCTGGAAAGGCATCCAGCTCTTGGCAGGCACTGTGATCACAGAGAAGGGCCCATCTGCAAAGTGGCACCCACAGCAGCCCCCTCATCCCGGTCCCACAGCCAGGATCCCGCCAACGGGGCACCCTGGAATTGCCATGGCAGGATCCTGCAAATGGCCTCTGACTCGCCATTAAATTAATGCTCCTTATTAAAGGCATCTTTCCAATCACTCACATTTCTTCGCATCCACACACGAACATTCCCGAGATTTCCCAAGGTCAGCTGTGCACGTGGATGCCTCTTTCCCATATTCCAAACCCCTGAAATGACAACTCCTCCTCCTGTCTTTGGGCTAAGGGTAAAGCTGCCCTTTGAAAGCACCAGGTGGGTCATGCTCCCCAAGAACAGCCATTACCAGGCACTCCCAGGATGTTGATTCCAGCATATTTGTATGGAAATCACCCTTGTGGTGCCACTCTGCTCCTTATAAATCATTTCAATATCAGGCTCATAAACCCAAGTGATTGTAGAGCACAAATAAATGCAGGTGCACCCCTGCAAACGTGCACCAAGAACTGCTGCTGGACTGTTCTCCGAGGGCCACCACGGGCACAGGGGAGGGTTCCCACCCACTCCTCCTTTTTCAGCCATCCTGTTTTTTACAATTTCAAATTTAATACTTTTCCTAATATATTATGCTGTTACCTCCCCTGTATTTAAACTGTACTTAAAAGCATGCTAAGAACTGGTAATTCTTTAATGGTTGTTCACTTACAAGCGATTGTGGGTCATTACACAATCATTTAAAGGGCATTAATGAGAACCATTTAATGGTTTTAGTAGAATATCATTGTAAGGGACAGGGGAAAAGTTACTGGCTGTAAATTTTTATGACCATTTCTTACAAAACGTATTACTTTAAAGATTTATGTACGTAACAATGAGTACAATAAAAGCCATGCTAAAAATAATTTGAAATCAAAGTAATGCATATAGATAAGGCCCCACTTGCTGCAGTTTTCCATGCAGACAGGAGGATTTTCTTTCTTTTTCTTCTAGAAACCTCACACCTTGCAGTGCAGCTTCAGATCTCCTTTATGAAAAGTCAGAGCATTAAAAAAAAAAAAAAGAAAAAGCTCAAGTCTACATTTTAACAAGGCATAAATTGTCCTTTACGGTCCATATTTTATTTTTACTTTTCACTCGTTGTTTTGCATAAGAAGTCAGTATTTTCTCACTTTTTCCTCAGACATGGCACAATAAGACAGCTTTTAAGCAGAATGTAAGGAGAATTACTTTTATAAGGCACCCTGAACTGTACATTTGGCTGGCTTTTTACAACTGGAAAATAAAGGAGAACTCTGCACACCAAAATTAAAAGGTTGGCTATTTCCCCACAGGGAAATTCTTTATTACTATACTAGACCACAGCATACCTTCAAAACTACAGAAACTTATTTTGAAAACTATTCATATGGACGCATTAACCTTATTAAAGTGCTTTAATAACACAACAGTCATCATATTATGCCTGGTTTTGTCCATTTGTGACTCACATGGAATATATAATGAGGAAGACAATGCCCTTTTTCCCCAGTATTCTTGCATAAGTAGGAGAATATTTCTAATTAAAAGGCAGAGTTAGTACAGCACATGAATTGAACTCAACCATATCTCTAGAAATGCTGATATTTTTACTGTTTGCATTAAGTAAGGACTGTATTTCTCTCTGAATCTGACCCAGTACCCATTACCAATAAGATTAAGATTTAAGATAACTTGGTCAAAAGATGGTGAATTATAACTTTTAATTAAAACGTAGAAAATAGTTTCTTTAAAATAAACATGGTAATACTTTCGAGAGCATTAATTTTTTATGTAACGAACAACAAAACCAACCTGAATATTTTAAAGGGTGACACTGCAGAGCCCAGGAAAAGGGGATTTTTCAAAACTTCTCGAAGCAACAAACACAAGCAACGCAGCTCGTGTGTCTTTGGAAGCAGTGCTGTTCTTTCATGGTGTGAGCCTTCCACCAGCTCTCCAAAATGCAGTTTAAATTCTAACTGAGATGACAGCGATATCAGGCTGACTTATGTTTTCTTCACTTGCTATTTTACTGTTTGGTTCCCATTTTGAAATGCTTGAAGAAATTCAGGAGCTGGACTGCTCTGATTTGCTTCTATGTTTGGGACTGTGTAGAAATGTTAGTAATGATTAATATCATGTCAAATGGGGGCTGTCTCATCTTTACTACAGATAAACATTCCATTGGCTTCCCAGGAATATCTTTTTGCTGTGCTTGTAGCTCAGTCACCACAATTCTGCTTAATACAAGAGCAGAACGGAACTGATTTTATTTAAATTGTAAAACACTGGGAGGGAAATGAAGGGTCTGTGCAAGCTGGGAACTCAACTCTTAAGACAGATGAGAGGAATCCAGTCCAACTCCAATGCAATTCCTCAAGCTCTTTCCCTGGATGAGGTACAAGATGCATCTCCTCATCCCAAGCCCTGAACTGCCACATGATTCTGTCTCTTGAACTCTAGGGAGCAAGAAGCATCACCCAGGCCTGACCACAGAACAGGGACTAATGGCACTGGGATGAGATCAAATCCACCTTTACCTGCAACCTGAACTGGGAGTTAAAACCTGAATTTCTGGAAACAAAAGGGCAACACACTAAAATCAGTGGACCACTTCATTCCCTGGTTTTGTGATCCTGCTCATTACTGGCACTTTTCAACTCTCCCCCATCTTATTTTTCACTGGATATTAATCACTGCTAACTATATTTTCCCATGCCAATTCTTCACCTCATCAGAAAACAGCACCTGCACTCAGAGCACAGAATTAGGAGATTCATAAAAATCAAGGAATGAAATGGTACATTGGTTTAGTGTGTCAGTGTTTCAGGAATACAGGACTGTGAAAGAGGAAAGGAGAGAGAAAAAAAACATGGTAAAGAGAACAAGAAGCAGAAATTTAAATAAAGAGAATAACAGGGACACAGATAGAAAGGATAGAAGAGGATGAAGACACAACTAACCTAACTGAAAAAGGAACAGGCAAAAGTTGGGTGGATGAAATATTAATTACATGAAAATATTTTCTTTATGCACCTGCACACATTTCCATGTGCTACAGCCCACGCTAAAATAAAGAGAAAGGTGAAGGCAAAGCACTGAAATTGTTCCCTTTTTTCCTATAGCTCCACTAAGAAAAAAAGAAAAAGAGGAAATTGAATGCCATAAATATATTCAAACAATAAAATTTTGATTTACAGGAAGAAAAGCAAATAAATTGTGAGTAATGATTTGAGGTTGTAGAGGTCTCCAAACACTACATGATTTTTATTTGTCATGTGTGTTGCAGTATTTAGACTCACTGAAGTATATTCAGAACACAGATTCTGCCCAGTTTTTTGAAAGTATTTTGCTTGGTTTGAGCTTTTTCCCCTCTTCTTAATCAAATGGGCTGCACAGGCACCTTTGTAGTTACAACACTGTGAGTCCAACACTTACAAGACAACGTGGTTTGTTGCAGTCATTGACTTCACACACACACAGAAGTGACTCTTCTTCAGAGCTTTTGGAATTTTAGTCATGTTTCCTGATGATCCTTTGGCTATACACAAAAATAGAGACAAATATCTCTACAACTGACCCCATGGTGGGCAGTGCCCTAAAGCTGTTATGCCATGGAATGCAGTGAAAAGGAGAAGATGCTTATGCATAAAATGCACTTTGCCTTAAAATTATCTTAGTCCAGTGGGAAACCTCCTACTGTTCCTATATGTATACAGACACACACCTTGTCCCTAAAATTATTTCAAATAGCCATTCTATCCAAAGAAGATGTCTACAGCTGAGTTTCCTCTTCTGCTTTTGCAGAAACAGTTAACTGAGAACGGATGGAAAAAAAAAAAAGGTATGGAATTCAAAGATAATTAATTTACTATATATTTCCAAGGTATCAAACTTTAAAACACCTGTGAGTATCTGCTATTTTCAGCTTTCAGTCAAAGTAGCTGCCAATACCCACAGCACAAAAACTGAGGAGTAATTGCACAGATCCTGGGAAAGCCAGAGGGACATTCAAGGCAGTGTCAGTCAGTTTGGCTCCACTGGTCTGATCCATGACATTTTAAATGCAGATATGGCCAGTGTCCTGGAAAAAATGATTTGGGATACATCACAGAATAGCTTAGGTTGGAAGGGACCTGAAAGACCATCCAGTAAGGCTCTGGCACAGGCTGCCCAGAGAAGCTGCAGCTGCCCCGTCCCTGGAAGTGTCCAGGGCCATGCTGGACAGGGCTCAGAGCTACCTGGGATCCTGGGATAGTGAAAGGTGTCCCTGCCCATGGCAGGGGTGTGGAACCAGGTGATCTCTTCCAACCCAAGCCATCCTGTGATTTATGGCATTGCTCCTCTTTCCCATGCTATCAGCAGCCATTGCTGATATATTGCTCCGAAGTTCTGGTATAATATCTCTGCACAATAAAATAGTCCATTTTGACCTGTGTGTGGATAATTTCATCACACTGACACCTCAGCTTTCTCTATGCATTCTTCTGCCCACCACACCTCTGGGTACCTTCAAGGAGAAGTACTAAAGAACGCTCTGACAGTAACATTTGGGTTTGTGACTGGGGCACACGAGCAGTTGCTCTGTGAATCACTGGCACAGCCCTGTAATCTGCACTGGAAGATGCAACCATGGTAGAACTGGTGTGTTAAATCATTTTGTTATGAATCTAGGAGCACATTTGTAAGTTATTATACAACCAGTGCATTCTATGAAACAAGCTGGGAAGCCCAAACTTCCCAGCTTCAATCCCTGCCCGAGCCTAGTGAGTCCCTGAAGGATTTACCTCTTTGCTTTTGATTCCGTGTGTCACTGGAGAATAACAGCACTTACCTACTTCACAGCAAGGCTCTTGTGAGAGCTAATTAATGTTTGTTGCACAACACTTTGAATTTGTAAAATGTCATTTAAGTGATAAGTATTATTGCCATTATCATCAGCGCTGTCCTGGGTACCACAGACACACGAAGGCGGCTGCTCTAAGAGCTACTTAATACATTAAGGACAAGGAGCAAAGTGGAAAAAGCATCAAATCCTTTTCATTTTCTTAAGAACAACAAGTGCTTAAAAAAAAAAAAAAGTGGTTGACAACATCTGCTTGCTTTGAAGATTTCTGTTTTAGGGTCTGTTCTCTGCCACACTCACTCTGACTCGTCCCCCAGGTAGCTGCTCCAACTGGTTGTCAGTGGGAGCACAGTGTGATGGCAGCAGAACCCACCACACTGGGAGCTGCCTGGAACAGAGATGCTGCATAGGTGCAGTTTAATAAGTGTATTTTTCCCCAGCTTCCCTTCCTGTGGAACCTCATCTCCCTTTTTAATTTCGTTTTCCCCTTTCCAGACAGCAGAGGTAAGGTCAGCAGCCAGTGATGTAATAAACTAGTTAGGAACGTGCTGCAAAGTGCACCACATGAAATAATAACTATATTTAGCTATAAAATTTCAACGTGGATTATATTTCGAAAGTCTATTTATATAACTCCTTTTGTGGATAAATTAAAAACTATTTTAAGTATTCAAACCAGTGGGGGTAAAAAAAAAAAAAAGGCTTAAATTATGTCCGAAAGGTAAGGACATGATTCAGTACATGAGGAGAGAGACCCTGGAGGTTTATCCCCTTTCAAAAGGCAGGGATTTCTAGAAAAATCCATTAGTTTCAACCCTTGGACAGATGCACATCCAGTTTGGACCCTGTACCCTACCATCTCAGCTCACCCTGAAAATCTGAAACTGCAGCACGAAGGACTGTGGTTCTCTGGCACTTTTCTCCTCATTAACCTGAGGTTCTGTGGAACCAACTCCAATCAGGAAGATATTTACATCCAGATCAATGGGAAATGAGACTCCCCAACACAGACTGTCCTGCACAATATTTTAGTGTCCCAAACCTATTAAGAGCTATGAGATTTATACCATGAAGTTCATGCACCATGCTATAATTTACACCTAAAAGTTGTCTTGCAGCTGCTTCCCCTTGGCCTGTTCTTCCATTACATCCAAATTAATAAAGTCTATAACCTGTGTGGTCCTATGCTAAAGATAATGAAGGAATGAGGGGTGGGTGGGAAGGAAATAATGACAACAATGACAAAATCAACACTAAATGATAATATTTCTCAACTGCTGTGACTGTCTGAAAAATTTTGGCTTAATGCATCTATGATATTGTGTGTTAAAAACAAAACACTTGTGTTTTTCTTATTTTTGACTTCTCAAATCAGTGCCTCAGCAAGGCACCACCATATGCAAACTACACAGAGCCCCAATTAGGATCTTCTCTGTTAAACCCTCAGTGATACTGCAAAGCACAGACAAAAGTGTAACTAAATAAATAGATACCAGCATATAAATCACAGAGATTAACTTCAAGCTTGTGAAAATAACCCTTGTAAATATAAAGTGAAGGTCATCAGACACCCAGCACACAGGGCTGACAACAGTGGGACATAGGCAGACTGGGCTGGGCTGCCACCCCATGAGCTGAATGCCTATCTCCTGCCAATACATGGAATTTTCCCTCCAAGTAATAAACTACTCAATGGGAAGGAAGAATCCAGAAACACAAAGTGCATCATGGAATGCAAATTCCTGAGGGAAACCACCTGAGGCGGGTGCAAAAGCTGCTGCTGCACGTCCTCCCTCCCCTTCAGAAGGGGGTAATAAAAGGCTGGAATGGACAAAGAGTTGGTGTGTACAAGCCAAAATACCAGAAACCAAGCAGGAGCAAGAACAGCAGTGGTAGGAAGGGCTGAGGGATGTGTTAAACCCACAGTGCCTTCAGAGAAAGGGCCTCATCCCCTCTAGTAACGAGTGCAGCAGCCCCAGCCTTTATTTACTATGTATGCACATATCTTTGACCTATATTTTGAAAACCATTAGGAATCCAGAATATGGACAAACAAAAATAAGGAGAGAGGTTTTTTGTTATTGTTGGGTTTTTCCTCTTCTCTTTTGTGCTAAATAGCACAGCCTCAAGCCATTCCTTACAGTTGCAAACATGTTCAAATGAGGCCTTCAAAGGCTGGAGGCTGAACTCTCCCGGGTGGACTCTCTTGTAATCATTAGGCTAAGCAGAAAACACAAAACTGCTGTAAACAACAAACTTATAAAAGAGAATGTTAAATATCATGCCACCAAGTCAACAGGAAACTGAAGCTCTCTGATACACAAGTCATGGTCACGAGGCACACTGTGCTCACATCAAAATGTAACTTGGTTTTCTTCTGTTTATTTTTCTTCTCTGCTTATTACTTTGTGTGAGAATGAAAGGCAGTAGGGGGAGAGAAGCAAGACAACAGACAGTCGTGGTAACAACAACACTTTCAACTGACTTTGGCTCTCCTAACAGCATCAGGAAGACAAAGAACATCATACACTGCAAGTTTATTAAGTAAAAAAGGAGGTGAGAACTCCCAAAGAAAGCACAATCCAGAAACAGCAGATTCTGCATTGAACAGTCACTGATTTACCTTTAAAGACGGAGCTTTTTCACGTGATAAAGACCCTGGAGAACACAGCCCTTTAGCAGACAATAATTAGGTGCCTGCCTACACATCCTTTCCAAGTTGATCTTGGATCAACTCCTCACTTTTGCCCCAGAAGTGTGAAATTTGCTGCAGATGCCACTGTGCATCTCAGCTGCTTCATGAAACCAACTGAGGAATCTCTTCTGGAACTAAGGAACAACTTGATTTTGGTGACTTGTAATACCAAAACTAAGGGTTGTGTGACCAAAATAAAGGCAAAAGAATTGTGCACTACCACCTCTATCAGATGTACAGTGATTCACATCAGAGTTCTTTCCCAGTGACAAAAAAAACAAAGTACATTCAATGACAAAAGTTCCCAAAAGAAAGCCCACAATTCACAGAACATGCTGCATTTCAACTTTCTAATGTCTTCAGCTAAGAACATCTTAAATTCCTTAAGTTCACAGCAGAAATACGTTCACTTAAAAGCAAACAGATGCAATTAGAATAATAAACTTGCCGCTTGCAAAAATGCTGCCTTATAAACAGGATATTTACTGAAAGCAGTTGTGTTCCAACTATAACACTTACCTTCACAATTGTGTTCTCTCAACCATGAGTTGGGGCTTCAAGAGCTTCCACACTTTGTTGCACCCAGGTATGGTAGTTATGATTTCTCAGGCAAACTGCACTTAACCTGTGAAAAACAAAATAAACTTTCAATTCATGTACTGCCTGGCAGAAAAACAGAAACTCATGGCTAAAAGGACTTTGATGAATTAAATTTTCACTACAGGTGTCACTTTTCGGCGAGCTGCCTGTGCTGTTTGAGTTGTCTGGGTATTCCTCCTCAGCACACTCACTAATATCATTTAATGCTGATCTAATTCACTTGGCAGTGCCCCCCATGGCTTTGGCTGCAATAAGTACTTCTAACATTTACAGGCCCCCGTTCCCAACCACTAATCCAAGTGGAAGCAGCTGTTCTGCTGCCTCAGTGTGGAGCTCTGGTTGGCACCTTGGCCACAGCTGTAGCATGTCTGTGCAGCTCATGGAAAACACCAAAATACCAAAATAGTTCAAACCAACAAGGTTCGGATTTGTGCCATGACTCCTGTGTCATGTAAGAAGTACTTCCCTTTGTTCAATTCACTTACTGCATCTGTTGTATCATGCATCTAGTTTAAAAATTAATAATTTCTTGGTAAAAGTTACAGTATTTCAGTTTCCCACCTTATCTCCAAGGTTTCTCTGAGTCTGAGGAAGCAACAGAATTCCACCTTCCCCCCTTGCCACAAACATCAGGCTTCAGAAAGTAAAATAATAGGCAGAGCTCCACCCTTACACTCAACAAAGATCATTTGGGGAGTGAAGTTCCTGGTATTTATCAGATCTTCCAACACAAACCATAAGCTCCAGGTATAACCTGCCTTTCCACAGAAAAACACCCAGTCACTGGGATATGGGAGTCACTGTGGCCATGGTAATCCAAATATACTGCCTTAAAACTGCAAATGCAAGAAGGTGTTCATAACACTTGAATCTTTAAGGTGAAAGTTTGTCTTTATTTTTTTTCCTCCTAATTTTTTACTTTCACAGAAGTGGGTTTAGGCTCATTTTGAAAGGAATCTGCTCTCCAACCATCAGTTGTTGTGGAGCTGTTCCAGGAATCCAACAGATGTGATGGAGGGACTGCTCCAAGCATCCACACCCACCAGATCCAAGATCCCTTTCCCATGTTCCCACCTCAGTTTCAGCCACAAATGAACCTCTGTCCATGGAAAGAGGAGGAGGCCCCACAGGGCCATGGCCTTAAAGGGAACAGTTAAAACCAAACCTCAGCTTAAGCGTTTTGTTGGATCAATTCCAAATCAAGTCCCAATTCTTTGTGTTTTGACAGTTTTGTAACGTAAAATAGAACACACAGACAGTAGAAACACAATCAAAGTCTTTGCTACTTGAGCCTCTGGAAGTCTCTCCTATTTATAAATAGCAAAAACGTATGTTTATGTAAAGGGAAACACTGATTTACTAGAACTGATTGCTTCACAGTCTAATTACTTTTCAACTGGCTGTTCCAAATTAAGATGTCATTGATGGCTTTTGGTGATATATTTCATTTTAAGCAAATTTATTCTATAATAGAGCACATCATAATGGAAAGCAGAGTTTCCACTCTTCCCTCCTCTTTGTAGCCTGATATCTTGACAAGTAAATTAAATTTAGCAGTTAAAATGCTTCCATTAGTAATTTTATTAAGTTAATTAAGGAATCTCTCTTTCTGAATTTTAACTACATTCATTTCAGCACAACCTTGATTTTCTTTTTTTTTTTTTTTAAATTCCATACATTTCGTAACCATGATGGCTTCTAGGACAAACAACTGCCTATAGAGCATTCCTAAGACTATGACAAACTCAAATAAGAAAAAAGCCAGAAATTTTAAAATAACAAAACCTCGTTTTTTTCATTTAAATTATTTTGCTCTACAAATAAACCAAGACTCTCCTACTCAAATCTAGGGACTATGCAACTCCAAAATCTACAAATCACAGCAGAAATTACACATCTAGAACATTTCTGCTCTAGAAAACAGGTCAAGATGTGTAAATCAGAGTCAATAAAATGAGAATTAGCTGAACCCTCACCTATTGCTTAAGCCAAATTCATAACTCCTGGTTCATGGAAACTCTACATTTCATAAATAATGCCTTAACTTTCATTTACCTTTTTCATCTTTCAACACAAAAGGGACAAATAGAACCAAATATTATGAGAGCAACTGTTCCCTTTTATATCCCTCCTCCCTGAATCATGGGACTATGAGAAATTCCCTGAGATTTTCAATTGCCTCCAAAGTAAAGAATTCTGGGTAGTTTATATCCGAACTAAATTCATATATTGTAAACATGAGCTAATAAAGTGCTTTATTTTTTCAGTCACCAGCACTGCAATGTGCAAAAAACCTCTAATAGTAAAAAAAAAAAAAAATCTAATTTATCTTCTCACCTAAAGGAAGGGGATTTTTCAATAAACAGTCAAACATTAATTTGCCCCAGGACTGGGGCCGGACTAATGATAATGTCCACTTGACATTCCATGGTCTGCTGAAAAGAAACGTCTCCAAGAAGTAAAATACCATTATTTAAACCCAAACACTAAGCACAAGGAAGGCTGACACTGATTGTGTATGACAAGGCCACCCAGGGGCACAGCTCAGCACGGGCACATTAACATGTACAGATGTAACAGTGCTCCCTATCACAGCCAAACATGCACCAGGCTAAGGGATAAACAACTGGGAAGGGGGAATTATTTGCTGTACCAAAGATCCGCTGATACAGGTTTGGGGGGGAAAAACAGCAATATTAAAATGGGGATAAATGCTACAGAGCTCACTGATCCCACCTGATCTTAACAGAGGGCAGAGAACCCCTGTAGCCAGGCCCTGAGGACTGGAAAAGCTTGGGAGAAGGATGGCTGGAAGTAGAGGGGAGAAAAACCACATAGAAGAAGCAACTGTATAAGGATCTCACATTAAATTAACTTTTTGACAGTGAACTACTTGGATTTTTTTCTTTCCTAGAGAACTGACCAACCTCCCTCACAGGAGCTTTCCAGCATGCACAGGACAAGACAGGCAAGAAGGGCCAAGGATGAGGTAAAATTAGTAGTCCAAATTACACAGATCACCTCTAATTACATCATAGTTGGGCTGCAAATAAAAGCAGTGATAAAACAGACTATTTAAAATGATTTCCATGTTGTACTGTGGAGAACTGCCTATGGAGATGTTGATCCCATTCCACCATGCAGTTCCAAATGCACCAGGTGCCTTTTGCCAAGTGTTTTGGCTGAAAGATGGGAGTGAGGTCAAAACGTGGCAGAATTTCTCTACAAACAAGAGCAAACAGAGACTGTGGGTTTTTTTTATTTTTCATTAGTAATGGTCAGATGACTTGGGAGGAAACTTTTCCCAGCATAAATGATATTTTGTTATAAAAGTTGTACCTCACAATTTATTTTTGCAGAAACAGAAAAGCCTCAGTCAAATTCTCCAAGGAGAAAAAAAGTTCATCAATTTGAATAAAAATGTTTTGTTTCATTTTTATAAATAAAACATTTGGGGGGAGTCCTCCTGTAACTAATGACATTCTGCATTTAGAGCAAGATTTCAGGTATAGAATAAAAAACTAATCAAGCTTGAAAACACATGAAGTCTTTAAATCTGTTTTTCCTATATCAAGCACAATTAATCAATCATTCTTGATATATCACTGGAGTTAAAGAAAAGCAGTAAAGGAAAAGTTTGTGGAATGGATAAACTCTGCAAGAATCTTCTTTTTTATTATAATATTTCTAATATTTAGACACACATACAAGTTTGTAGAACCAGCCAATCTCCTCTTCCCCAACACTTTAACTAATTACTTACTGAATCTTAAAATTGCGTTGATTTAAAAGTAAAAATTATCAAGATATGATACACAAGTTCTCGATTCATTCGGCCTGAAGCTTAAACACTGTTTTTACTGGTAGAAAAATAAAAAATAAAAAAATAAAAAAAAAAAAAAGAGGTATAAATAGTCTCCACAAAGGGATTTTAGAAGCAGACTAGACTAATTTCAGTACATTCACTACCGCATTTTTTTAGGAATATTCTGTACCACCATTTTAAGCAGTGAGTAAAGCTTCCAGAACTGATGTTATGGGCACAGAGAGTTTTGTGGGGAAAAGATAACACATGAAAAACAAACAAACAAACAAACAAACAAAAACAAACGAAAAACCAAAACAAAACCACAACAAACCCCCTCAACCTAAAACAAGCATAAGGCTGATTTCCTCAATTTTAATCATATTTTTTACTTTATGGTAGCTCACCATACCTTTGTAAAACAGTAAGGGACAGTATGCAATAAGTTAAAGTCAATGTCCCCTCAGGCTTCTAAGGCCTGTGAGAGGACACTAAACTACAAATGGAGGGATCCAGATTTTCACTGTGTGGGGAACAGCCAAACATTATCTCCACCAGGAGGAAAAAGCCAGGCTGTGCCAGCAGTTTCTCAGGTTACACATCTCAGGCTCTCACATTTGTATTTTCAAGGCCTGGGCCCAACAAAATGGCGCCTGGGCCCAACAAAATGGCGCCTGGGCCCAACAAAATGGCGCCTGGGCCCAACAAAATGGCGCCTGGGCCCAACAAAATGGCGCCTGGGCCCAACAAAATGGCGCCTGGGCCTGACAGGGCCTCTCCTTCCCCCTGCAGCCCCCCACAGGTGTCACCTATTAAGTGATGTTGAGAACAACTGAAAAGCTCCTGCCAGGATTGTATTTGCTTTCCATAAATCCAGGGATTAAAGATTATGTGAACAAATAAAACAGTCTCCATTCTAACTTCCCCACTACAAAGGAGGAGGCTACTTGCAAAACCACAGCAACAAAGCTGGAAAGGATCAGGAGAGGTCAGAGAGTCCATCCCTGGGCTCCGAAAACAGGTTCAGGTGTATCTGCATGAGTTTTAAACAGGTGTTTCTCCAGCCTGTTATTTAACACCTCTAATTGCAAGGTTACACAGTGCTCTCAGCAGCTCATCTCCATGGTTAGAGAGTTTACATCTGCACTAAAATAATTCTTTTTAAAAAAAATCAACCTTGCTAATAATCAAGTCAATTATTTCTTGTTCAGCACTCCATGAATGTGGAGAAGAACAATTGCTTCGTAACCTTTTATATTTTAAGACTATTTAAGTGCCTCTCACAAACTAATTCCTTCTAAACTAGACACACACCATTATTTTGACCAGGAGATTTTCTCCTTCCAACATACCTTGCTAAGAAGGCCCACAGTTTTCACCTCTGTACTGTATCTTCCATGATTCACCACAGAAGAGACAAAAGAAAGCACCCATTTGCCCCCAGTTTGCAGTCTGAGACTGGGACCAAGTTAGGACTTGCAATCAGTCCTTTCCCCTCTCCTTCTCCACACTCACAACTTGGCAACTTTCTTCCCTAGATTCAATCAGCTATAATCCTAAACAGGATTTCTCTGCTCAATCCTACAGAACCTCTATAAAACAAGGCACTGCCTTATCTGAAAGCACCATTTAGCATTTTATACAAAAGAAGAACAGAGATGGGCTTAAGTAAGGAATTGTTTTCCAGTTCAAATGCTAAAACACACACACAACTTCTGAAAGCATTGAAAAACAAATTAATATCTGTAGTTGGTTTTGGAAATACAGAACTCCTCCTTAGCATTAAGCTGTCTTTTAATGTCTTAGCAATACATTTTTTTCCTCCATTAAAAATATACATATTTACCACAACGGCTTTTACTGATGTGGCACTTCATTTACAAAGCAAAATACACATACCCAAACCCAGTATAAATCTTTCAAAAACATACACCACAAAAAATCCTGTAGAACTTCCATATCAGACATAATCTTACCTTTGGAAAAGAGCCTCTGTGTTCTCCACACATGGATCCACTGGTGGCAGACAAGGGATTTTCCCTGACTACAGGTACTCACTCCAAACCAGCTCAAAAAAACTGAGGGGAATCTGAACATCAAATTCAGCCTTCCATACTTCGATTTGTAAAAAAACTGAGGAACAAAACTTTTATAAAGTGATTTTAAATAAATCACAATTGATTAAGTGTGCAAACACATCAACTAAACTTAGATGCACATTTAAATAAGTAATCCCAGTTTGGGAAAAGCTGGAAACCCAACTGCACACTGGGCAGCCCAACTGGCACTGGCCAGTGTGCCCTACTCGTGCCCAGGTGTTTCCATTTGCTCCCAGAGCCAGGATTGGTCTCTCCCTAACGAGGGTCACCTGTTGAAAGCACCTGAACCAACTGACACCCAAAATTTAACGGCCCTTTTTTGGAGTTTAACGACTTGGATCCATAAGGGTTTCCAAGGAGAACTTTCTAGAATATCAACCTGAAACAACATCACTCCTAATGGGATAACTGGAGATAGAAACCGTTCAGTTAAAAACACTTGGCACAATTGGAAATTAGTGCTTTTCTCCCAAACTCTCTCACTTGGATACAAGATCCTGTTTAACTCCAATGCAAACCCACCCTAAATGAAAAAAACCAATTCTTTAAGCAGTGAGCATTTATGGAAAACAAAATTTATTCTGATTTTATTTACCCCATGTTGAATAGAAATATTGCGTGAGCTGTCAACTTTTTCCTTAAAGATCTTCCTTTCTATTCCAATTTTATCCTGCCAGCAAGTACAAACAGCACATTGATGGCTGGAGATGTTATCTCCTAACATCAAATAAATACACTTCTAGGTCAGAAGGGACCTGATTTGATTCCAGCCTGTGCTTTCCCCATCACTGGGGCCAGGATTTTACCCATTTCTCATCTGCTTTGCTGGATTGTTCCTGCTTTACATAATAGTCTTGAAATCTTTCCCAGCAAAACCACCAAAAAAGTGCTGCTAAATAACACATGAAACTTGTTTGCGAAGATCCAAACTTTCCAAATCTCACATGCAAACTGCCTTTAAAGAAAAGCATAACCCTCCTATCACTATGTCCTAATCCGAGTTTGAAAGAGTCTCCCTGAAAATGAGGTTGACACAGAGAGATGACTTTGGGGTCAGAAGGGGAGGATTTTTTCTTTTCATGTTTTCCACTGTTATTCTTGCACAAGAGTAGAGGCCTCCTGTCAAACAGAGCCCGTAAATCCAACAATAACATAAATAATAACCTAGAAACTGAACACCTTATCTGAGTTCCCTTTGAGTTTATGGTTTAGAATATCCTGATTTATGGCAAGCAGAGGAGAACATGCAAACTAAGCTATGGGGTGTAAGAGAACAACATGTAATGCCTGTCTGGGCAAACACAGCAGAGACATTCTCTGTTCCAAGGAGCTGGCAACCCAAACAGCTGCTGATCCCTAACCAACCTGTTCCTTGCATGTTTACAACTCCCACCCAAGCTGTGCTGCTCCCTGGTATTTACCTGCCAGCCTGGGCCCTGCTCTATATATAAATTGCAATTATGAATTTAGGACACCTGTACGTGAAGCATCTTTCCAGCCATGCACACAGTCAGGTGGCAGCTGATAGTTTCATAATTCACCAAGAACTTTTGAGGCTGATGAAACACAGCCAATTCCACAAAAACTGGTGGGTTTGGCCCTTCAGTTTGAGGGGGTTGAGTCTGAGGAGCAGTAAACACAACTATACTGGAGATGGACACACTGTGACCACAGACCACATCGGATCTCTTTGGGAGGCATGAGGGTGCTGGAATTATGGTTCTAATGAAATTGTCAATATTAATCCTGTTATTGGCAGCTTGAAAACCTTGTTTAATGAACTAGACATTAACGAAGAAAATAAAAGTACTTTAAAAGCTGCAGTAGGAGGACATGATAATTGGTCCAGGCTTTGTGTCCACGATGAAAAGCAGAGAGACAGCATTACCATGGAGCAGCACTAGGATCATCAGGGGACTGATGTTTTGTTAGACCTCCCACAATTATCAGCTGGAATTTGGGGTTTGCTTTACCAGCAAAACTTCTTTGTCACACAACCTGTGAAATGGTCCAAAATGTAATAACATCTCTGTGGGAAAGTTTGCAAGGTTTAAAATAATTTAGTGGTGACAGAAACACAGATTACCAGCTGGCAAGAAAGGATGAATTTCACCCCCCAAGATTTCCAATGCCCTCGACCCAGACAAAGGGGGTGCAGCAGTTCCACAGCACCAGAACCTCTGCATAGGTACTGATGCTGGGTTTGGGGATTTGGGGTTTTTTTAAGGCACTTCTAATTAGTGTGACAAAGGTGCTGCTCCATGCTTCACACAGAACATGTAAACATACAAAAATTCACACAGCACACAAGTTTCTGCAATGAATTCATTTTTATGGGGAAGGAAGGCAGTGCAGCAGTGCAGAGCTGAAATCTTTACCTGTTTGCCGAGATCAGCTCAAGCAGAATCCCAGACACAGCAGAAATAGGAAGATAATTTCCTCGCTGGTGTGAAATTTAGTAAAAAATACTTTCCCCCACCCCCAAAGAGACAAAAGATTTGATTTGCCCACCCCAGTGGATAAGGGGAAAAATCAAGATGGATGGTTTCACCTGTACACCTTTAATAACAACACCTCGCTCTGGCAGATCCCAAAACACTTCTGAAGTGCTTTTAAGACGTGGGTAAAGTGTGATGGGAAAGGATGTGCCTTTCTCCCAGCCTGTTACAGGACAGCAGCAGGACCAGCGTCCTGAACCCCAGCCAAGGGCTCCATTTGTGAGATTACAGAGGAAAACAGAGACCTGATCTACATAACAGAACACTTTGCAGACAGATAACCCCTCGGTTACAGGGCCTTTTAGGCTTTGGATGGACACATACAGTGATCAGGATTTTTTATATACATATATATATATTTGAGCCACAGAGCTGCTGGATGCCAGTCACAGCTGAACAGGTGACTGGGTCATTTGGTCTTCCCAGTGACAACTTCACACACGTTTTTTGTTTCACCCAAAACACCCAATGCTTATTTGCAGGGGGCTTCATACAGGTTACACACAGCATTAGTTGTCAGAATATGCATCTGGGAACAGAGGGTGGCAAATGGGATGCAATTCCCTTTTTGGTGCATGTGGAGCGTTAGAATATGAAAAATGTCCTTGTGCCTTCTAACTAAATATGTAGTTTAAAGACCAGGGTAAGGACTCATAATTCTTGTGAGGATGGTTATTTGCTGTTGATAAAAAGGATGGGGATATGACCAGCTTTGTGCTCAGCAGAGGACACAGATAGTTGCACTCTTTCCAGGGAGAAGAAACTACAGCAACCTGGGCCTTGGCTACAATACCTTCATTTAACTCTTCCCTCAGGCAGTTTGTCCCTTTCTTCTAACACAAACACTGTTTTAAATCCAAAGTCTGGGCTGTGTTGCAGGAGGTGCTGCTTTCAGATCAGTGACTTTACTCTTCTGAGTGTAAAGGGAGGAAGAGTTTGATACCTCATTGAAAGAACCAGGTCTAAAGTCTAAGTGAGCCATTGTCATTTGCAGAGGAAATCCAGTTATACAAAGTTTTGGGATGGTTCATTATTCAGCACAACATATTAATCAATGTAAATATGATCAGTGCAGAGGGAGAGCTCTGCCAGGCAGCTGAAGGTGACTTTGAAGCAATGTCCTTCCTGGATGAAGATGTACCAAACCAACCACTAAGAGGTGGCAAGGAAAGTAACAAGGAAAGTCAGCAGCAGCTAAAAATGTCACAGATTTTAAGGATGTTTCCAAGGGTCAGGACAAAGCCTCTGACACTGCAGCATCTGCCTGCTATTACTGGCATCATCGCCACTAAAAATTCAAAGTAAGATATCCTCCTGTCACCAACAACACGGTGCTATTCCTGAAAATTATTCAGAAAAAACAACTGGACGTTTGTAGCTCCTCCTGAGATGGAAGAATGCCACTAAAAATATGACAATTCAAAAAAAAAAAGGCATAAAAGAAATAAAGATATACATTTATAGGAATTTATCAGAAACCCTATTGTCTATTACTTATATCCATAACACGTCTATTATAACAATAACATGTGCCCACATGTAAATATAAAATAATTCCATATTTAATAGCCATGTCAGCACTGGATTTTATGAAAAGAACAGACACAATGCCCTCAGGTTTGCTCACATTTCCTATGACTTCTCTTAAAGAAGAGCAGCAAGAATATATTATTCACAGTGACATGACTCAGTTTTGTTTCTAGTAAACCTATTATTGCAGAGGAAACGTTGTGCCTGGAAAACATACAATGCTGTGGGACAACTCAGCTGCATTGTCATTGTCCTGCTGTTGTTGAATCAAACCAGGCTCAGCTACAGGAGGACTCAACCACCTGCACGTGAGGATGAGAACTGTGAAGAAAAAGGGTGAATAAAGTCTTTGTCTTTGATGGGCAGAGACTTAGTTACAGAGACTCACTTCTGGGTCCTGGGGAGGGACTGACTGAAGGCATTGCAGGGAATATTTAGGTCAGTGAGAGATGTGTTTCTCACTGCAGATGGTGGGAGAAGGCTGCAGTATGTCAGACTGCACCAGCTGCTCAGGCTGGTGATGAAATGATGGCAGAGGACACGGCTGAGGATGTTCACAGCTCTGTGCTCAGTCTGGTTGCCCTGGATGAGCCTCCAGATGCTCTTGGCAGCATCACTCTCAAGGCAAGGGCACTGAGCCCCAGCCTTAACCTCTAGGACACAAAAAAACAATTGGGCCCAATGTCTCTGCCCAGCAATTGGGCAGAGACATTGTCTGGACCACACATGCCCACGAAAGATGACGTGTTTGGTCAGGATCAAGTGGGTTTGGACAAGAACTCGGCATTTCCATATTCTTATTTACACTGTGATGAAATCCACTCCACGTACATGTGGGTGGTCAAGATTTTACAGAAATACTACCTCTGTTTTCTCAGAGTTGGGCAGCCCCACTGACCACACACAGAGCTGTTTGGGACCCCATCTTCTTGCACCTGAGATGCACCACTCTCATTCCTGCTGCCCAAATGACTTATCTGGCTCTTCCATGGTTGCTCCCTCTCTGCCCAACACATCATTATTCCAAACCCCTCTGTTTCTTCTCGTGCCAGACAATTTGTCCCCCTGCATTCATGTGAAACTTTGTATTAGGGATTTGTATTAGAGAAACAAAATGTAAATGCAGTTTATGAACTTGTGATTACAGAAGATGTTGTTTCAGGCTTCCACATTAAAAATGCAGTCTATACTTTCAATAAGAACATGACTGTGAAACCACTTTCTTCCTAAGAGCTCTCATGCCTTTGAATATATGAAATAAGGAAATACTAAACACAGCAAAACTCCCATTGTGAGCTCACTCCAGAAACCTGAAGACTGGCTTGTCTCAGGGTGCCAGATAAAGAACAAGTTTCATAAAAGGGTGTTGATATAAAATATAACAGATATGATGAAGGGAGGTGTTCACACAGAATTTAACTGAGTTGGGAGAAAGCTTTGACAAAGGAATTTCAATACATTTATAAAAATGTTTTACATGGAAACAAAGAAACCTGTTGAAAGACTGTGGGTATCAGTTTAATATAATGCAATTACTTCCTGCCTTGTGTGATTTTGTGAGTATTTTAAACAGCCAGGTGTGAATCCAGCAGAAGGTTTGATAGTTTATTTTTGTTTATTTATTTTACTGCAGGAGGAGGAATTACTATTGGTCTAATTAATGAAATTGAAATAGCTACATCACAAAGAAGATGAGAGTTAAAGATCAAAGTGTGACTGAACCTAGAAAAGTCACTTGGGAGCACATTTACATGCCAGATCTGAATCAGCCACATTCAGATAGTCAGGGCTCCTCTCAGGCCTTAATGCTGTCTTTTCTGTCTGATTGGCTTTGTCTTGAGAGCCACCCAAACAATAGGAAATGCTGTGCACGGGGGCTCAGGAGAATGGAGCCTCCTGGGGCCTACTGTGGTTTCAAAACTACCCAACTTACTCTGAAATCAGCAGTAATTAGGTGCTTATTTCGTTTTTTTTTACCACCTATCATGCAACTATCTGCATTTGCAGATACCAAAATACCTTCAAAATTAAAGCCTTGATCTTGCTCTGAATTTTACCACTTAGTGACACAAAAGTACTTTTGTGGAAGGAAGCAACAGGAGAAGGGCAGACAGGGAAAGCTGGGAGTGTCACGTGGGTATAGTCGGAGTTTGCTGTCAGGACTTGGACTAATTGTGAGAAATCTGCGTGGAAACAGCAACAAATGCAAACCCTGTGAGACAGGAGGGCAGGTACCGTTCTAGAACTTTTTTAATAGCACTTTTACAGAAAATAGATTAAATTGTTCACCAAGTATTCTTGTGTTTAAGTTCACAGGCTCAAAATCTAAGCAACGGGGATAATAATATATCCTCTTAATCTGCCACGTATTTACAAAATCTATGCAAATCTCTATAAAGTCTGAGTTGTTTTCCCAAAGAAACAAGATTTAGCTCCTTTTTGTCTCTCCTAAATATTCCAAGCCAATAGGCCAGTATGCATGAGCGACCCAGTAATGGTAAACCAGTCAGCCCACATGGGAGGGGGGAAAGGAAAGAAAACACATTATAGGTTTAAGCTTCTAAGGAAAACTAGGAAAAACACTCCATTTGCCCAAAAAAGAGAAAGCTACAAAGTTTCTCATAAGGTTTGCAGCCCAACAGCTACTCTCTGGCATTTCCCATTGTCCAGTTGTATTGTTCCCCAGCAAAAACCTTCCCTGTTGAAACCTTTCCCTTCCCCTCAGAACAACAAGCTGAAGGCAAACTCCCACCTGCAAGAACCCCTCTCTCCATGGATGCTCTGGGTGAGCCAGGGCTGGAACTCTGAATCAGGACAAAATCTGAGTGCCAGAACGAAAGGCCAAGGAATGTTATCTGTGATTCCAAAGGCCTTGCAAAATCCGTATGAATCACAAATGCTGGTGTTTCATCCATCCATTCTCTCCTGGCAACTACCTGGTTTCATGGCAAAACAAAGCACAAACAGAGCTGTGGATCCAGATTTCCCAAAATGGGCTCCCTACTTGCTTGGAGATTTCCTGACCTTTTCCCGATGTTCTGGTTTGAGTCAGTAAGGAAAGCACCAGGCTTGGCTTGGATTTAGCACTGACATAATAACCAAAACCAGCAGTGACCAATGAAGTGCAAAAGGCAAAAAGAGAAGGCAAACTGAAGGAGAAAATATTAATTTCCTGCTAATGGCAATTTAAATGCTCTGATAAGGAACTGGGTTCATTCTCTCCGTCCTGAGCATGGCAAACATCCTTCCTTTTCTGGGGAAGTGCAGGGCTTGAGCTTTGTACCAACATTTTCTGCTCACTTTAAAACTTAACTCCAGCAATATAAACACTGGTGCCTATGTGCAGGGGAGAAATGAATAGCACAGCTATTTTGTTTAAACAGACCATGCTGAATCTTTAAACCTTTTTTCGGTGGCATGACCAGTGGGTTCAGGAATGTCGTGTGTTTGGACAGTGTAGGACCTTTGTTGTTGCTGGGGAAAATCTGGCTTGATGCCTCCATCCATCTAAATAACTGAAATAAAAGTGCATGGAAATGAGAAACACATGCTGTCTCCAGACTTGGATTTTCCCTGTGCAGGAGAAATCGGAACTTTTCATCTCTCTTTGAACTATTCAGGCAGTCGGTGCCACGTTCATCAGCCAAACGAGAGGTTCCCCTCAGCCTTCCAAGGAGAGGGAAAGGGGGTTCCTGCCTCCAATAAAAACACTGCACTTCCAAAGACTGGCCAAGAACGTTCCTTATTACCTTTCCTAAGTACCCCCAGTCCAAAAGGCCACTGAAATGTCAGGTTTGGGGGTGTTCCCTGAAAAGGAAGGGCCTTTTGATGCTTTTTGGCACATAGTTGTTGTGCAGCCAGGCACAGACTCAGTGCAAATTATATTTTATACTTCTTGGTTTATCACATGGAAACGAAATTGAGAAGGGATATAATCCTCTATGTGAAATAAATTACTGGGATAAGGAAAAAAAAAGGAGCCTGATTCACTTTATAAGCTATTAATAACTGGCTTTTGCAAATATCATTAGTAGGTAAACTCCAATTAAAATGCTTTTTGCACCCTTATGAATCTCAATGTAAAACAAGCAGAACAAGTATAGGATTATCATAGTGCCCCAGTACTACTCTGTTAATGGACATTAACACCTCCCAGTTAAATAAATAAAATAATAATAATAAATCAAAATTTCTGGCCATGAGTGTGCACAGAAATATTTAAGTTTAATGACTTTTTCTGATGGTTCAAGAGCAAGCTAACCTGCTTTGATAATAAACATATCAATGCTTGGAAGGGAGTGACAAGCTATTTTTGGGTGACAAGAGATTCTGAATGTCACACCCAGAGAAAAGTTACAATTTTCCTTAAGACCTATGGAATACCCAGTGTTTTTATGTGGAGATGAGGTATAAAGAAAGAAAATCAATGTTAATTTATTCTACTTTTCTTGGGTTTCATTAGGGATCTGTTTTTCAGGACAGTGCCTCTGTACATGTTTTTCAAACCTCATGTTCACTACAAAATCCTTGGCAAAATGAGTATTGTATCACCTTAAAAATGAGCATTTAACAGAAATATTTCTCAATTCTTATGTTCATGAAAATATTTACAAATTTTTGAGTATTTTTATAATCCTACAGTTACTTGGTCTTTTCCCCATATTATTAAGAATCTCAAAACCATGCTAAAAACCTGAAGCTGTGCATCTTATGTCACCAAGGGGCCAATCCAGTTCTGTTGTTGAAGCTGATCTTTATGCCAGATCCTGATTCCTCTTAAAATATTCCAGATTCAGGAACACATGCACCAATGACAACTGAAATATATGACATTTCTCAAACCACACAGAGAGGAGAATCAGGTCAACTGTGCTTCTGGCAGCAACCTGGAAATTCCGTAGGAACCGGAGCCCTCCAGAGGCCTTGGGACATGAGCTGTGCAGGAACATCCTTTCCTTAAGTTTTAAAACACATCTACCTACAAACCATGGCTTGTCTCTGAGCATGAAATGCAGATGCCAAGGAAAAGCAAAGTAACAGATAAAATGTGTGAAGCTCAGAGAAGGTTTGAAGATCCTGGCCTGTCTTACAAATCCCAGGTAATTCTGCTGGGCTGGAAACCAGCTCAGAGCCAAAGTCTTCTGATAACCAAATCCACTTTCCCCTTGGATTGGGATGTGGCAAGCAAGGATAAATTCAGCCATGAGATAACACATACTAATGTATGGTTTTCAGCCAGATTAACTGAGTTTCAGGCTGTCCTATATATTACAATATATGATGGTGTATGATATGCATTTATATGTTATACTTTTCTTAAAAGTATAATTTCACTCCCTAAAACAAAAAGCAGCAAAATTACCCTAAAATTAAAAATAGGCAACTGAGGTCACTGAGCTGAGTAGCATCACTCTGACAGCCTCCTTAAAAATAATTAATTAATTCAGAATTAAACAGGTAAACACACATTTCTTGTGTGCAAGTCTTAATATTCAGCAGCACATCCTTCCTCCCTCCTCAACTTGTCTTCCTCCAAAATTCAGGCTCTGATTCTTTATTCCTAATTTTCTTAAATGTAAATTGAAAGTATAAATATTATGTTCAAAAGCAACGGAACAATGGTGCTGAGGGACAAAGAGACGTGCTCACCCATTCACTCAGTAGCTGTGAGAAGAATGTGGAATGTGATTTGCATGGGAAGAATGGCACCAAACATCAAAAGTTATTCCAAACAAAACCACTGATTCATTCCCAGGGAGAGGCAATGATCTTGTATATTCAAGCACATCAGGCAGAGTGGATTATAATACATAAACACTATTGTATTTTAAGATAAAAGCATGGAGTTCCCCAAACATACTAGAAAATTAGCATTTGAGTTCTGAAGACCAGAGGAAGCTGAATACATTTCTGGGGAGAAAAAAACCACCTGGTTCACCAAATTATAAACAGTTCCCTCTCATTTAGATACCTGGAGATGACAGCTAGATTTTGTAACACAATGAAACTGTCCTCCCTACAGCTCTGGCTCCATTTTTAGAAATTTCTTCCAAAACACACAGGACAAGAAGAAGATGAGGGAATTCTGTGTATTTATTACTGGTGCAGATAGGATTTACATCTGATATCCCAGAATAATGACATCTACACTAGCAGCTAAGATATTCTGGTTTCAGAACTGAGCAACTTTTAAAATCCCCTTTTAAGCTTTGCAGTCACAGAAGACTCTTAATAATTGATTATAATTGATTTTAACCTTGTCCTAACCTGGGCAAAATGGCAAAGCCAATCATCTTTGTCCAGATGGGATACGAGAAAAGAGCCCCCAATACACAGCTTTAAAAGCTCCAGACATGAGCAGAAGATAAAATATTTAGTCTGCAGAAGCCTTGACCTCCCAATTCCAGCCAGTTTTGAACTTGAATTGATTTCCGACAAGGCATCTGGGAGATGATTACAACAAAATGCACTAAAGCTGGGCAGCCTTTATTTTAACATCCCAGCAGCTTAACCTGTTAATAACAGCAATTGTTTTAGATACAACACCAATTTCAGTAACAGACACTGGGAATGGTGGCGGTGTGAGAGCACAGCCACTCGGATCCCTCCCCTCAAGGTGCTGCCAGTGCTTCCATCACCAACCCCTGTTTCCAGGGCTTTACAACTTGCCTGGGAAAACACCAGCCAGGGCTGAGAGGCTGGAGATGGGCAAAATGCCCACTGAAGCCAAGGGGGGGGCTTTCCCTGAGATAAACACAGTCAGAGCTTGGGCATCAGTCAAAAGGTTTGTTATGAAATAAGAGATGAAAATATCAGAGCTGAGTATTTATTGTGGTCTTTGAGTATGACTTTACTCAAAGGATGAAAAAGGCTTTGTGAGTAAAATCATAAAATCACAGAATCACAGAATGGTTTGGGTTGGATGTGACCCTAAAGCCCACCCAGTGCCACCCCCTGCTGTGGGCAGGGACACCTTCCACTAGCCCAGGTTGCTCCAAGTCCCGTCCAACGTGGCCTTGGACACTTCCAGGGATCCAGGGGCAGCCACAGCTTCTCTGGGCAACCTGTGCCAGGGCCTCCCCACCCTCACAGGGAGGAATTTCTTCCCAATATTCAGTCTAAGCCTACTCTCAGTTTGAAACCATTCCCCCTTGTCCACTTCTATACAGCCCTGAAGTTATTCTAATACTTTAAAAGAAAAAGTCAGATTTGTGGATTACTTACGGATAGAGGTTTGCTGACCTTATTTATTCAAGCAAGTCAATCAAATTAATTTCATGAATGAATTAAATAGGAGATGGCCTTACATTGCCGTAATGTTAAAACCAGACATCATCAAGACAAAAATCACACTTCTATCTAAAGAAAAAGACCCAGAGTTATATAATTTCTCCTGTGTTTTCACTTATTTCCCTTGCATCATCAGTATCTCCTTTTGTAAATATTTTATCTACTAATATACTTATTCATCTTAAACTCGCAGTAAACTTTGAAGCAAAGAATGTAATTTGCAGACTATATTTCAAATGCTATAAAGGAAGGTATGACCATCTGATGATGGAACACAAAAAAGAAATATTTATAAACTCTAAAAAATGAAATTATGAGACCACAAATTAAACTGGCAGAAATAGGAGGCAGATGGAATGGCTTGTACTTACTCTTGTTTCTTCCCACACCACTTGCCTTGTATCAGTAGTCAGCACCTTCCACTCGTGTATTTTGCTTTAGTACTTTACTATTTATGTTTCATATTAATAGAAAAGAATAGGGAAAAGCCCCACTTTTACAAAGATGCTGTTGTTTGAAGCATTTGCACAGTAAATGTCAGAGACATCAGTGCTGGGTATATCCTGTGAGAGCCCAGAAGCCAAACCAAACTGTATTATTATTTTATAAACACTGTCCAATCCAATCACGATCAATAAAGTGGTGGCACAAACTGTGCTGTTTGGTTGGGTGGATTTTTTTTGCAGCAGGAATCACTGTTGAAATATCCCCTATTTTAATATGCAGATGTTTCTTTAAGCACAGACATTTTAAGCCCAGCTATCATATTCCACGCGGTGTCTGAATTCCTGAGCATGTTTTTTGACTTCACCCCTTTCCCACTAGGGTTTGAGGATAAACAAGTGTGTAAATGCAAAACAATCCCGCATTTATTACTAAAACAATATTGAGATTTTCACGAGTAACCCTTAGACAATTACAGCTGTTGGTACCATACTTTCACCATGGAAACTTTTGTTTTACTTAACAATTGAAATTACAATCAGATGTGCTCATCCCTCGTTGAAGTAATGAACAATGGTACATCTGAGGGAGAAATTCAAAGTGCATCATTTATCTTATCCTATTTTCAATTAGGCCGAGCGCAGTGTAAGATGGTTCCAAACTACACCACAGTAACAGGGTAAGTGAATTTATTACCACTCCAGTGCTAATCTTAGCAGATGGTAAAAAAAAAAAAAATTTTTAGCATGAAATATGCTAAAGCAATAAATCTAAACAAGGTGGATGTTATCAACTAATATCTCCCCAGTGTGAGGTAAAACTCCTGCATGACAACTCAGCATTCCTATAAACTCGGGGTGAATTCTGGAAGATATAAGTCTCTCCATAGGATGAAAAATAACAGAAATTAGTAAAAAAGGCATTCCACGTGCAGTTTAATACAGTATACCTAGGAAAGGAAAGAGAGGTGCAGGATTTTGCTTAGCAAGATTTTTTTCCCCTAGACAACTCATTTTTTTCTCAGAGGAAATTTTTCGTTGACTCTGGGAAAGATATAAATCCAGTAATTCTCTCATGTTTTGGAAAAAAAAACCCCTACTATCTAGTTTTTTAAACAGCAAATAAAAAGAGAAATATTAAAATAATCTTCAGAAGAAAATAGGTAAAATTTAGGGGGAAAGGATACAAAGAAACCCCTTCACTTGCCAATCTATAAGTGTAACAAAAATATAATAACAAGCAAGAGTTGAATGGAAAATTGTTTCCATTGTTATCAACAGAACATTACAAAACACTTGCAATTCAGAACTTAGAGTTCTGTACCTGTGCAGCAGTGAACACACTGAAAATACAGGGAGTAAAAAAGCACTCAGGAAACTTTGGAGACTTTTTTCCAACATATTATAATCAAAACAGTTCATTAAATTATAACAATATTAAAATTAGTAAGTATTTGCCACAGCTTTAAAACTCATACTGCTGCTTGTCTTTGTGATAGATCATGAAAATAAATTATAAGTTCTAAACTATAAATAAATAGGAAAAGTGCTCTTTTTTGAGGACGAGAAATCAGGACTTTGGCCAAAGCTTCTGCCTGAAACCATGAATAACAAAATGAAATAAAACTTAAAACTGCTTGAAGAACATGTTAATGTATTTGAATGTGCATCTCAGTTTTCTTAAAAGTATTACTTGCTGAGTAAATGAGAAAAGGAGATTGGAAATGGACTTGTGAGGCTCTGGGTAGGGAATGGGCACCAGCAGGGAAATAAAGGGAATGTGAAGATGGGCTGGGAGAAAGTGAACTCCAAAGATCCTGTATTCCAGCGATTCACTGAATTACTAATTTTTATTCATGTACCTAACTTGGGGGGGGGGGGGGAATTGTTCCCCTCCCCTTAGGAATCCTGGAAATTATATTTTTTTTTTGCTTTATTCCACCTTTTCCAAGCATCAGGTAAAAAGTATTTAAAAAACAAACTAATTGATCATAAACTACCAAGCAGGCCATGTGTGGTTCCCAAGTATCTCATCAGATTTCACAGCTGGGTAACCAAGTGTGACTGATGACCAGTTTGTTGGCCTCAATTAGACCAAAGAACAACAGGAATGGAAGAACCTCACATATTGAAAAAAGGGCAAAATGTATATATTGCAGGCTAGAGAATTACCCAGAACTATTCCACTCCCAAACCTTTCCAAGGGAAGACTGTCCAAATTGAAATTAGTACAACATATTACCCAAAGCATTGCTGTAATCTTCATTCTCAGATCACCTGCCTGTGTGGCTCAACTTTTTCTGCTAAAATACATCAGAGCAGAAGTAAAAATGAGAAATGTGTATTTGTCCCAACAAAAGCTCAGGGCTGTAGATTTTACTCAACAGAGAGACTGGCAAAAGGAGACTTCCCTGAATGAAGGCTACAAGGCCCACAGAATTTAAATAACTTCCTTATCTATTAAAATATAAAAACTTATAATAAAATTGTGGCTGTAAAAAATCATAGAATTAATCTATATTGTGTCTTTACAGTTTTGCTTCAATAATAGAGGTAAAATAGATTAAGGTTTTAAAAGCAGTAATTTTGTTGCTCTAAGATTTGAGTATTACATTTTTATGCCTCGATTAAGAATTACCTTAATTTGCTCCTTGGTTCAGGTGTGCTCCAGACTCACAGGCTGACCACACAAAGGCAGAATTAATTCAGAGGGTTTTTAGTAAACTTCAGAAACTTCTTTTTCCAACCTTAGAGATTAACGAGGAGTCCACGAAGTGGAGATGAGGATTCAGGCTGTGCCAGCACCTGAGGCTGAGGTGGCATATGCTGGAAGGGGGCTCCCTGTGTGCCAGGCAGGCACGGGAGAGCAGCTTTCAAACTGAGAGAAGCTCAGATCAAGAGTCTCCGGTGTGCCAACATCAAGTCCAGCAGTTCCACCTGTACAGAATGGAGATTTTAGATGCTGCACAACCAGAAGAAACCTCCCAGTGGGCAAAAAGAAGGAGGAAAAGATTATGCACAATAAGGGAGCAGAGGAAAATCACAGACGTAATTCAGTCTGGGGTTACCTTTGCATCAGAAACCATGAAGGAGATGCCCTGGGACCGGAGTGATGGAGGGCATGTGGGGAGGAAATACAGACAGCTCCGGGAGCTGGAGACATGAGGAAAGGGATCCGCCAAACCTGGCTGCACAGGGAGAAGCTGCTGTTTTGTGGTGGTTTTTTTTTTAACAAAACACCCCAAATTTGTGAGTTTGGAGGGGGAACCCCAAATTCTGCCCACCCAGCAGGGACTGGGTGGCAGAGGGGGTTCGTCCCACCCTAGGGCCCCTCCTCAGACTCTCCCGACACCTCCTTTATTTCCCCCAACCTGGGGTTTTTTTGGGTCCTCCCTAACTGTGGGGTGTCCCCTGAATTTAAGGGGGTTCCTGAATTTGGGGAACTCACGCCCTCAAACACCCCTTTACACCCCACAACCTCCCCTCAAAATACCTTTTAACTCCCCCCTTCCCCCTAAAAAGCCCTTCATGTCTCCGCAAAGTCCTTCGCTCCATGGTTTCCACAGAAACGAAATGGCAGCCGTTCCACAAAATGGCAGCTGTTCCCCCACTCCACACCCTGTGGAGTGTCCCCAGACATAAAATGGCGGCTGTTCCCCCACTCCATGCCCCTTGGTTTTCCCCAACACAAAATGGCGGCTGTTCCCCAGCCACACTCCCCTTGGTTTTCCCCAACACAAAACGGCAGCTGATCCCCCACTCCACACCCTGTGGTTTCCCCAACACAAAACGGCAGCCGCTTCACCAGCTCCATACCCTGTGGTTTCCCCAGGCAAACAAAAAATGGCAGCGATTCCCCCACTCAATTCCCCATGGTTTCCTCTGACACAAAATGGCTGCCATTCCCCCCCTCAATTCCCCTTGACTTCCTCTGACAAAATGATAGCCACTCTCCAGCTCCATGCCCCGTGGTTTCCCCAGACAAACAAAAAATAGCTGCCATTCCCCCACTCAATTCCCCTTCATTTCCCCTGACACAAAATGGTGGCCATTCCCCCACTCCACGCCCCTTGGTTCCCCCAGACAAACAAAACTGGCAGCCATTCCCCCACTCCATTCCCCTTGGTTTCCCCAGACACAAAATGGCGGCCGTTCCACAAAATGGTGGCCATACCACAAAATGGCGGCCATTCCCCTGCTCCACGCCCCAAGGTTGCCTCAGACAAAAAATGTCATCACGGACACTGACAGCAGGGCCTCTGAGCAGCAATTACCACCAGGAAAGGCTGTTGTTTGTGCCCCAAACGCAAACATTCCAAGGCTGGAGGCTGCTCTGAGGGGCACAGACTATATCTCTGGCCTGTAACATTATCAAGAGATGCGTGTTCTCAAAGCTGACTGTGCCACTCAACCTCTGTTTTACAGAATCACAAGATCACAGAATATGATGAGGTGGAAGGGACCCACAAGGATCATTGAATCCAGCTCCCACTCAACACATACCTGAGGTGGCTGAACAGGACCTACTCTGGGGAGATGGGCAGTCCAGGAGCATTCTGGACACAAAAAATAATAAGTAAAGTAACAACAAAAACAAACAGCTCAGAAAAGCAAAGCAGGGCACCTCTATATAATTTCTGAAAAGGATTTATAGCCTGTATAAACATGGATCATAAACCCATTGGCAAATAGATACAAGTTATTTCTAAAAGCTGCTTAGTTTAGATGTCAGAACTTAGAGTTCTGAATGGATGCAGTGAGGCAAAGAAACCCACTCCTGCTCCTCAGGACACATAATGCTGTGCCTTGGGAATGTATTTGCTGTTCTTAGCAGAGACTTGATTTTTGATCCTTTCCAAAGCTTAGATTCCTATTCAAGGACAGGGCACTCCAGTAATCTTGTGAATGCACTTTGAGTTAAATGTCCAGATGAAAGATTTTAATGAAAAAAGCAGCTTAGAGCATCTGGCCACTTGGTTTCCATCCAGCACAGTATTGAAGGACTCAAATGGAGATATATTCTGAGGGGTCACCACCCAAAGTGTAATATGCATGGTAGGGAAGCTTTCCATCACTTGTCATGGGGAGTCAAGTTGCTATAAATCTTAAGAACAAGATGGTTTTCCCTTCACTATGTTTTTATGAGAAACAGGTTACTGATAATAACTGCTCTGACACTTCGACCTACTTCCTACTGAATTTTGCATTAGTATGTTACTGTTCATGCTCTGTGGGGATAGAATTTCCCTCTCAGAACTGCCTGATGGATCTGAGCTTCACTGTGCTTTTCTGCTAAAACAGAGATCTCACACTGCTGTCAATGGGAGCTCAACAGGCTGTGTTAGCACAGGGGCTGTGATCCTAAATTGTCCCTAACATACTCAGCTTCTGGGTGGCTCCAGATTTCACTTCTGGTATTCCTCGGATAATTTTTCCTGTTGGAGAAGCTCTTCCAACACAAATCTGCTAAGGCACAATGCTATCACAGATCTCTGTGGTCACTCAAGAGACCACGAGCAGGTGCAAAATCAAACCAAGACTGTCATTTCACAGTTCACAGGGTCAGTTTTCTCTGTTCCAAAGAAAGGACTCAGCTGCATTTTGCAGCTCAAAATCCAGCCAGCAGGAGATGATCAGGAGTTCAGAAGCATTCCCTTTTTTTGTGGGGGTACATCCCTGCTGTCCAGAGGCACAAGTCCCATTCAATGAGATCAACAGATACCCATTTGGGAAATAAGGAGATAAATGGACATGGTACTAGAGATTCATCCTGGTAGCAAGAGTTCCTCCTCAGAGCAAAGCAGTGGGAAGTTCTATGCAGGGAGAACATCTGTGTTTGTGTTTCTATAAGTCTGAGGAGTTTAAAGCACCAACTATAGAGAAATAGCCAATAACAAGAAAACACAGGTATGGTTGTTTAATGAAATTTTGAAAAATATTTCACCTGTTTCAGAGTAGAAAATGCTGAGGGAAACCATGTCATCACTATTACTTGTGTTATTTAACCAATCCATTCTTTCTAATAAAGAACCAGGAGAAATAAAACCCCATTGATCTTTATTTATTGACTTCCTAGTGAGTATAGTTAAAGCTGACACAAATCAATCACAATAAAGTTAAAAGGATAATATAGCATAATATGACCCGAGATTGTACCGCCAGTTTAATTACTGAAACTCAAAGTTTTAGCATACGTGGAGCAGTGAAGAGAAACGTCCAGTTAATTGTGTTCAGATGCACACTGTAAAAGGATAGGGAAATTCTTGGTGCTTGTAACATTTTTAAATGTTTTCTCAGCCAAAGCAGGTAGAAAATATAGAAATGTGAGGGGAAATAGGTCTCTTTCTAAAGGAATAAATGGCTCTTTGATTTCCTTTTCTCTTCATTCATTGCCATTAATTTAAAGCTTTCCAGGCATTCTGCAGGCAGTAAAATGGGCCAAAATATTCTTTGCTGTCAAAAGTAAATCTGGTTATAGTTTTGCTTTTCAAAGATGGTTGGCAAAAGGCAATGCCAATAGAGAGCACTGCTGCCTTATGCTCTTTAAATATGGAAAATAAGAAGAAACAAGAAATCTTCTGAGACAAGAACAGGAATATTAAAATCACAACTGACAAGACAAACCTAATTTTCCTCACCATCCCTCTGTTATGTGCAATCTACTGCCACTACCTCAGTGTTAACTTTTTAAGAGTGTGTGTCCTCTCGGAGAAGAAAAGCAGGAAAGCATAGTGTGGGTTTAAGACTGGAGGAAAGGATGCTCTTCTAGTTCATAAAGTGATGACAAAGGTCTTTTGAGATCTTTCAGAACCTTTTTGTAAACTAATTCATCCTGGAAGAGACTCGATTTGCATGGACCAGGTCTCTCCAGGTCTCTCCCTGCCCTATTTCCTTGGCTGTGGCCCTCCAGCCTGGGAACAGCCTGATTGCTGTGGGATGCAGAGCAGGTTTGTAAAACTATGAGTGGCATGGAGGTAGCATCAAAGCACGAAGGAAACAGCTGCTTCCTTCCTTTTTAAAAAGATCCAGGAGGCATCAAATGAAATTTCCAACTGTTTGATCAAAAAAAAAGAAAAAAAAAGAAAATCCAAACCCAAAAGGAGATGGTTCCCACAGTGTGTGAACAAGCTGCACATCAACTCCTTGCAGAACTGTGGGAATGCCAATGCTTCAATGGCTAAAATAGAAACTGGAGACAGTAATGGAAGGAAAACAGAGGCATGGCTATGAATTGAGTCACTAAGGTCACTCTCCTCAGGCAAGTTTCTGGAGGCTGAGGGGGTAATTTGGGGAAGGACCATGATACGTTTGCTCCACACTAATTTCTTTCCCTCGACTGTGACCACTGGAAACAGGACACTGAGGGAGATGGATCCCCCATAAAGCTGCTCCTTTTACAGCATTTACATTTCAGGATGGTCTTAGGTCAGATAAGACAATTTTTTTTTTCTTCATATCTGGAATAAAATGTCCAAACCCAAAGGACACAGTTCTAAAAAGCCCACTTTGCCTCCTTGGACATCTGGTGGCCACGACATTAACGCTTCCCTTGGGAGTAAGCCAAAATGCAGCCCTGGAGATGAGGTGGGAAGAGATCAGCTCTTCCCCCTTCCCATGATCCAAGCTTCACTAAGGAGATATGCCTGTGTAGTCAGGAGTACAAGTGAGCAAAGTTTCTTCCAGTGTAATCCCTTCTCAGGGCTTTCGTTGGGTTTTTTTTTTCCCTCCCCCTCAGTTCATCAGGGTGCAAACAAAGGGGGCAACAGGGCTCCAAAGCTGACTCATGTCATTCAGATCAAGGATATATTTGGGGAAGAGGGAGGGAAACGCAGTGCAATTTCTTTTCAGCATCATCCCCCAGCTGCCTGGTGGTGGTGGCACCTTCCACAGCACCCAAATCAACCCTCTCTGAAGGACTAAACTGACTCAAACATTGGAATAGAAATGAAAACAAAGGCGACCTTGCCTAAATTTCTAAAAGGAAAACATAAAATTATATTAATTGCTTAATGTCATCAAAAAACTAATTATCATAGCTATAATTTTCCTACCCAGTCCTTTTTTTCCCCCCCTACTGATAAATAATAATTATCTATTGGCTACAATAATGCGACAGTCACAAAAGCACAATCCGTTGAGATTTAATTGTGATTCCCACAAGGAGAAGTTTCTGCTTTTAGAGGATCCCAGTAGGATTTGCAGCATTAGGACCAAGCTCTGCAAAGGCATCTTGCCAGTTGGTGTGAGCATACAACTGGTAGTTCTGATGTACTGCTAAGGACACGAGAAAAGATGTGTGGCAGAGATTCCACCACCAAGGAGCACTGGAAAAATGTGCAGGTATTTAACTCTCATTCCCAATGGAATACCTTTGGGAAAAAAAGTTGGGGGAGTTTTCCTATTGTTCAAAATCCATCACTGCCTAAGATGAACAAACTTTAGCTTTTCACCACAGTGCAAGTGGACCTTTAAAATATAACCGGCCCTTACACCTGGCTTGAAGTTCAGCAGCCAGTGGGGGCATTAAAGAAACGCTGGGCCGGAGCAAGTGCTGAGTCATGTCAAAGTGACACAATAATATGGGCAGTTATCACCCCGATGCATTATTTATCACCGAAACCCACCGATGCCCGTGCTTACACTGGAACCCTCCTGTGATATTGAAGGCCAAAGTGCCTCCTCTCCCTAACAACGGTGTTGTATCTTTGGCAACTCGAGCAGGAACTGGGAAAATCAATAGCACTTCATGAGCAAGGGCTCGGGCTTCTCCTTTTACGAGGATTCTGTCAATGCAAGTGGCCATTACTGTACTTTAAAGGCACGATATAAAATTGCCTCCACAAGATATAAGACACACGGTTTGAAAGAACCTGGTGAGAGTATTTTAGTCAAAGTTAAATAGTTTCATCACGTAATTACTTCTATTGGCACATCTCCAGCTGGATATGCTGGTGCAGGGTGTGCACTTTCTGGGATGGGGTGGGGGAATTGTCAGGGAGGGCTGTCGATGGATTCATGTTGATCTAAACAAGGTCAAACTGCTAAAATGGAGCCACAGCCATCCAAGACTATTGACAGTAACACAACCACAAAGTTGCTGTCTTTTTGTTTTTCTCTATCTTTTTTTTTTTTTTAATCTAAGTGGTCTGAAAGTAGTTTTAGTTTTATAGCTGCAAAATATGTCATCTTGATTTGCAGACTGGTAATTCATTTTCTAAGGACTGTTTAGAATTTATTCAGGGGGAAAAAGGAAGCTGTGCTGGTTCCTACAACTGATTCACATTATATGACAAAATTTAACTTTTGTGTTTTATGGGATTTTATGAATTCCACTAAAACCATTAGCTGGTTGTCTCTTTGTGATTAAATTTAACCACTTATGCAATACTTTAAACTGATGACAGTCTCGCCTGTATTTATGTTTTCTTTTGTTTAAAATGCACGTATCTCCAAAAACTACACTGCAGAGAAAAGAAAAAGACACTTCCATTGCTTCTCTGGGAATGAGACAAAGCCAGTGTGAGCACTTAAAAAACACCTTAAAAATCACCTAAAAATAGAAGGGTTAAAATAAAAGGGTTAAAACAGTTTCTGCATGGAAAGGGCCACCCACAGCAGAGGTCTTTTCCTGAAAGGACTTAAATACCTTAATTCCACGATTCAGTATCACTCCCAGCCTTGTCTCCACTGTTCACTCCCGGGTTCTTTCTTTTAAGAGTGCTCCCTTCAGCCAAAGCCTTCCAGGTTTGGGTTAGAGTTCAGAGCAGGACCATTACACAGAGCAGGTGAACCAAGACTTGCTTGGCCTTTTTCAAGCCAAAGGAGCCCTCAAAGCCACCTCAGAAGGCTTTGCTGCATCCATTCACACGGCCTCATTTTATGCCCCAAAACATCTCGGAGCTGTCCTCAGGGTCAGGCTATAAAAATGCTGCTTTAGTGGCTGGCAGCACATCATTTCCTTGTGCTTCACCTGCAACTCTGGCCGCAGCGTCACCGCACGGGGTCACACGTCGCGTGACGTGGCCGTGAACGGCACAAACCCCCCGCTCAGCGGGGACATCAGTCACCGGGCACCCTCTGGGCTGGGAAGTGGAGAACAGTCCTTGATCCCCGGTGAACTGAGAGGATTGATGTGCTGTGCCCACCTCTCCTTGTGCACACACGGCACAGAATGCAGATGGACCAAACAGAGATGAGCTGCCCACATTGAACTGCAGTTATGAAGCCACTTTGATGCCTGCACTTGTCCTCTAATCCACTTCAGCTGGGCTTTTTTTCCAGCTTTGCACAAACGAACTGCTTCAAACAGCGTCTTTGCTTTTTTTTCTTTAGTCCATAATTAGCAGGGCTGAGGTTTAAGAGAAGAAATATTTAGTCCTGGAACAATGACAGAAGTAAAAATGAATACTGTATCACCCAGCAAAGCCAGACACAGGGTTTCTGACCTCCATAAAAACCCTTTCCCTCTATTTCCAGTGAGACACTCTCATATATATCTCTGCAAGCTGTGTCAAGGCCCCTTAGAAATTTTTCTAATACATTCATTATAAGTTCTGTATCCCTCTCCCTCTCTCTGAGGTCAGCCAGTTCCTTTGGACTGAGGAGTTAAAGGTTCAGGAATATGAAAAACAGTATTGATAACACTCCTGAAATATTAACTGTGATATATTTAACCTACCACTGCATTTCTTCTGGAGGCTGTGATTTTCCAAACTTTGCACTAACAAGCTTCTTAGAGCAACCACAGAGCCCTGAGCCACAGCTGAGGGACAGTAAAATCCACAATTACAGCTGACCAAGGCTTTCCTAATCAGAATCCATGCTAAACATCACACCACAAACTGCATAAGATGATGGTGTGTTCCTGCAGCTACCAATTTATAATGTAGTAAATTCTATTTATTTGATTTTCACCTTTTCTTACAGGCTTCCGAAATACTTCTTTAAAAAAACGTATTTATTGCAATGTTTTTGTTTTCACATTCTGGTTATTTATGTCTATAAGGCCTCTGAGTTTCTCCTTGATTTCTGTAAGACTATTCCCTCCATCAAAGGGCATTTCAGTTGCTACTATGGTTGAGATTATGGGCATGTGAGCTCTGTCTTGTTGCACAGACATAGGGAGGGAGGAAAATGCAAAGGAAATGGTCAGTAACATAAAAAAGCAACATATCCCAGCTATGCACTATGCACAGTACACCGTATAGTGCATTTGGCTCATTAAAAAAGAATAAAAAATGTAAAATTTGAGATTTTATTCCACTTCCCATTCCCTTCAGGTGTTATTAACCTGTGTGCTTTGTCCCTCTACTCCTCACTTAACAAGCCCTTAAACTTTGAATCCTTGGGTGGGAATTTGACATCACACCTGCACATCTAAGTGCTGTTTTCTAGGAGCACAGCATGTTAAATAACCAGTCATTAATGTCAAAAAATCAAGCTTTACCATACATTTTTGGCATTAATTTTATAAGTGCCATAAAACAAGCTTTTTACTGGGTAGTTTTGGTATATAATTTCTTCCACAAGAAGAACAGTTTCCGTGCAGTTAACACATGTGGCAGGGTAAGGAAGCATAAAAACAACATCACTGTAAAATTCATACTAAATGATGGAAATAATAACCAGAATAAGTGTAATTTGAGTCTCAGCCTGAAACAACCGGCAGGGAGTTGAGCAGTGCTGAAGCACCAAACTGCAAAGGGAAGCGCTCGAAGCCTGAGGACGAGCAGGAAAAGGGGAGGTGCGAGTGTTTTTAGTCAAAAAATGCACTTGCCAGGAAGAACAGAAGGGTTTGAAGGAGTTGGTGTGACACTAATCAAGGGATTTCATGGCTGTTGAGCTGCGGGCTGTGCAGAGCCGGGCTGTGGAGGAGGTGTGAGGGAGGGGGCGGCTCAGGTACGAGGGACGCTCGCGCGGGGAGGCGACGGACATCTGTGGATCTTCCATGGGACAAGCCCTGTAATTTTCCAAGTAGAAGCAGCACAGTGTTATTTAGCACAGGTGTCTCTGTAATTGTGGAGAGGAATCGGTGCTCAGTGGCCCTCAGCCTCACCCTCCCACCCGTGTAATGCGACAAGTAGTTGCGGCGCAGGGAAAGGAGAAGTCGGGAAGAGCAGTTTTAGCTCCTCACCGACTCTCCCGGGTGACAAATATTTATTCAAGTGCAGTTTCTGTTCGAAACCAAGTTTCCTCAATTGGGAAAACACAATAAATTTAGCTCCTCTACAGTTTCCTGCTCATGCAGCAGGAGCCATCCTGAGATGGTTCTGTTCCTTTCAGAGGTAATTATGTCCCCCACACATAAAGGTTTGTGTCAGACCTATATAATCTTTCAGGATTTTTCACTCCAGCTACTGGAGTTTCAGAAACAATGAAATTCCTTTCTGAGGACAAATGACATGAATAAGTCAAAGAGTAATTTCAACATCAGCAGTAGGTACCAAGCCCTCTGTATTCCAGTTCTATCCTAGCGCATAAATATGTGAACCCACAAAACTCCAGACTGAGAGAGAGTAAAAAACTTCATGTTCAAGGGAAGCAATACTTCTGCCATAAATCTACAGGTAGAAATCTCACAAAAAGAGGGAAATTTGTTTACTCTTCCCTTGGAGGATTTTCTTTTCCCTTTCCACCACTTACATAGCTACTTGAGAAAGTCAAAATAAAATATTTTGAGGATTAGGCAGAGGTAAACGTGCTCTCTAGGAGATCAACTTGCTCACACACACGTTAATAACTTCTGATTGATTGACTGATGCTACAGTAAACCAAATATGAAATAAGAAACAACCAAGTCCAATATACCCCTGAATTCATTACTGTCCATCATCTGGAGCTGAGGATTGACTCACACCCAACAGTGTTCCCTGGCTGCACAAGGCACAGCATCACTACACCTGTCCAGAGGAAATCAGAAGGAATTACAAGTGTAGCCTCCAAAGTCCCTTTGGGCGCTCCTGTTGGACAGGTCACCTATTTCCAGCCAGAGTTCCTGGGTGAGAGGAGCCCAGAGGTCCCACCAAAGATTTGGGAAATCCCTTCCTGGCCTCTGTGAAATGGAGATGGGCAGAAACATCAAAGCAGTCACCCAAAAGCTCTCTCTTGAAAATGTAGAAACAGTTAAAAATTCCAAACCTAATAGTGGTTTCAAGCTTTCTTACTAGTTCTGGTTGTTAAGGTTACATGCAAATACTGCTGCCCTTAAACCCACGTCAAATATATGACTGGAACTGCAATCAAATTGCCATCTTCATAAACTGCACCTTCAGCTCAAAACACTCCAGCAAGTGAGATAAATACCAGCAGGGAGCATCCTCTGGTTTAAACACAAGCAGGCACACACACATTCAAACACCTTTAATGACAAACACACTAAAAGAAATGCTCAAAAACCTCACTAGCTTTTAAACCTACAGAAAATGAGGAGGAAAAAACTAGAGTGAAGCTGTTTAGTCTGAAAACAGGTATTTTACAATACAGGCAAGCACACAGTTTATTGTGCATTAAAGCAGCACAATCTTTTAAAAGGGTTTTTTGGGTTTTTTCCTAAGAAAGAAGGTAACATATTTGCTCTGTGTGTTCTCATCCTCTCAGATTTCAGAATAACTCTCCTCTAGCAGCAATTGGACCCTGCTACGCAGATCAATTAGGAAACAACACTATCATTAGAAAACCCCACACAGAAGAGCAACGTGGGGTTTTGCAGCGAGTCTATAATTGTGCCAGCCTCAAACATCCAGAAAAGGTAGCCATGGGAAGCTGACCATGCATTTCTTGTGAAACACAACAAAATCATCCCAAATTCTCTTAAGAACTAAACATCCCATTTAAAATATAAAACACCAGTTAATAAGATACTTGTTCAAAATTGATAATTCGGATTTTTTTCAATAAGTTTTCTATTAGCATTCCCCCATGCCCCCAAATACCATTATTTTTTCCCAGTTGTATAAATAGTCTTAGAGAGTGTGGCCTGAATGAATGCACCGTTCAGAAAACAACATAATTACAGCTGTTTCCAGCAAACTGGGTGCCAAGAAAGTTACAAATTAATTGAAGGTTAGCACTGAAAATTAAATCCTAGTCAGTTTGAAATCATTTTTTTAGGCTAGTTTATGTAAAATTAAATAGGAAGTTCAGTCTTCCAGTGTTCCATCAGCTGAGTGGAGAGATTTTTAAGGTTCAGCTGAACAAGTGGTTTGTCCTGTTCTGTCATATGAACAAACATCTATTTCTCCCTGTGGGCATTTCTTCTTCTCAGCCTGTTTTCCAGGTTCTCCAAATGGAGAGACCAACAAAACTTCTGGGTTCTCTCCCAGTCCTCCTGGTTATGGACTCACTGGAGAAGAGAGAAGAACCTATTCAGGTTGACCTTACTCATTATGAAGTAAGTTTTCACCTTCTAGTTCACAAGCACACACTTCTGGTTTTGACCCTTTTTGTTCTTTTGTGTATCTTTGATGTATCTCCAAAATGTAGTGGCTAAAAACTTTTCTTTCTAGTGTACTAGAAAAAGCAAGAAAGCAGACAGCAAGACTTCAGAACCCACAGTTTCAGGTATTTCAGATCTTTCCATGGAGTCCAAACACTAAGAAAAAATAGCAAGAAGAAAATATTCACCATTCCAGCATCAAGGAACTCAATTAAATTCCCACAGTTAAGTTCAGAAAACCTCTTCCATCCATCTGACTTCGAAGTAGCTATGGAACTGTTGTCCTACTTGTTCCTTTGATCATCCCTTTGTGGAAGCACAGTATCTGGAGATGAAGAATCAGGTGGATTTTAATACATCAGAGAGGGGCTGGCAGTTAAAATCTTAAATCAATTCCCAGAGTTATCTGGAAACATATTCTTACTTTACATGAAATCCCAAAAGATTCCTTCCTAGAAAGCTCTGCCCACATGGTTCTGTACACTCACTATCCACGCTGGGCAAAACATTCCAACAGGATCTCAGCCATTAATCCCGAGTTTCAGTGTTTTGCCTGAAAGGGATACAAACAGGCCCACGTTGAGAGGTAAAATCCAGGAGGTTTTCCTTTCATTTCCAGAGAAATGAAGCTTTTGGTCCAAGGAGGATGAGGCTCTGTTTAGTTTCCTCCTTCTCTCCCAAATCAAAGTATCTCCCTAAGGAGACATCTTGTGCTAGTTAGATTTTCCCCTCCCTTTGGGAACCTGCTAAGCCCTCCTCATCCTAAATGAATTCCATCTTTCATCTCCCAGCTCCCAGGAAACTGCTGTAACCACCAAGCTGAATGGACAAGCACTGCCTCCCCTCCTGTCTGCTAACAGCAAAGGAAAAAAGTGCCCTGGAAGAAACATTCATAAAGGAGCCCAAAAAGGCAGTTCCTGAGGGGACAAGGCATTCCTGGGGAAGGAAGAGGCCAGGGGTTGGGGGTCTGCTCTGTGGGGGTTTTATTCTTGTCTGTTGACTGTCCAACAGTGAAGGCAGAACAGAGAGAATCCCTCTCCTCCCCTGCTCCTACATCAGCGCCCAAACCCAACACATCCAACTTTAAAACTCACCTGGCACTGCCAAAGTTACCGGTGTAACATCCCAGCAACGAGAATCTCACCATCCAAACTGCCAAGGCAGGCAAAAAAAGACATTTCCCATTTGTTTCCTGAGCTACTATTAATCTAATATTCAATTGAAATATTCTGGTTGAGCCTAATTAGCTTTTAGGGATTTCAAACCGTAATTGGGGAAGCTTTAGGTCAAAAGGCTGTTCCACAGAAGGCCTGAATTTAGAAAACATTCCCGGCAAGTATTTTCTGACATATCCTCAGCCTCTTCAGCCTCCCGTTTTCACTGCTCTTTTTTTCCTTTTTTTTTCCCTCCCCGTGAAGGGTAGACAAAGGGCATCGAAAACTTTAGTCAATAGATCCATTATTATGATTGGCTGAAAACCATAAAATGCATCCATCAAGCCATTGTGTTGCACCTCGTGCTAAATTCCGGTGACAAATAGCGCCTCTGGCGTGACGTCACCCGCTAATCTATTCCGAGAGCCATTCCCGCTGCCATTCTGCATCACTCACAAAATCCCCCGCATGACACGGCCCGGCAAGACTCTGCTGCTCTGTGGAGACAAATATTTTCTGTTGCTTTTATGTCCTATTGTGAAACAATTGTTTTGCTGGTTCCCGGAGTTACCCCAAGCGTGCAGTAATGTCCTCAGCTACCAGCTCTGGGCATTGCAGCTCATGTACTTTTAATTGTTTACAACTTCCATCAGAACTGGATGGAGTCCATTTGTACTCATATTGTTTTATCACTACGGGATGATACATTTTGCCACCTTCTTCTAGGTCAAAATTGAATCCTATGGAGAGTCTTTGAACGGAGAACTAATATTCACAGGAGCTGAGCTGGGGATGTATAGCAATTTTATTATTATGTTTGGGATTTTGCTTTGAATTTAGACAAATCTTTCTTGTATAATTAGATTTCATAACACTTGAATTACAGCTTACAAAAACAACAATGAACAAGAATAAAAATATTTGGCTAAAATTACTTTAAATCAAATGATTGCCTATGAAAACAAAGAACACTACCAGCTTTAGGGTTTTTTTCATGTTTCCTTATTATTATACATCCATCTTATCTTTTGTTCAAATAAACTGTCTTTTTTTCTTCCCTCATTTAGTAAAGAACAGAAGAGACAGGATAAGTCAGGGCCAGCTTTTATAAGATATTACTCTTACATTTTGGCACTAACTGAAGAAAACGAGGGATATATTCTAAGGATTGCAAAAATACCTTGCATTTACAAAGCTCATTTAAAAATAAAAAACAAAACCCAAATTGGGCTCATTTCCTACTTCCAGTGGAGCAAGTAAGACATGAAGGAGCAGTGTCAAAAGCAAGAACCAACAGCAAACACATAATATCATTTCAGACTCCACATAATCTTCTTTTCTTGTTATTATCAGCAGCACAACATAAAAACAACACAAGAGAAAGCCCCTCTTCTTGCACACAACACCAAGGATCTGCATCACTCCAGGCACAGAAAGCAGATACATTTTCCCCTTCCCTTTCTCTTTTTGGTGTTTCCAGCACTACTAAATGTTGAATTAAGCCTGGGGGAAGTTGGCTTCAGCTCAAGACAGGAACAAAAAACCTCAGGGATGTAGGAATGATTCTTCCCATCCCCTCTGAAGAAGGGATGGACCCACGAGCAGGGGGAAGAGAAGGGGTGCTCTTATCAGCTGGACTTTGCTCACAACTCTGAGTACCAGCTCTACCATGACCTCGTGGTTGGGATGCTGGACAGAGGCTTCCACATCACGCCAAACACAAACCCACCTTCTCCTGGTTCTACAGGTCAGAGACCTCCTACATTCCAACACTCTAAAATAAAGGAAGAAGGAAGGAAATGGCTCACCAGGAGCCCAAGAGCTGTAATCACCACCTGCTCCACATCAGTGCAGTCCGGAGCGGTGGCACCATCCCACCTCCCCGCTCCTGCTCCGCTCATGGAACAGCTCTCCTTGGAATCAGCAGGAGAAAGTAAAGTTCTTTCACCTGCCCGGCTAAAACACAAGGATAGAATGAGCTGCACCCAGAGAGACGCCAACCAATCTTTTCCAGACATCCCTGAAAATGCAGGAGTGGCCTGGATCCTGTCTTTAGGCACTGCCTGTCTTTGCTCCTTAGGTACTGGGTCCAAAAGGTCTGGATCGGGCCAGCACCTGGACTGGGGGAAAACCCAGTATGGATTCTGGGTGGGATCTGGGATGGGGGAAAACCCGGACTGGATCAGGGACAGAATCTGGAATGAACCTGGTCCCTGTCTTTAGGCATAGCCCTTCTTTGCTCTCAAGGTACTGGTTCTAAAAGGCCTGGGTGAAAAAAGCTGAAAAGTGAAAATTATCATTCTAGTATTCAAAGAAGGGATTCAGCCTTCTGAACCATTCCCACACGATTATGCAGTAGAACTACACTTGAACCTAAAGCTCCCCCATACACTAAATCCTTGTAATAGAACCCGCAGAGCTACTTAGTGCAGGAGAATAATGCCTTGTGCCCCTTTTCCCTCACTGCTGTTGGAGCTCTAACCTCCTTCCCAGTGTCATCACTTCTACTGGGAAATGATGAAAGAGGGCTCTGTGCCGTTCATAAATTGTGTGGGATTGGAAGGACTAAATACCTAAATATGTCCGAGCACTCAGCGGAAAGAGTTGAGGTGAAAGGAGGAAATTTACTTCTGGAACCCCTGAAAAGCCAAGAAAATGTAGATATACAGCTGAAGTGCTTTTGGGGAATGCAAATTGTCGACATAATTTCCAAATTCTTTTCAAATTCAAATCGCAGCTTCTGTAGAGAGCTGCTGTGCAGTACATAAGGTACACTCTGGGCAGCGTCACCAGGAGCATTTATAGAAACTTTCTTTTTTCCCTTCCATTGAAAAAGTAAAGCCTGAGCGTGATACATTCAAAGATGATTTGCAAAATTTTGGCTTTTGCTTATGTAAGCAGACTGTCAGCTGAAACTCCCCCCCTGAAGATGCTCGTAAGACTGGAAACTTGGAAATTTGCTTCAAGAGCCTGACCAGAAGAGAATGTTTGGAAAAGATCCATGCCAGGAGAACAACGGGAATTTGATAAAAGCTGAAGCAACATGAATATTTTATTTGTGTTTGATACCTCCCAATTTATATTATCAACCCAAACCAAAGGTCTAAATGCTGAGAATCAAATGGGGATTTGATCAAATGGGGTTTGATGCAGGATTAATCCAGGGGCAGGGAAGCACCCGACCCCTCTGAAATGACTTGTTATTGTGAACAATTTTCACTACAACTCTACCAAAACATGTGCTGAGAACAGCATTCAAATCCTAATTTTCAGAGGCACTCAGCACTTGTTTCTCCTGTGCAGAGGGTTCACAAGGGGGTAGGACTGTACAGAAAAATTAGAAATGAAATTTAAGCAGCCTTTTACACCACACCTTTGTATTTTGTACCTTCAAAACCTGATTATAGCAGGGTTTAGTTCCTCCCTGCTTCTTAAGGGTGACTGAGGCAATAAATACCACCTTGAGGAGTGTCACATGAACAAGCAGTAATTTTACATTTTCCAAACACCATATAGACATTACCTTATTGAGTGTTATTTACAGCTAGTCACAGCAGAGGATAGCAATACTTTGCTTTTCCAAGAGATGTGCTATTGCTCAGTGGAGTCAAGTACACTTGTCTCATTCCACTGACTTCTGAGGGACGATTTCTCTGTGCCAAGAGATATATTTATCCCACTGTTTGCTGCCCACTGTATTTACCTGCTAAGTATCTACAGCACGAGGTGATAGTATCTATAGCACGAGGTGATAATGCACTATTGTGTTTTCAACAATCCAGAGTGCAATGGAATACACCATTAATTCTGATAGGTCTGTGAGGACACCTTTGAAAATGTTTTAAAAGACAGATTAGTGTCTCATCAAGGCAGAGATTAAGTGAAAATACTTTCAAATTTGTCATGCAGCATAGTATCTGTTGGGTTATTTATTATTTCATAGCGCATGCAAAGTAATAGATCAAAAACACCTTGGAGACTCCTCAGAGATATCAGTGCCTTTTAGTGCATTTAAATACACTGGCCAGCAAAACTGCACCCTGGAATGGTGCTTTCTTCCTAAGACAGCCCAGAGATTTTCCCTGCAGTTCCCTGACTCAGTGCACCGCAGGTCTGGGTTAGGAAAGCTGAATTCCCCCTGGACATGTTCCTGCTGGGCAGAACCACCATCCCACGGGCTGTGCTGCATCACTCACACCTCTCCTGCAGTTTAAACGTTAGACCGGGCTTTGGGAAGCTGTTTTTCCACATCTCTAACTGCTAGGCTTGGATGGAGCACCGGGATGGAGCACTGGGATGGAGCACTGGGATGGAGCACCGGGATGGAGCACCGGGATGGAGCACCAGGATGGAGCACTGGGATGGAGCACTGGGATGGAGCACTGGGATGGAGCACCGGGATGGAGCACTGGGATGGAGCATTGGGATGGAGCACTGGGATGGAGCACTGGGATGGAGCACTGGGATGGAGCACTGGGATGAAGCACTGGCCTGCACATGCTGCAGCTTCTCCTTCACAGGCACGAGTGGGGCAGCGGGAGGGACGGAGCAGACAGCGAGGCAACGGAAAAAGAACTGAACTTCCCCTTCTCTCCTCTTCATATGATTGCACATAAGCAAATATGGGAAATAATCCCACAGCATATTGTTTGCAATATGCTCTCTTGGCCATAGGGAAGGGAAACAGTTCGGGGATTCTTTTAAAAGCAGTCAGCATGACATACAGTCTTTCTATTTTGCTTGGATGATGCCTGCCTTCTGCTTGTCTCACTTATTTAGGTTTCCAGTCCTCTCAGCAAGAGTGCTCCTCTCAAATACATTTTGAAATTTTGAAAATCCAGTAAATAGTTTAAGTTTAAAACAATTAAGACATTATTAATGTTCCTCCTTACAGCTTCTCGCTCCCATAACTTCCTTGCCTAAATGTTCTGCTGCAAACTCAAGGTTCCCTACCAAAACATTTCCCTTTCTCCAGATACTTTGTCTGGAGACAATTAAAGAAAATCAGAATGACAGTGATTATCAAAGGCAAAAGATAATATCAGATTCAAAGAACAAAAATAGGATATAAGACCTCAAAATATCTTTACACAAATATCAAAGTTAAAAAGAAGGAAAGGGACTTAAAAAGAAATTATTAAGTGACAAAAGGCTTTTTTTCCCCGTGCCCTTCAGATCATTCATGGCATTCTGATTTGAAAGCAGGATGACAGAAAGAGTAGGAGGTTGTCTGAAATTTTACACTGGAAACAAACAGGTGCAGACAATGAGAGAAGAAGTGTGCTGAAAACTGCAGTTCTCTGCTAAGAAATGTTAATGTACAAGTCAAGCCTATCGAAGGAGAAATCGCCTCCAACAACAAAGGGAAAATGTAGATGTGACAGACAGAGAGATGCCAGGCAACAATCAAAGAAAACAGATATCTAACCTAGTTATTCAGACACACAGTATAACTCCCATTATCCTCCCATTATTATGAGGATAGTGGCATGTGCTGGAAAGTCATACACAATGTCCCAGGACACACTTGAAACACAGCAGAGAAGCTCTTGACTTCAAGGATCCTATATTCAGTCTCCAGTGAAGACACAGGGTGAGATATTACAGATCTAAAGAATATCATATAGTTAAAAGCTGTCAGAGGAGAAAAGGGGAGATCAGCTGTCTTGAGAGATAAGCTGCAAAACAGGCTCACCACAGAAATATACAGAAATTAGGACTTAACAAGGTTCCCACATGGAACACGGCTACAGATGTGACACACAAAATTCATGGTCTCTGTATTTACCGCTTAAACTTCTGTATTTTCTCCCAAATGTTTTTATCCTAGTTCAATGAGCTTTAATTCTGGAAGGAAGACAATTAGTCACTACCCCAAACTAATCTGAATGGGGAACAGGATCTGTCAGTCTTGCTGTGGTGAAAACCTCCAGGTTCTCTCGCTGTCCAGCTTGGCAATCGCAAGCACAGCCACGTTGTGCTGCTACAATCACAGGCTGCTTAAAAATGGACACTTCTCCCAAAAATAAGTAAAGACTCAGCAGTGCCATTTGTAGGGTGAGACAGAACAGGGCTCACCTCCAGCCAGGGGTTTGCAAAGGCTGAGCTGCTGCTGAAGATGTTAAGTAAGAGTATGTCAAGCACTACCTGCTTCTCTTCTGCTTTTTCCTTTTGTTTCTCCTTTGTGGTTTTATTAATCTCTTACAAATCAGATTTCAATGAAGCCTCCAGTTTTATTTCCTACCTTTTTTTTTCCCCATGTAGCACGAGTCTTTCCTTTTAATGGCTAATCTGGAGGTTGGCTTGTGGCTCTGACCTCACCTTACTACTTTGAGATTCATTCGACCTACGAGCCAAGCTGCACTTGATCAGATGCACACACTGACAGATCCATCACACCGAATAAAGTAGAAGCTTTTCCAGCACCCCCTTTGGCTCGTCGGGAGAAGTACATGGGATGAGCACCAGCAGTAGAGCAGTATCACGGTAACAGGGAAAGTTTAAGTTTTAATGGCCCATTTGCAGCACCCATTCTTACAAATTCCTTGTCCAAACGTGAATCCCAAAAGGAGGGAAGAAAGGGATTTTTTTACTTCCTCAGAAGCACAAGCCAATACATTCCCTTGGATGGAGGGAAGAGGACATACTTCAGCCTGATACTCCACAGCACTTTGTAAAACAAACTGATTTCTCTGGGAGAGTTGTCACTTGGCAGCTATTTCCCAACTTTCCCTGTATTCCAAAGCCATTTCAGGTACTGTACTTTGCACCTCTACATGCAGGTTAAAATATTTTACCACAGCTATGTTTCAACAGCAGCACACAGTCACTCAGTAGACAAAGATGTGCTCAGAGCTTCATGAATACATTCAGCAGTTAGGAATTGGGGAGAGCGGAGCACAGGGAAATGGATTTACTGTTTGCATTCATTTCTGGGCATGAAACATTTTTCTCTCATTTAAAGAACTGTATTTGACTAGTTTGACACGTTGAAGATCCAGCTGGAGAGCAGCACCAGATGAGACCATGCTCACCAGCAACGAGGAAATGTCTCCAGTGCATGTTTCCCTGCCAGTGGTTTCTAGGAAGTGACAGGCTGAGCGGGACCTGTGGATCAGCTGCTCCATTGTGCTCATTCTGCAGTCAGGCTGGAGAAGGCACATGCTGGGCAACTCACCCGATTGCTAAGTGGATCAGCACTGTAATAGCAAAGGGGGGAAACGGTCACAGGAGGATTATGAAGATGGCAGCAGAGCCCTCCTGACGTCTAAAATCCTGCCTGTGCCAAGGGCTGTGCTGGGAAGCAACGCTGACCGCTCTGTTATGTACCCAGGAATCCTGGGACGCTCCGACTCCAGCTGTGGTGATAAATTCAGGAGTGCCTGGGAGGATTCCTGGGCACAGAAACAAGGCTGCCTACACTTAAGTTACCAGCACTGCCTCCAGCCCAGCTTGGACCAGGGTCAACTGCTGCTCCCCCAAACCATTCCTGGGTGCAGTTCAGGACTCAGCACAGGGCAGAGGCCATTCCCACTTAGCACAGAGGTAGCCAAGAGTCTGAAGGTTCCAGCAGCCAAGACTCCTGTAAATGAAAGGTCTGAGGGCACGGGGGTGAAAGTTGTTACGGTGACTCCCCACACCCAAGATCTGCTCCCTTCAGTTAAATACAGAGCTAAAAAATTCAGAAGCATATTCAAGGATAAAATCAGCCCTTCCATGTTCTCTTTCCATTTGGGTGCCCACCCCAGAACAGTTCTGGTTCTCGTCCATCACTGGGCCAGTGATGTCTGATTTTAGATATCTGACTTCCAGAGGGTGTTTAATGCAGGTAACTCTGAACTGTCCTCTGGAGGAGCCTCTCTCTCTGTTCACTGAATATTTACTGATCAATAGGTTCACATCCCTAATTTAGGTATCTGAATTTGATGCTTAAAATTAAGCAGGCTCCACCATCACCAGAGATCACACTGAGGTACTGACACTGTTGGAGCTCTCCACAAAGACAAACCTCATTGGATCATTCTTCTCTTCAGTAATCTTGAGCAATGACAAGTTCAGCAACAAAAAGATGCTCTTCCCCTGTTCTGTTTTTGTTTTATAGGAAAAAAAATTGTAAATACAGGTTCAAATTATATCCAGGACTTGTGGAGGAAACCTTCAAAGAAGGGTTTCCCAACGAGGTAACCAATGCCAACCAGTCTGATAAGAAGGGAATTTGGCCTTGTTGACAGATCACCAGCAAAAACAAGGCCAAAGCCAAAGCTGGAAGGTCAGTAGCAGCTTCTTTAGTTAAAACACCTTTATCATGCACAGAAATACATAACAGTTGAATAGGAAATTTCCTTCTCTCTATGGAAGCTAAGATTCCCAAAGAACAAATAACTCCTCAAGACAGAGCAATGGGAAAACTCACCAAGCACCAACCTGAATCTACCTCACTAGTACAGAAGAATTATCTTATAGATGGTATGGATTCCTTCCAAGCTGCACAACATCGTGCTTCTTTCTAAAGTTGCTTTTCATTAAATATTTCTGAAGGGTTTAAAAATCAGACTCCCAGTGCTACATTTACCAAACCTCAAACCGGGAGATTGGCACCGATTTCCCTGCGTGGCAGATCAGCTTTAGGGGACAGTGACTGCAAAGTGGATGCAAGTCACCAGAAAAAAATAACTAATGAATAGCTGCAGTCTGGACAAGCAGTCAGGATCTCTGCCCAAGATGTGCAGTGCCTTGGGTATAAATCAGTGGAGCTCCACTGGCTTTAGTGACACCGGGGCAGTTGGAGGTGGCTGACACTGAACTCTGTGTGGGATGTTTGTTCCATCACACACGAGCAGCTGCTCTCTGGTGTTTGCCCTGCTCCTGGGGCCAAACAGCTGCACCTGAGGATAACATCAGTTCACCCAAACTCAAAGTTAATATACCTAAAAAGTGTTTTTATTTTTTGTTTGAAGTAAGTTAAATGAATCCAGATTGTTGTGGGTGGTTTTGCTTTCCCAAAGGCAAACACAGGGAACGATTTAAACTATTTTCCTATGAAAAGAGAAAAGGCTCAAAATTTAAAACTTTTTCATTATCATTTTTAACACATCAGAATTCCTCTCTAACACTTCTGAGATGATCCAACCAGCTATTTCTCCCTGCAAATCAGGGGACATGATTACATCCTAAGTGGCTTAAGACCAGGCTGCTTCGGAAATCTCTTCTCTTCTTATTGTCATATCAACAAAGATCAGCAAAACTGCTACACTTGGAATCCCTTTCATATAAACAACAAGAATTGCTTGAGCTTTGTATTTTACACAGACAATCCTCAATTTTGGAATTTTATCCTTTCTGATTCCAAGACCCACTTTATTAACCTTCGGAGGGTCTGGCCAAGACTATCTATTTTAATTAGGCAATTCAAGAAGTGGGCAGCTGAAGGCCAAGGAGTCTGGGTTATTATTGCTAGGACTACTTTGAATTTGCTACTGCTTGCTGATGCAGTCACTTGTTGTATTGTATGGTATAAAGATATTCAGAAAATACAAGAGCCTGCTTTTAAATATTGAATAAATAAACAGCAGTTTTTGTTACAGAGGGCAAAGGCAGGGACTGGCACCACTAGTGTTGAAGGCTGGGCACTATCCTGAAAGTTTGCTGGTATTACATGAACAGACAAATAAAGCAAATTGCATGGGGACCCAGAAGTTTTTCTCTTACTGGGATAAACTCCTTGTGGTTTTCTCTCTGGTCACAACTAAGAACGGCTCAGATTGTTTTACTAACAGGGCTGCCGAACTTTAGGAACAATCACTCACTTCATAAAACATAGACAGAAGAAAATATAAAATCTCTTGGGCCTGCCAGAACCATGGGCTGAATTCATCCTTGCTGAAGTGACCCAACCTTTGAAAGTCTCCTGGAGGAAAGGTCTGTTGAATTATACATTGGAACGTTTCCTCCCAGATGCTGTTTTCCTTAAAAGGGGTCTTTCTCCCTCTCCCCCTCATTCACAGCCATGTCCTCTGATAATTCCTTCCCAGTGGAAACACGAATTGTGTTTTCCATATTCTCTTTGGCACATGAAGTATTCACAGATTCCCCTTCAAGAAAATTTTGCCCAAAATTTACATTTTATTGTGTTCAGAAACCGAACCCATGTTTTGAAGCACATTGTGTATCTGTTTTGCAGGGAGTTACAAGCGTGTGCTGCTCCATCTGCAATCCCTTCAGCTTGTAGCACCACTGCCTGGGATCAAATAAAGCACACAGACCGTTGGACACAACCATAAAGCCATTCCATGCCCACATTAACACCTCCTTTTTGTAAGATGTCCTTTGTCAAAAACACCAGGGCAAATGGTAGGCAAACTATGCAGGTTAGAAAATGCCCATTTTGTGCATTTGTTAGGGGCCTTTTAAAAGGGAATGTGCCATTATGAGATAATAGCTGTGTCTAAGGTTCATAAAGGAACATAAAGAAGTGAGGTGTTCAAATTACATTCCTCACTTCCACTGTTTCTGCTTAACTGGCCATCTATCCAAGACTCCCAAATATTGTAAAGTATCTTTTAGCACCAGAAAATGACTGGCGGTGGCAGCAATGACAGACTGTCCCCACTGAATATTCCCCATAATAAAACCACACTTACAATCTGGGCTCTTCCCATATTTTCTCAAGGCATCATGAATCCAATACTCAACTACTGTAAATCACTGCAGCCATCCCAAATTTCAAAGGGATAAGGATCAGACAACGAGCCTTTAGTGAGAGCTGGTTGTTTTCATGTAGCTGAGATGCCACAGGAACAAAAGCCAACTGATGAAGGAAAAACATAAATGATATCAAATAAAACACTGGTACCTGGAAAAAGCTCTGGAGCCTAATCCAGTGCTCAGGTACCTCGGTTCTGTACACGGAACTGGGAATCTGTGAGGCTGGGCAGGGAACACCTGGGCTGTGTGCTGTCACTGCATTCCAAACTCTGCTGGAGGACCAGGAGCAGTGATCTGAACTCATCAGGCCTGGAAATACCCCCTGCAGACCTGGGATTGGAAATCTCTGCTACCTCTTCTACAGCCAGAGAAGATCTCACATGCAGCACAACCAATACAGATCCCATACTAACGTTGGGAAGCAGGATTTCGGGAATCTGCACAGCCCTGGGATGCAAACTTAGAATAACAAAGACACCAAACAGTTCCATATCTAGCTAAGGATATTTTTCTGTCCTGCCTCTCCCACTTTGCCCTTTCCCACTGGGATGTGGTCCCTCCTTAGGTATTCCCGACTCCTCTTCCCGGCAGGACTGAGGAGCAGAGGTAAGGATGGGAAGCTCCGCAGTGCCTCGGCTCCGGTGCCGACAGCCCTGCTCTGCACCCAGGCACTGCTTTGGATGATTTGCTTTTATTTTTCCTAACAGATATTGCTGGATTTGCACAGGAGCAGCTCACCTACTGCTGGAATTGCTACAGAGAGGGATCACCAGACCTCCATCACCTGCACCCATCGCACTGTGCAGTTCCAAACCCTCATTTGGAGAGGTGTGGATGAAGTTTTGAGGCAACTGATTGTTCCCCAGTAACATATGTCCATGTTTAAACAGACATTTTTCTCCCCCCCCACAAAGATCTTCCAACTGGTTTGCTCTGTATTTAAATAAGAAATACAAATATGATAATATAACTGTAGAGTAGGAATTCAATTGGACTGGTAATTGTGTTCCTTATGTTTTGAAAAAATGGGAAGGGCTCAAAGAAAAGTCTGTCAAAAAAGCCTTACAAACCTACAGGGGCTTATAGATAAAATCACATGTACAATTTCATGTTAAGTAATACAGAGTTAATGGTAATTAAAAAAAACCCAAACACATGACTTTAGTAATCGCTGAATCATTTTTTTAAATTCAGCACTTACATTTAGAGGGGTAGATTTTTCCATTTCACAGCAGCTTTGCTTATTATTAAACATTTCCGAGAAGGTTTACAGCCCTAAATTGTGGATTTTTCTGTATACAGCAACTCTATTGTCATGATTTAACCTAAAGAATACCAAATTAAAATTGATTTACTAAATAGGTTAAGGATAGCATACTTATTCAAGATTTCAACCCTATTTCATGCTTAGACAGGCAGATCTTAATTATACACAAAAGAATACAAATGTTATTAGCATGATAATAATTATTTAGAAGTCGTCCTCTTTAAAAAAAAGAAATAAAATTAAAGCAGCATTGTCATTCGTGCAGGCACATTTTTCAGGGGGATGACAGCTCCACTAGTCACAGATATGTTCAAAGAACATATACAATATTCAAAGCTGTGCAGCCGACATGTTATCAGGATAAGCTGGAGTAGGTACTGCCAGCACGGCACTACACACTAATCATTCTGTCCTACCCGTGCTACTACATGCAAATACAATCCTTTGTGACATTTTGTCAAATATTTGGAGGTTTCTGTACTTATCCCTGTCTCCCTTTGCACTCATTAACACCCGGTGCCCGGAGCCCGGAGTCGGGAGGCGTTTGAGCGCCGGTTCTTCGCGGGGATCACGCCGTGACAAATTAATGAAAGGCAAATTAAAGATTTAAGTCTCTCCAAGTCTAACAGAGGAGGAGAAGGGCAGCACAGCTGAAGTTTGTGTTTGCAGCGGGGTTTCCTCCCGGCTGCTGGAGAAAAGGCAGTGCCTGGGTGTGTGTCCGTGCTCCGAGGGATGTAAACACCCCATCCAGCACCCAGCACACCACACACCCGATAAATCAGTTTATAGGGCCCGGGTTTGCCTGGCCCACGCTGCCAATGAGCCCCCGTTCTACCAGACTGACAAAATATAAAAATGGTTCAGGACTGAGCACTTGGCTCCCGTACAAGCCGTGCATTTCTCAGCATTGATTTGCCAGAAGTGTTTCTGTTGTCTTGTTGCTCTAGGCTGGCATTTTTAATTATTTCTGAGACAAATGGAACATTCATACACAGAAAATCTGTAGGGCTTCTTGTCAAATTAATAAAATAATAATGAAAGTAGTCATTTTGGACTGCAAACTGTCAAAATACCTGAGAAGCTCTACAGTAACCTACATGCTTAAGCAAACTAAAATGCTTCTCTGTGTTATTTCAAATCCTAAGTACTATGACATAAAATAGATTGTATAGTGTCCATTGTATACAATGACACCTACTGTGACAAAACCGACTATGCTTAATGACCTTTTTAAATCTTATACCTAGAGTCCATAAAAGCATTGTAATTCAGTTGTAAAACACACTTTAATAATCAAAATGCAGCTGTTAAAATAGCATTGCTCATAATTCTAACTTCAGGCAATTTTTTTGTTTTTAATGCAGAAGAGCAGACCACAGTTTAAAATTCCTATGAGGTCACTATTGGCCATTACAGTGTTTTTTTGCAACTTAATAATAGATGTTTTAAAGTTTAAGTGCAGCCTCAGGCACTCATAAGCATTTATTACAAATCGCTGGTTGCCTCCCTTATGCAGAGAGGAATAACATTTACATACAGTAGCACAGATTAATAAGATAAAAAATTTGAAAAAGCCGTCAGTCAGGGAGTGGAACTGGTGCTAATAAAGCCCACTATATTCTTCGGAAATATCAAGCCGTCTGTTCCAATATTTTGCCATTCCCCATGAGGTATACAAATCCAAATCAGATAAGACTCAAGCAATGCCAAAGACATGCTGCTCTGCTCTCCAGTGGCATCCAGCTGAATCTTTTATTTATCTTCAGAGCAATTGTACATTCCCGTGTACTAAAGACTGAAATAAACCCAACATCCCTCATCGGAAAGTTTCATAAAATGGGCCCCACTCCTGCCTTGTTTGCTAAACCCTGATCAGCGCCTGCAAGGCTGGACTTAAAAGCACCACGTCCTGCTGCAGGTTAACACGGTGCTCACATGGAACAGAGAGAAAGCAAACTGCTTAAGCAAAGGAAATCTAAGTAGCCTTACACTTTTCTGCTTTCTATTAGACAGCTCAGGAGCGGGGCTGCCAAAGACATTAGGCGAGGAAGGGAGCAGGTCTTGGAAAACAGCACACACAATGTGGCATTCTGATTAAACTGCAAAGGTACTTGTTAGGACAAATCACTTTGTAAATCAAATAAACTGCAGCAGGAAAAAAAAAAAAAAAAAAGAACGTGAAATCATTTCTGCACTCTTGTAATGCCAATAATTTTAAAAGTATGGCATTAAGGCCAGGAAGTCAGGACGAGATCAATCAGGAATTTTTAGTGAGATTTCTCCCAAAGATAAACCCTGTTTATTTAGGCAAGTGTTTGTACGACTCTCCTCCTGAGCACGGCTGTGAATTGAAGACAAAACAGAGATACAGTTTCCCTCTCATTTTTCTTCAAGAACACTGTCATATTAACATTGAATAATTACTAAAAATTGCAATACACTGGTGTAATATTACCTTTTGCCAAATTGCATTAATCAAAAAGTGAGCCCGCTGCAATCAAGTAATTAGGTGTAAAAAAATTCGGCAGATTTGCATAGCCTGTCTGCCCAGGATTGTTTGTGGGTTGAATTCGTGGGGCTTTTTGTTTTGGTTTAGTTGCAGGGATGCCAAGCCAAAAGGTAAGGAAATGGGAATAAAACATGGTGGGGGAAAAGTGGCCAAGCCCAGGTGAGGAGTGACAGGCACCCTCCCTACTCCAACTACGTTCACAACCAAATAAATCCTGCTTGACCCCCTCAGGAAACCAGACTATTGTTCACCAGGAGAAGTAGTAAACACGGCTGCTTAATTACACACAAGCAAGCTCTGCTCCATCGGGCTCATGAGACAAAAATAAGGAGTTTCTTGTTCTGCTGGGTTTCTTTTTTTTTGGGGGGGGGGGGGGGGGGAAATTTGTATACCTAGTAAAGATCATTTCAGGTATATATTAAACTGGGTAAAGTCAGAAAGAGCTCCTTTGTATAATGTCACAAAGCAACCTTTAGTGCTAACAGAATAACTGCACACACAATTATTTTTACAGCCTTTTGTCTCCCAAGTTTATTTCAGAGGGGAGCAAAGGTTTCTTTTCCAGGTCAGCACCTAAACTTGTAGAACCACCGTGCCAAAACAAGAAAAAAAAAAATAAATTCTGAATTGGGAAGATGAGTTTGATGAAAAAGCAGGGGGATTTTTGGGGCTGTTTTTGCTGTGTGTCTCCCACCAGCCTCTCCTGGGCTGGCTGTGAACAGTGCCCATTTTGAGATTAGGAGATTAGGTTATTCATCACTTGAGATGCTCCCTGCTGTGCTGCTACTATCAGAGCGCAGCCAAATCAAAACATCTCTGGAAGGCATTTCAGAATAATTGAATGCATCATAATTTCCCTATTAATACATATCTCATATTACAGATTATGCATGAAATGTTCACATTATCTGTTACTTTTTGTTAACGTCTTGCTCCTTGCCAGTAAATTTAATACACAGAGTGAATCAGCATGCCATGATGAAGGGATAGGTTACTGATAGCCATTTTTTCAGGATTCAGTAGAAAATTAAAGTAAATCGATCATTTTATAGCCCCACTGGAATGTCTACAAGGGCATGTTGCTAAGCAAATGGTAATTTAAATGTACTGTGTAATTTTTCTAAGCAATTTACTGAAAGCAGATTTTATTTCTCACTTACTTAATATCAGATGCTCTTTATCTGTTAGTGCATGATGTATCAGTTATAGAAAAATTATTAATCTATACTTTAATCAAATGGCAAATATACAGTGAGCTGACAGCCAGCTGTATACATATTAGGATGTCTTAATTCACATGAATTACAGTAATATCACTCGCTATTATCTTAGAAGACACAGGATGATTAAATTACATACATAAAAAACACAGCAAGTTCCAGGTAAGTCAGAATAAATCCTAAAGAAACACTAATCCAGCTGTCTATTATATTTCACAAAAACCAGTAATATGTGTCATTTACACTTTATTTTATTTCTTTTTTTCCATGAATAGACCTACTCTTTCCAAAGTTATCCCATAACGGGGAAACACAGCCCCCGTTACGGCACCCATAGAATTCACCTGACTTCAAAATGAAACTGCAAAAAAGAAAATTGGGGTGGGATTGTAAAAAAAAAACAACACATGTAATGAATGTTTCAAGGCAACTAATTACCAGCTGGATGGGAGCTGTGCCCAGTTTATATATTCAGTGCACATATACTGCTTTTAACAAAGACTATTTAAGACATAGCACAGGTAACTCCTCACCCTGGTTCAGGCAAAATGCCAGTTGGCTTTCAGTGCAAATTTGGCCTCAAAGGCAGAAGGATGGGGTTCATCAGAGTATTTTAACTTTAAGGATGCTTCTGAGTATGAGAACAGTTTAAAAAACAAATAAAGCCATAGAAAATAATCTCTCCCTGCTCCCCCCCAGCCTCTGAAATGTGCTTGTTGACAGCCTTCATTTTTATGAAATACAAAGAAGTCTCCATTTATCCTTCAGGTTCCTCAGAATGAATGTAGGGTCCTCCTACTGCTGATGTACAAAATGTATTATTGTCATTAATGAAAAAGTTAATGGGCCATTTTCTTATATATCAATTTACATTTTACAATTTGAGTATACAAATGATATGTACAGCAGAGAGCTGATTATTTTTGCTCAAGGAAATAGTTTTAATGTGTTTTATGGACATCAAATGTTGTGAATAATGATGCATCCACAGAATGCAAATAGGATGACAGTTCTTGTGCTGTGATCAACAGTCCTTGGATAAAAGGTCTGCAGCGACAATAATATTCTGTGGAGGGTCTGAACAGTAAAAAATGGGAAACAAGAGGATACCATGATGTTCAAAATGTACACCAGGAGGAAGATTTGGAATTGGCAGGAACATCATCATTTCAAAAGTACAGGGTAATGGCAATTTGCAAACCCCCTGTTTGGGGGCTTTTCCAGCAAATGGGTTGTCTGGCCTTTTAAAATAGCTTTTTTCTCAAGTTGAAGCTTCTGTTTTTAACCAAATCTGCTGCCCTGTGTTCCAGGAGGCCGGCAAAAATTTATTATGGCATCTCCCAGATGTGTGAGCCCGGGAATCTCCCCAACAGGCTGTGCAGGTGGAGTGAGCACGCCTCATCTCCCCCTGCCTGGGCACCGGGAGCGGGGGGGCTGTCCCTCAGAACATCCAGGGTCACCCCAGTACCATCTCCATAAAAGGCTGCTTTTCCTAGCAGAGGAATTTTACTAATTCCCAACAGGAGGTCCCAAAGGGGACTGGTTCTATCCATAGGATTGAAGTGATCTGTACTTTTGGGACCCAAAATCACCCTGATCCAAAGGCATCTCGGGCAGAGGAAGGATTTGGAGCAGCTGCTGTGCATCCCAGTTATACGTACAGCAATTCCCTACCACCTCAGGACAAACATTCCCTACAATATATTTGGATCATTTTTGAAAAAGAAGGTACAATATACACGAGCAGACAGAACTAAAGCATTCAAGTGTTTCCCTCCCCAGCACTGGACTAATTTTCACCAGGATACGTTTGTGGATTGTTACCAGACCTGCAAACTGTTTTCTATAGTTTCTCATTATGGCTATAAAAAAGGTGCAATTATTTTTAAAGTAAGTTTTTAAATTATTGCTTATGCTCCAGCAATCCATGTTAAAATGCAACCCAGGATTTTTATTTCTCTTTCCCCCCCAAATGCAGTGCTGATAAACAAACTCTGCTGTGCCAGCACTCCTCGGGTAGTTTCAGATTTCAAGATATACTACAGTTACAGTGGCCTGTGTAAATCAATCTTAACCCACGGTATTAGAAACAGAGTTACCCAAAAGATATTCAGTTCATAAAGTGGAGGGGGGGAAAGTAAGACCAGATGTTGTGGTGGGGTTACCTCTGCTCTGTGTGCTGAGTGCAGTGCCCCATAACCACTGCCTGTGGCAGCTGGAATGGGGATGTTTGAGGCTCACAGAGACCTTTTTAAAGGCATTTTGAAAAAGTAGAAAGCAGGACTTTGTCTGCAAGCAAAGCTAAAGCAGCACAAGGCTCAGGTGTTGTCAAGGAAAACCTAAAAAAAAAAAAACTGAGCTAAAACTCAAAACTACACAATATTCTGCAAGAAACCCTGCCAAAATACTTTCCTTGGTCTCCCTGAACTACTGGGTGTTGCACCTGAGCACAGTTATAAGGACAGAAAATAGAGAGTTATGGGATGTTCGTTGCTGTGTGTCCTAATTAAAATAACTGGAGCTGCACGTGAGCTGAAATATTGTGTACAGATACAAATGGAGGAATTGGGTTTGGGAAACCTCCAGGAAACTGCAGTGGGCAACTTCAAACACATCTTCTACTTCCCAAAATTCAGGCTGATAACAGAGCTCTGCCCAGAAATCAAAACTGTGAGCAAAAAATTCCAGGTGATGTGATTCAACTGATAAAAACTGGGATGGCAGAAGGGGAACAGGACTGATTTTCCTTCAGGCCCATCCTGTGCTGGAACAGGCACTCAGAGTTCACTGGAGGCACTTTGGGAGGACAGCAAAGCTCTGGGCCAGCTTTGGGCCCTCTTTGCAACCAGAACTTGGGGAGTGCACGTTTGTCACTCCTGATCCTTGGGTTTGGGAGTCCAACATGGATTATTCCACGCTGGCAACACTGTTTGGGATGAAGTCTATCCAGTCACATCAACAGCAACAAAACATTTCTCAGGCTGGTGCTGGGGACCCTAATTAAGCATGAAGCAAACCATCAGCGTTTTGGGTACCGTGGAATCTCTCAGCCATTCTGCTAAATCTCTACAGTACTTTAACAGCTTTCCACACAAAACACCAGCCTGGAAGCCTTTTAACTCTACTTTGAGCTGATCATCTGCACAAAGCCAATGTTACACGAAGTGACAATTCGGTGCCATCACCCCGTTCCCTTAATTAGCATGTCTAATTTCTTCTAAATCTCCTTCCAACTAAACAAAGGCTCTGATCAGAGGCGAAGGGCTCGTCTGTACAGCACCGCCTCATCCCGGAGCCACTGCCACGGAAACGGGGCAGGGTAGGGGGCTGCTTTGAGCTCGGGATGTCCGCGCTGATCCTGCCTCCAGCCTAGGAGGGACACAGCAAGAGTTGGAGCCTTCCCCATGCACAGAACACGAGGATTTCACCCCCGAGCAGGAGCAGCACTGGCACAGCCAGGGCAGGGACAGCAACACACGGATTTGAGAGGCATCGGGAAAACACGGAGGAGGAAAGAAACAGTCCCCCAAGGTAATCCAAGCTAGTAAAACAAAAGCATAACTCTCCTAAACATGACAAACACAATCTTCATTTTCTTCCCTGTTAAGTTAGCAATCCATCCTGAAAAAGATAACAAATGTCCTGCTGCACGTTGATGCATTTTGTAACAGTACAGAACCCTCCACTAGCAAAAACACTTGGAATTTGTAATCAAGAGTAAGATTTACTGTATTTTACGCTATGTGCATTGAGATGCAACTTCTCTGAATAATATTAATAATAATAATTCTCTTTTTTATCATTCTGTATCAAACTGTAACTTGTGTTAAGGAAGCTGAAAAAAAAACCAGGAAAATTTGATGAACAGTTTCCTCCAAAGAGAAAAGGTTCTGGCTTTGACTTCCAATTGCTAACTAATATTGATCCCATCATAAAAACATCTCATTGATTACAAATTGAGGGTACTTAGGCACTCTGTATGTACATATTTCCTCTGAATTCATCAGGTACCAAGAGGATGTTTGCCTTTAAGCACACGGTAAAGTGTTTTGATGAACAAGGATAAATACTGCTTTGCCTGTGTTGGAATGAATGTCTGAATGGTTTTTTATGGACTGCAGGTCATCTTTATGTTTACAAAAACACAAACAGCATACATTTATTTTCAGCTACCTGTTTCTTGTTGTTTACTATTAACTTCCTAAACAACATCACAGCATGTTTGGTTTTTAAGGGAAAAAATAGATTAAAACTTGCAAAGACAGCATCAGCCTAAATAAAAGGAAGCATTTTGTACAACGTGTTTTTGGTACGAAAAAAAAATTATTTTGAGCATAACCTTTCTTGTACTTAACACTCCAAAGATGTTCAGTTGTGAGGTAGAAAGATGGGATTCAAATTTACGAAGGTAAACTTGTTATTTAAAAAAGCAAGGATAAAAGACCATGCAAATCACAGGCTTTGAATGATATTTCTATTCTAGGAACTGATTACTAAAAAAGAGCATCTGGAGTTGGCCAGATATTTACCTGGTAGCCAAAACTCCAGGCTGATTTGCTGGCAAGCTGAGAACTCATAACACCAAAGAGCCCTGTAATTCCTGTGTTCTAACAACCAGGATAAATCTCCTGAAGCTTTTAAGTCCATGTTGAAGGTGTACCAAAGCTCAGTTCATGTCCAGTCCAATGCCTAATCCTTCAGAACCTGCTTATCCTAGAAAAGTCAGCTAATTAAAGTGTTGCCAATGCAGGTGACCGAAAATTGGCTCTTTTCCCTGGGAGTTCTGAGCAGTCTCACCGGAGGAGCTGGTTCACCACCACTGCTTCCCAAGAAGCCCTAAGAGATGTGCTTCCCTGGAGCAGCACCAGTTTGTATGGATGCTCTGCCTAATCTCCACCTTGTAGCAGAGGAGTAGTAATTTTTGACCAATGCATTTACTTAATGATACCAGCGGGTCTCATTTTCACATTTTGCTTCCTTTGCGGGAATCATCGGCTCCGTTTTGAAGGTGTAAAAACGGAACCTCGCGAAGGTTAAACGGCTTGTCAAGAATTCCTGTAATCCTGATTCTGACACCAGCTCGCTGTGCCAATTTGGATTTGTCACTTCATTCCTCCGAGCCGCTCCTTCCCCATTTGTAATGTCACTTCCAAACTTTATTTAGTGGCAAAGTGCTAATGTAAGTGCAAAGTATTACTAATCCTCTGCGTGGCAGACACTGGGATGGAATTCAAGATCTTCTGGCTCCCAGTCCTGTGCTTAACTCCGGAGATCTTGAGATTGCTGAGGACTGCCTTCCCTCTTTCCATCTTTTAACATGTGCCATTTCAGACAAAGGGTTGGGGGATTCTCTCGTGAACCTCGTTAGGAAAAATATTTCTGCCAATTTGAAAACTTTTGAACTAGAGAAGTGGAACATGGAATATTTTGGCCAGTCCTGTTCAATTACTATTATGCATAATTGGTAGCATGACTACATAAAGACAGAGAGAAAGAGAGAGAAAACCTAAATGGGAGTTAAAGGCTGTTGTTATAATTGGGCTGGGAGGGAAAAAGTGGGAAGATGTGACCTGCAGCTCAGTTGTTTATTAAAGTTATCACCTTCCTGCCTGGGGTGAAAATCATGGTGCAACCTCCTACCAGACTTTCACATTCCCAGCTGCCTTGCAGGAAGCCACGTTGATCTTGGAGCACTGAACAACCCAGGATGCTGAGGTACAGCCAGAACCCTGGGCTTATTTGTTCCACCAAGGTTTAATTGCTGCTTCTGGATAATAAGTTTTAATTGGGTTCTAAACTTCTTCTGTCACGTGTTTTCCTCCCGACCTCCAAGTAAACAAATTAACACATGGCACACATGTGGGATGTACTACTGGGCAAATCCAGAAACAGTTCCCAAATCATCACCTGATTTAGGACTGTGAATCTGCACAAGGAAACAGGTATCAATGAGATCCAGCAGGAAAGGGTTGTCAAACACTCAAACAGGCTGCCAAGGGCAGCGGTGGAGTCACCATGTCTGACAGCATTTAAAAGCCATGCAGATGTGGCACTTGGGGACAGAGTTTAGTGGGGGGGTTGGCAGTGCTGGGTTAACACTGGACTCCATGATTTTCAAGGTTTTTTCCTAAGTTTGATCCTAAGTACTGATAACACCAGTTGCCACATATCCTCAGAAAGCACCTAACACAGCTGTGACTTGTTCAGGCAACTGGAACATGACCTTCCCTGGCTCTGGGAGCACTGCAAGCATTCCCCCAGTCTGCAGCACTGTCAGCTCTAAGTATAGTTGTGACAACAGTCAATTTGAGGTCTGCCAGAGCATATTTAATTACAGATAACACTATTTATATGTCAAATGTGTCTGATGAAACAAAGCATCTGATGAGGACTGACTTGCCATGCTTCAGTAATAAATGGCTGCAAGTGGACGATAAACACACGATGCAACATATTATTCCTTTTGGTGTGACTTTTATCAGAAGTTCATTAGATTCTCCTTGCTGGAACTATGTATCCTTTTCAAACATGAATTTCTTTGTATTTAGGCTGGAAGGTACCTGCACGCTTTGGCACAGGGCCATGAAAAGATGAGCTCCTACAAAGGAGCCCAGAAAGTTCTTTCTGGCTGACAGCTCTGTCATTTTTCCTCGCCCTTTGGTAGGCAGTTTAACAGAAGGAGAGACAGATCAAAGAAAGCACCATCAGTTTGTTATTGGCCATCAGAGCCGCGATTTGTTTCCTCAGTTAAGCAGCCCCTATTGATTTCGGGGTCAAAGGCACGTTGCATAATTGCACCATTCCCAGGGCAGGAACGGGAGTGGGTCCGAGCCACCGTTTCGTCCTGCAGGAGAGCGAGCTCAGCACGGCCCTGCTCGGGCAGCTCCGACGCCGCAGCAATCCCTGGGGTGGATGTGCAGCTTCATCCAACAGCCCCCTGGGCTCGGTGAGACCCCGACCAGCTCACACAGCAGGGGACGGGGCTCGTCGTGCAGCAGAGAAGGCTCTGCCCCGGCAGGATCACCGGGGGGGCTCCAGAAACCGGCCCTGGGTCTTTGGGGGATGCTGAGGCTCAGGCAGGAAAGGTTAGAACTGGCCACTGTCGTGTTTGTTTAACTCCAGCAGCTTCCTTACACGAAATCCTATTTACTCTGCTGCTCTTCTGTGGCAAGAAGAGTAAATATTAACTTAATGTAGAGAATCTAAGTAACACTGAATGGAAAAAAAAAAAAAAAGTAGCAGGAGAAGAGGTAACAAAATCTGCCTTTAACTCGGACTAAGTGCCTCAGTTTGATTATTAATAATTTCTACTTATTAGACTGTTGCATCCTGAAGTTCCTAGAAGGAATAGTGCTACTATTGGCCATGGGGAGAAGAGCAGGGCTGGAGTTTGGTTGGGTTTTTGAAGGTGAACTGAACAGTTGAACAATTGAACCAATAAACCTTCCTCTTTTGCGTGTGAACAATTTGTATTTTTCTTCCTGCTACCACCAAGCTTTTTCCAGACTAACAGTGAATATAGAGAGATCGAGATATATCTATACAGAGATGTAGTGGATATAAAGAGATCAGATTTCTTCAAGATACAGAACAAAAAGCAGCAATTTGGCATCTTTCTAGAAAGAGGGTTGGGATAATTAGTTGTGATGTAATAAAATGAACCCTGCGTAAAGTAAAAGGCTGAACTTAATGAAAAGAAATAGCATATTTGTCCTTATTTTGATATTTAGTGGGCCATCCCATCTACCCAATGAGCTGAAGGTGACAGTGACTTCAGTGGATTTGCCTGTTTAGGCCCTTCCCAGTGGTTTGATCTATTCCCAGTAAATACCTCACGGAAACAGAGGAGCTGGTTCAGCAGCTCTCGGAATCAGAGTGACTTCGGCCCATCTTGAACAACAGCGAAAAAAGGCACTTTTCATTTAGAAGAAATGCCAGAATCTGTCATTTAAATCTACACTGGTAAACCACTTTCCAAGGTTTTTCTTCCTTTTTGTTCAGAAACCTGCCATTTTTACATTTGATGCTCTTCATTCCAGGAACATCTGCCAATCATTTTGTTCTGCCAGCTTCCTTTATTAATTGATTAACTAGTGGAATAACCTACCAGTGTTTAACAGGCTTCTATCCCCAAATAATTACTCTGAAAAATAAATATATTTAACTCCTTCAGCTGAAACCAGAAATTCATGTGCAGTGACCATAACAACACTGGTCTCTATATTCCAACTCTCTTACAGCCCTGACTCTTACTTTGTAAGATAAAACTTCACTTTAGATCCACACAGATCAAAATAACCGAGATGCTCTTAGGAAGAAAAATGTGGAATTTCTTGATACGTAGAACAATGTTTAAGCAGCACAGAGTAAGCAAATTCTCACATGGGAACTGAAGTCAAGTCTAAATATATGAGCTTCATTTGAAAATGGCACTTTTAAGGGAGTTCAGTGGTTTCACAGACTAAAAAGGAGGCATGGGGAGTCTAAAGCACTCCAGGGATTTCAGATGGAATCCCACTGGGGTTTATCAAGTGGGGAATGGTAACCTTAAAAGAAGTGAATTTCTAGGCCTCGACTTGCTGAGCAATGAGGAACTTCTTGCATGAAGTACTTCAGGTAAGAACAAAAAAAAATCCACACAGAGAACTCCAAGTAGTGCTGCAAGATTTCTGCAAAGCCAAGGCAGGCCTGGAGATCCCTGATCCCTGAGAGCACCTCGGGGAAACACTAGAGATCCATAATCCCTGAGAGCACCTTGGGGGAAATCCTGGAGATCCATAATCCCTGAGAGCACCTTGGGGGAAATCCTGGAGATCCATAATCCCTGAGAGCACCTTGGGGGAAATATTGGAGATCCATAATCCCTGAGAGCACCTTGGGGGAAATATTGGAGATCCCTGATCCCTGAGAGCACCTTGGGGGAAATCCTGGAGATCCCTGATCCCTGAGAGCACCTTGGGGGAAATCCTGGAGGTCCATAATCCCTGACAGCCCTGACACTCAGAGGCTCCATGAAACCACTGAAGTTTCACAGGTTCCTCCTGTGAATTCTTCTGCTTTTCTGTTTATGCAGCATTTTTAAAAGTAATCCTTGCTGAGTTCTCAGGCAAACCTGCACAGATCCCAACCCTTTATTCTTTAGTAAACTCAGATCACAAAGTAACTGCTGTAACACAACATTTTGTGTCACAAGGAACAAATATTTCTGCTGTTCCTGTCTCTGTACAGCTTAATGTACTCAAGGTGACTTCCAGAGAAAATACATATACAAAAAACAATAGGCCAATGAACTATTTCACTTTAAAGCAGGTTCTAAGTTTTCTACTAACATTAATTAGAATTTTCAGTGGAATTTTTCCTTTTTTTTTTTTAAAGTGGTTTATAATTATATTTTATTTTTAATGAGAACCAGTAATGAAAAACATAAATAGTGTATCCTTTAATGATCAACACACTGACTAATTCCACTAATGCTGAGTAGCATGTGCTGAAATGATGGATTATCTTAAAATATAATTTTACTAGCTCTGCTATGTAATTTGTTAAGCATTTAGTAATAAGTATGTCTAATAAAATATGAAAAAAATATTTAGAAAATGAACCATAATTTTAATATAATTTTAATTAATGGGAGTGCAATTGCAGTGGTTTAAATTACATTCCCAGTGGTAAAAAGCCTTTCAAACCTAATTTGTAAGCCAAGATGGTGGCTTTAATGACTGGCAGCAAAGTTTCTTCAACAGATTTCATGGGGCATGATCCAAAGATAATAGGTTTTCAGCCCAATGACAATCCAATTACAATGCCAATCAAAGCCAACTTCATGCACTCTAATTATCAGATTTAGCTGTCAGTTCAAATACAAACATAACACTTTTATTTAAATAAAAATTTAATTTAGAAAAAAGAAGACTTCATGTGTGATTTATTGAGACTGCAAGAGCAATCTAACTTATTTCTCTAGTAATATAATAAAATCAGTCTTGTATTAAAAATGTGAAAACTTTTCATTCTCCTGCATGTGCTGTGCTGTATTATTCAGGAGTTAATTTAAGCAAAAAAAGCATAACATAACATGGCAGCAGATATTTGCAGACTAGAAGTAGGTTAAATAGAGTAGCAAGGTTTCAATGAGACAAAACTCCAAGTGAATAAATGACAAAACCTAATTAGTTTTTTTACCTAATCAGGAGAAGCTCTGTTAAGACCACAACCCATTTATACAGGTCTGCAGCTCCCAGAATTTCCTGTAGCTCTGCTCACTTTTCTCTCTGCTCCTGTGCAGGAGGGTGTAAATGCACAGCTCTTTATTATACACACATGTTTATTTGTATACACAGCCAAGAAATATGTGAGTTATAAAAAACACAACAAATGTTATGTTAAAATGAATTTAATGTTCCAAATATAGGCAGCTCCCAGCTGAAATAGCCCCATGGTACCTCCCGACTGCAACCTTGCTGTTATTCTCTCTCTCTCTATCAAAAGTTATTATTTATTAATTAACATCATTATAAAGATCTCAATATAGGAAGGAAAAGCTGGTTCAGGACTCTCTATGCTCTAATACATTACAGCACAATTACCAATTCAGGCTTGGTTGAAACAGAGGTAATTGTCCTATAACATATTTAATACCTATAAAATCCTGTCTCCCCACAACTACAAGAAATGGGAGAAAAGAATTACAGAAGGAGCAATTATTATACCATTCTTTAAGAATATGAACTAATTTCCCCTTGCCATTTCCTCCCCCTGTTTTATGGCAGCTCCTGGATGTTTGGTACCTTGTTGGCTGCAGTCAGCACACCGAAGGGAGGGGATTCCAAAAAACATGTCCACATACAACAGAAATATATCCACGAGTAACAAAAGTGAGTCCCATGTCAGGGCTCACAAAACCAAAAGACAACACCATGGTAGGTGCCAATGCTAAAAACGGCAACAACCTCAATATTTGCAATTCATTTCTACAACTTTCACTAAATCCAAACACTGAAATGGAACGAGAAATCCTGAATTAAAGCAGGAATTGTTGGCTTGCCCATGCTCACCTTTTATTTTAATCATTCTCGTTACTTCTGCTATGACAGAATTCTTTATCATAACACCCGGGCCGTGCCGGCCTCACCTTCCTTCCACTTTCCATCATGCAATTCCCAATACATTTCCTTCCTCTCCCTCTCTCTTTCAGATGCCCATGACATCATTCTTTGCTCCTGCAAGGGACTCAACCCCACTGTGCAAGTGCACAGAGAAAGGGTTTCAGGAACTGGAATAAATGGGAAGGAGAGGTGCCACGTTTATATATAATTCTGAGATGATCATCAATCTGAAGATGGAGCCACCAGATTCTTGAACTCACCATCATTCCTCACGGTTTGGGGTTCTAAATAGCCACGTAATCTTTGCCCTGAATCCATAATGACTTCAGAGTTCAGCCAACACAGAAATATAAAATTAAAGGGCAGAGCCGAGTTCAGCAGAATTACATTTAAAATGCTCTCTGGAATAACCATCCAAAGTCATCCAAACACTTCCACATTTGTTGGCCTCTTTCTCCCTGTCTTTGACAGTCATCCTGCAGCTCCTCTATTTCCCTGCTAGAAAGCCCCTCCATGGGATGGGACAGGAGGATCCAGGACCCAATCTCAGGACCGGCCACTAACTCAGGGAAGTTCAGAAACTCCCAATTCCATTTTGTCAGGGTCACGACATTCCTCTGCTCCCTCCAGCCAAAGCTGGAAGTTAAGAACTCAACTTTACCATTTACTGTAGCTGGTTCAACTCCTGTCATTATTATTGTTTTCTCTATTTTTATGTAAATAACATTGTAAGTTCAGATGAGGAAGGTAACAGAGATGTATCTTTTGCACAAGGAAGCCTAAAAAGGGAAAGCACAGCATATATAATATATATGTTATATGTGCTCTCAGCAGCCTGGGCTGGGGTTTGCTTTAAGAGTCCCTAGATTTTGTTTGCATTACTTGCCAGATGTACCAGTAAAAATTTCCTGACTTAAATATCATGAGAACAAGAGCCATAATTCATCATCATTGTTACTACTACTATTTTCATTACTATTACCTTTCTTCTCTAACTCGCTCAGGCATCAATAATTGGAAAGATAATTCTGAAAGCCTATTTAGCAATCTGACTGTGCTTCCACATTGTGGATTTAGGAAGTACACTGAAAAACATTAAAATTGCTGTACTGGCTTGATCAGGGATTGGGGGAAATAATCTGAAAACTCCCCGTTTGTTCAAGGTTACCTGGCATAAAACATATCACGATCTAAATGAGCTACACCCAATGACATTAATAGAATCTATAGAAAATTAGATCTAATGGTGAATTTAGCTCATCAATTTGCATTGTTGTTCAGTATCCAGAGTTTAAACACCACTATTGACTGGCTTTTGTATTTGTAGGATTTTATACTGAGATAAATGACAGAAAACTTTAAAAGTAATAATCAAATTTTTGTATTTGTATAAATTTTTCTGCATTTTCCAAGGCCTGTTTTTTTCTGCCATGTTTCAATTAAGCTGAACATTTTGGAAACCAGAGCCAGACAAACCCTAGAAGCCACTAAAATGTTTTCCAAGGTAAAGCATTATTCCAAGAACAATGCTAACACTCAGTATGGAGTAAGACATAAGAAAATAAAGATAACATGCCAGAAAACGATCCAGCTACCTTCCATTAGTGGAAATAGCTGAAGTGCCAGACTTCCCTCACACAGAGTCTATACACAGGATCTGAAGTTTGTTGGAATGCTGAGTCAGGAATGTGCCCGTGGATGTGTCATGCCAGCCAAGCAAAGCTCAGGGGGGTTATTTTCTGAGGACAGGTGAGAGCTGAGGCACTATTTCTGTGTGCATTTCATCCCAATTTTACCAGCTTGCAAGAGACAGCACAATGTTTTTTTATGGTTGGTGCACTCAACCATCACATCACGTCTGCAAAATGGAAAAACATGTAACTAGTTAGTTCAGACCATGGATTGAGATGCACCCTGTTCAATGGACACAGCCACTGAAAAACTGCCCCACTGTCGCCATCTCTTCATATTCCTGAGGACTGTATGACACAGGATTCCCAATTCACAAATTTACAGATTACCAATCTTTTCCTTCATTTTAAAAACAAGATTTGAATGCTGAAAGCAGCCTGACCTGTACTCCTGATTTTTTTTTTTATTCCTTGTGGATAATGACCTTTCAGAGAGTAAGATGCCTTTTCTCAGCCTGAGTTGGAGAAAAATATGCCACAGATTTATACTCTGACACTCTTTTCTGATTCTGCTGTGGCTCCAGCTGTGCCATCCCCACTCAGCCCGGCAGGATCAGGGCTGCAGTGCCCAACCAGCGGGGCTCTAGAGCCCAGGGAAATCTGCAATAAGCAATTACAAGTTCTAGACAAGGGTGAAGTGGAAAGATGGAGGGGGGGGCTCCCTTCATTTCATTAAGATAATGCAGTGGGAAAGGTGAAGAAGTGAAAGAGTGCATGTGCATGAGAGAAAGAGCTCAGCAAACATCCTGCTGAAATTAGATGGCTCCTCGCTTCCCTGTTACCTTGTTTGCCCTTCAGGACAAGCAGAGAGGTAGGGGAGGGGTTTATTTTTTTTTAGAAAGTTGTTCTTTTGTGGATGCTCATGGCTGGTAAGGGAAGGTCATTCCTCAGTGACTGTCCTTTGAGGTGAGCAGTGATCATACACGATCCGACACATGCTCACGGCTCATCACTGAGACTCACAGATTTTCCTTTGCTCTTCCCCCTCTCCTGCCTGATGTGAAAACACACCCCCCACTGCTGCAGCTGTCACTCAGTCACAGGGGACATTCCCAGAGGAAGAGGGGAAAGTTCATTGGGAACTGAGGGTATTTGTGGAGAAGGAAGGAAGGTCCCTTACTAGTAACCACCATTCTTAAGCTCCAGTTACCCCAAGTACTCATTGATCCAGATTTCAGATTTCTTCTTGGAAAGAGGCACTGCAGCATTGCTCTATCCAGTAATGCACAGACTCTTGGAGCAGCAGAGAAGGAGCAGCATTTGGGAATGGAACTCCTCAGAGCCGCACAGAAGATATCTGAAAATCCAGATTTTAACCCAACCTGCCACAGTTTGTTGCCTCAGGTTTTGAGGGGTTTTGCCCGGTTTCCATTTTGGGGGGAAAGCAAATCCTAATCCTTGTTAGCTCCCACTAGCTCCAAAAAACAGAGTAATTCTGTGACATTATCAGTGTTTTGACAGGGATCAATCTCACTCAACTGTACAATATTAATTTTACATTTTGGCACTTGTCTAATTTTAGAAGATGCTATCACACCAGCACTCCAAGGTGCAAACGCCACAGGCAAATGGGATTAATGCTTCTCATCTCGGATAAAGAACCACAGCAGGCCAAGCCTGTGTAAATAGGTTTTAAGTTGCTACTTGGAGCCAATGAAGTTTGAGACTTTTAAAACCAACTGGAGTTTTTAGCAGCCTTTCTTCCCTGGAACGGGATTTCAGATGGCACTTAAACCCTTTTGTCAACTCGGAGTGGGGGCTACTTGTGCTTCAGGTGAAACCTCCCCCGTTGTTATGCAAAACCAAGCTGATGGAAATGCAAACATCTTACTTATTAGAGGCTTGTTCCTTCAGCAAAACAGAGCTTTAGCCTTAGCAAGCCCCGGCAGTATAACACGTTGTAAAAACAGTAACAATAGCAAAAATTATTAAACATTTATCTCTCCCCTGAGTGAACATCTGGCATGTATCAAACCGCTGCCGTGGGGATTTAGCACCAGAACCTTTAAGGTTTTATGCGACAGTGCCTAGAGAGGGCAATAACAGAGCATATTCCACGACGGATTTTTAATCACTGGCCTCTTGAAAATATCAAGAGCAGAAGCTGAACCGCATCTCACTTCAGAAATGAAATGTTACCGTTCTCGTTTGTGACGCAGGAAAAAATATCAGCTCCATTTTTTAATTAAGTAAGAGGAGATTTAAAATAAACAGAATGCAAGATATGATAGTGCAGACAGCAAACAGATGTGATGGAGGGTCTCTTTGTACACCTTGCAGGAGGGATGCTTGGCCGAGGAGGGCTTCTTTCACCTAGAAATTTTTCTGGTGGTTTTCAGCTGGATACCTCCACAAAGGTTTTTCTCTCTTTCACTCAAGTCTTAGGGAAGTTGCAAGAAGCCCCAAAGACAATCAGCCAAATGTTATGTCCCTGCACACAGCCACAGCCACCGTGTGACAGCTTCAGGTCCAAGCACAGATGCTCCAATATTAAAAAGTCCTCACTTTTAATAACCCAAGAGCTGCCACTTCCAACAGAGCCCAGGTTTGCATCAGAAATGGGGAATCCTCCTAACTGAGCAGGAAACAAGGCACGTCCTGCATCAGGAGGAACTGGGGATTCACATCCACGTTTAACTCCACACCCCACGTTCTCCAGCAGATAACACACACAGGGGGGCTAAATTACATCTTTAATCTCTGCTTTTAAAACACCTTCAGAAAAAGGCACAAATCTGTTTCTAAGTCTCCCCCAAGAGCTGGAAAGCCACGGCTTGGGGAGAGGGGAGGAGCGAGTGGGGTGTGTGGTTTATGGTTACATAAGTCTTGCTCTTCTGGAGGGACAAGACAAAGATTTATGGAATGCAAGGGAGGAATGCATGTAATGGGAATGATATAGGGAAGGAACAGGGGAAAACCTGATAGTGAAGATTAAAGTGCAGGGATCATGTGGATCACGTGTTGGGTCAAGAAACAAATGTGAGGGGAGAATAGAAAAGGGTTCTGTTTGGACTCTTGTTATAACAAGAAATGATTATACAACTGTCTATATGTCCTCAAGCAGCACTTCTCTCTCTCCCCTTAATAACAACATAGTTGGGGGGCTTCAAGTGGAACAAGAAACACTTGAAAATTTTGTGATTAATGTTATTATTAAGGAGACTGTCCCAGGGCTATAATCTCAGGACTAATCCCGTTAGTTTCTGAAATAAGCAGCACAACAAGTTAATAATTTCTGATTATTTGGGTTTGTTTCTTTGTAATATCTTAAGAACTCTTAATACTTTTTGTTAAATTTTAATATGTATGTCAGTATTTAAAATAAATGAATAAATGGGGTTCAGTTATTTTTCTTATCTAAGTGGTTTTGTAATCTATTTGAGGTTCTATATAACAAATTTCCTTTCTTTATAAAGGAACACCATCAGTTTATGCAGGGATGTTCGAACTAAAGGTTCTAAATCAGTGCATTTTGGAGGAGATAAAGATACTGAAAAAGACAATTACATAGAGGATATAAATTAGTCCAGTACCTTCAGAGAAAAGCATTTCTGGGTAGCACAAAGGTGAGTTCAACCCTGATTAAACCAATGGTGGATCTGATGCATGAAAGTAAAGAAGGGGAGAAAGCAAAGGATGCTGTCACAGGGAAAAGGAGGAAGAAACCAACCAACCGACAGACTGACGAAAAATAAAGATCCCAAAGAGGAAATCACATCCAATACCCTACTTATGCATTGTTTGAAAAAAACCAAAAGATATCCTACAAAGGCTGGGAACGTCTTTTCTGATGCTCAGGACTCAGCACAGGTAGGTACCAAAGTGTTAGAAGAGGACGGGTGGCAGCCACTAGACCACAATATTGAAGAGGAACACACACTCTGGGGTGGGATTTGCCTCAGTCTTTGCCAGGTACAGGCACTGCAAATTCCAGCAATTCCAGCCCCGAGGAACCCAAGTTTAAAACAGTATTTGTAGCATGAAATGAAATTATGATGCCAAAGTAAAATAAACGTCGAGCAAACTCAGTCAATCATCTGTATCGTTCTTTATGGCTCTCATTTATATTTGATATTGAATTGCTCACTTTTTAAAATTCAAATAACTCCCTCATCGATCCGCTCCTGAATGATTTTACTGAACATATCTTTTTAGTATCTAACACCCTGTGATTTTGTTCCACATATGTTGTGCACTGGCTGATTCCATCCCAACCTCACAAAACATATTAAGCTTAATAAATATATTTATGAGAATTACTTTGTATAGTCCTTATGCAATCAGCCATGCTGTGTATGATAGCCCAAGACGATGAAAACCCATTGACTTTTTGTAGCAAATTAGTCTACCACCTAATCGGTGAACCCTGCTAAGCTTTTGAATTATGAGGAGAACCAGCAGCTCAGTTAGAACACTCAAATGAATTATATCAATTCATAAACTTGTTCATGTCCAGATTTCATTAGCCACACATTAACAGCATTTTATGTTTATTACTGCTCTGACATAATCTATAAATAACTGAAATGCTAATCATAGTGTTCTGCCAGGCATCATCATTTAATCATAAAGAGATACATTATTATAAACTATAATAGATAATAACAAGTCCGGGTCAATGGCCGCATATTAAAAGATCACAATTATATCCTATAAGGGTATGTACCTCATACATTTGGTGACACAAAGGTCCATATCTAATCACTTGCAAATGTTTCCCCTCTGACACACTTACAGTACAAGGTGACACAATTAAGAAAATATGCTTGTAAAACAGGGCAATCTTTGAGCATCAAAGTAAACAGAGAACAATTAATAGTGAGGGGAAACATTATAGCATTTGCCAATGGCAGTGCTATTTAACTCTTCATTTCTGGGGGTTTTTTTTCCCTTACTAAAGAAACCACGATCACAACACTGGGAGAGTTTATTGTAGAGGAGAATTCTGACTTATTACTGCAGCAGCCACCAAGCTAGGGCCACTGGGTGATACCTACTGGGCTAAAAACAGAGCCCCAAAGGTTCAGTTGCCTTTCCTCTGCAATCCTATTGTTTAATGTAATGCATTCCTTCAGTGACCTTATGCCATTGAACCCCTGGGATACTCAAACATACCCTGTGTGTCTTCTTTTAAAGGAACCTATTGACTGAAGTGACTCTCAAGGGCCATTTTGGAGCCTCCTCTCATGGTTGGGCGTTCTGACATCACAGCTGCTTCTTTTTCCCCAAAACACGGTAACAATCTAGATTATATTTTTAATTTTTAATTTGATGATGGGATCAGGAGATTACTGAGTGATGGTAGTTCCATGGAAAACCTCCTGGCAATACACCACTTACCAAACAAACAATTTCCATAAGAGCTTTATCAACTAAACTAATTCTGAGTGAGAAATGAATCTGACCCAAGGACCAAGAATTAATTGCAGATTATTAGAATAAAGTCGTTTTCTGTGGGTTTATTTTTTTTTTTTTAGGTTTTGTGCTGCTAAAAAAAAATTAAAAAAAAAGAATTAGACTAATTTAAAGCTTTGGTTGAATAGGAAGCAGAGATGCAGCCTGTCATTGCAAGCACTTGCACCTCATAGCTCAGGGTGAACTGAGGGAGATAAAGAAAGGAATGTAAAACACTATGGAAACCAACCTCTGGAGACTTAATATTCTGATCAGCTCACCTCCGAACATCTGGCTCTTAAATGTTCAAGCACAAAAACAAGAGAGCTAATGAAAGCAGTACATATTATCTCTCCCATCAATGTACCTCACAAACACCTGCTAAAATTAAAACAAATTGAATCTTGATTGCTGATTAAGTACCCCTTCTTTAGCTAGATATTCTGTCATTATTTGCCCTGGCACACAATGCATAAACTGATGAAAAGCCTGTGGTGGGCTGCAGCAGCAAAGGTTGAGAAAAGATGATCCAGCCCGAGATGCCTGTAAACGGCAGCACATTAACTTTATGTTCCCTAGCCCTCAAAAAGTTACATTTGGATTTTTTTTCCCTCGTTTCCAGGGCAAAAATTACTTTCATTTAAAAAAGAAAGCGCATAAACTGAACATATTTTTTTTTTCCTCCAGAACACCCACATCCCAGAGAGGAGGTAATAGATGGACTGACATTTACTAACACCACTGCCCAGCTACTGAGCTGAAAAATCTCTCTGAGCAGCACTGCTGGGCTTTTTGGGCATTTTCAAGGATGTGGGAAGACTCTCAAGCGGTTATCCATGGAAAATAAAGCCCAAGACCTGGTCAGGAACGTCTGGCCTCTATTTATCTTAAATAGATGCTTAGGTAATGGCAAGAGAAAGGTTACATAGTTTACTGCCAATAAACTTGGGGAATGCTCTGCTTGCACACTTCAGGCAGGATAAAAACCCCCATTAGGAATTTCATCACACCCATATAAATACCCTCCTAGGTGAGCCCCGATGACAGATGTGTGGCTAATCTACCATGTTAACTTCATTGGAGAAGTTGTGGTTTTGTTCAAACTTTATTAGTTAAACTCGAATTGATCCCACTACATTTTAAGTCGGTATTTCATCTGCTTTAAGTAGGTTTCCAGATACCCTAAACTCCTCAGACAGCGTTGTGTTTACCATATATATATATATATATATATATGTATTCATGTAAATTTGGCTGTTAAAATAATCAACTTTTATTTGACTCACGGTTCTCCAATAATCAAAAAGGAAAAAAACCAGCAACATGACAGTGTGTAAATCCTTCCCAACAATAGCACCCACAGAACCTGTTTCTTGACTGACAATAAGGTCACAGCAGCACATATGTTTGGCATATGTATTTCATCAGTGGTGATTATAATGTGAACCAAGAATTAGCTTCAAAATGATGGGTTACTTAAAGACCTGGAAGAGGACATTTAAACAAAAGGGAAAAAAAAAAGGCCTGAATCACTTACTGGAGCTTGACTTTCCCCCTCCCCCCTTATTGCATTCTAAATTATTTAAATATACTATTAGACACCATATTGGAAAAAAACAGATGTTTTCTAATTATGAACTGATTTTACAGTGTGATGGTGTCACATATTTAAATTACAAATACACATTTTTAGCATTCCAGCTGTGCTTTACAAGAGTTTAATTTGCTTCTTGTGATATGTCACATTGCACCTGCCTTTTAAAACTCCTATAAATGTAAAACATTAGCCAAGCACAAGTATTAAGACATGCTGATGAATTCTAAAGATTTTTTAACATCTTCTAGAAGACGAAATTTATAGAGAGATTTAATAATGAACCAGCTAAATGTTTATTGAAAATAACATTTACAAATACTTTCCAGAAGTACCAAATGGGACAGATGACTTGTGTGTGTGCGTGGGTGGAACGGGGAATTAAACTGGTGCTCCTCTGCTCCTTCCATACACCAGCTATTCCACAGTAATCCATAAACTAATGAGGTTAAACATGGATAATTCAGTAAAATACTGAAGGAAGTCAGCTATGCTCTCAGTCACTACACACACAGAGAACCTGACACATGTTTAAGACCATCAACATCTAAATAAGAACAGGGAGATCATCAATGCCAACGCTGGGGATAAACTATGGGAATGTATTTCTGGGAATAGAACAGCAATAGTTTCTAGGATAAACTTTGAAGTAATTAGCTTGTGATTCACAGAATGCAGTGAGAGCACACACAACTATTTCTTGTCTTGAACACTCCCTAGGAATAACAACTATTGGTTTGGATTCAGGCATAAAGAGAGAGTATAAACAACCCACGGAGAAGATGTAACACTGTCGATGCACCTTTTAAACCCGGTCTTCTAACAACAAAGAAGAAACTTTTGAAGCACTGGGCTTACAAAGAATATTGGAGATAAACAGAGAGGCTCTTTTAGAGCCAGTTACCAACTACACGGTTTCTAAACACAGCCAGGGACTTCCTTGATAAGTCTAATCCTACTCGAGTAACTTAAAGGCAACTTTAAGTTACTGCACTGACACCAACAGGGACTGGAACAGGCTCTGCCCATGCACTGCAAACCTCATCCCAGTATCTGTACTCAGACCTCATTACTGGCACAAAGGGGACCGGCCCCATTTTCCTGACCCCTTGGAAAGGCACACCCTTCCCTGTACTGTGACACAGCACAGGAAATGTTTTCCCCCAACCAGAGCTGTTGTCTGTGTGACCTTGACTGGCACCACGAAGCCCTCAGTGCACATCCCAGCTCTGAACCGGCAAAGGGAAAAGAGGAAGGAGGGCAGGGAAAGCCCAGTGGGAGACAAGACAGTCAGGTACCTGTGGTAATCAAACTGTTTAATCTGTTTTAAAATGGGAGATTTTAGTGCCTACACATAACCACACCTGCAATTCAAAAGCTTCCCTGCACTTCAACGTCTTAGAGAATAAATGTGAGGACATTTGGGCTACAGAAAAGTGTTACAAGCCCTCTGGACTCGTTTTACAAAGACATTTCCAGGGCAAGGCTTGTTACAAAACCGACCAGTTCCTCCTCAGGAGACCTTTCAAAGCCTCCTGCCTGAGTTTTGACGAGTGCTTTTTGTTTCAGCCCTGCCCGGTGCAGCAGCTTTGGCACACACTGCAGTGTCATAAACAGGCAGAGGCCGCGTGTGCGGTGCCGGGAAGAAAAACTGGATGCTCTGCACAGCCCGGGAGCTTCAACCTCTCATCAGGGAAATGATTTTTGCTTCTCTCTGCCATGAAGTTGGTTGTACACTCAGCCAAAATCTTCTGCTCCGTGCAGGTGAAGGCACGTTGCAGCAAGCTGCACTTTCTGCAGCACACAGACTAGAGGCTGAATACCTGCTTCACCTGCAGCTCCCCTATTTTATATTCCATTAGAAAAATTAATGGAATATTCACCTTGCATTTTGTAATTATTTTTTAGACTAGTTTCAGAACTTAATGCAGTCTGAAAGCAGTAATAAAGAACAAAAGAAACCTCAAAACTGTCTGAATGTCTCCAGTCTCGTGATTTTCCACTGCCAGCAATAGTTTAACTTTAATTAAACATGCCAAGCCAAATTTACTCTATTTAAAATTACTTATGTTAGGCTATCACTGTACATCAGATGCTTGCAGTAAATTATTAACAGCAGAAGATGGAGCTGGGATAAACCAAGCCCATTCTGGCAAGGGAACTTTCAGAGGTAGAGGAGGCCTGGAATTAAAGGGTTTCTATGCCTGTTCTTAATATAGATGAAATGCAGAAATCTGATTAATTTCATTTTTTCTCCAGGATTTACCATGTTAGAGTATCATCCCTTTCACATTCTTATTAAATGACAAAAAAAATAAATCAGCTATTCAGTCCATATTTTGGGAATGCTTTGTCTGGGATTTCATGCTATTGCTTCCTGTATCATGAAAGTAATATCAAACTGAAAATATTTCTGTTCAGCAACTTCAGCAGCTCTAAATTAAGAGAATCTGTAGTTTATTGGCTTTCAATGCTTGAGCAGGTTAAGAATGTGTAAGCAAGAAAGATTCCATTTAGAAAGAGAAGTGCAAGGCCATGATGCCAACAGAGACATTAAGAGAGATTAGGCCATCTTCATAAACTACTTTTCAGCCACTAGATTATCAAAAATAATGAATGCCACTAATTAAGGGAGACAATTTTTGAAATAAAGAAAATTCATTTTTAACCCAGTAACAGCTCATGGAGATAGAATTGTAAGATAACCAGCAAAACAGGTTTTACACTGTTGTACCAAACAGGCATCAACCACCCCTTGCTGTAGAGCAGGTGGTCTTTAGGTCACACTCTACACGTTGGCAGAACTGTCCCAAATTGGGGAAAAAAGGTGGTTTGAGGAAGATTTTCTTTCTGTGACAGGAATGGTGATCTGTCTCTCCCACTTGTGTTGCCAGTTTTTATAGATCATGATTAAAATCTGACTAATACATCTAATTTTTAATGCTCGCGAGTGGGTTCAATTTTAATTTGGAAATCTCATTTCCATGGTTTTAGAAGAGATTAACAACTTCTGAATGAAAAGGTACAAGAAACAGAGATGCTTTAAATTTTGGTGGTATTTCAGTTACTTTGAAATTTCTCTGGTGAGGGATGACATCACCCTTGTGTCACGTTGCTGTGAATTCCCTGGAGGTTTGCTGTGGTTCTCAGATCTCCAAAGCACAACCTGCTCCTGGAAGTTTAGCCAAAGCATCTACAGGGATAATTTAGCTCTGCACACTCCATTTTAAGTTCATGGAGTAGTCATTCAGCTGAAGTGGTCTCTGCAGAGGTGCTTCAGAAGTGCTCTGCAGCAGAGAAGTGATCCAAGCAGAGCCGTGATCCAGAGCACGATCCGCCTGCACAAGAGCTGGATTCAGGGATTCTCCCCCAAAAAGGCAGCTGTCAGTAAAGAGACAGCCTTGCCACTGAGGTAGAGAGAGGCTGGTGTCAGGAAAAGGGTGGTGATTCATCCCTATTGAGGACCCCAAGTGTATTTAAACTTCATTCAGTCACTCTGTTCACATTCACCTCGAGCTCAGGGCTTCATTTCAGGGGGAAATGAGGGAAAATGCAGGTAGAAAAGTTGAATATTCAGAGTCACCACGAGAGAGATAAATCACTTCACTGTGAATGACAAAATGAAAAAGGAACCCCAACCAATCTATATTAAAACTAAAGCCAGAAACTACCATTTTAAGACTTTTTAAGACAGAACACAAAGAATAACCTAGAATTTCCAAAGCATGGGTAAATATGAACCAATTACTTATTATTTCATTAAAGTGGAGATGGGAAGGGCCAATTCCTAACTCTCAGCGTTTGCCTCCTGGGGTCCTAGATAGCTTTTCCTGTCAAATTAAAACAGGAAAAAAAGAAAAGATAAATAAACATGAGAAATTAAGATTCTCTAGGTACGTGAAGGAGAAAGGAAAAGAAACAAGGAAATAATGTTCCACAATTATTACCAGAGCTAAGAGAAACAAAATTACCTGATCATAAATTCCGGATAATCTGGTTTCCTTTATGAGCTTCCATTTTATTAATGAAAGGAAGGTAACACCTTAGTGTACCCGGATGAATTAAAAAGCCTATTTGGAGAAGCAATCCTCCATAGGGGTCTCTAATAGAATCTGTGAACCATTCTGGAGTCAGATAATTTAGCTGTAAAAAGGCAATATTAATAGCTCACCCCTCAGTACACAGACCAGGCTGGACAGAAGTAGGCAATATTGGCATGAAAGGCTGTGGGGATTATTTGCATTAGCAGAACTTCCTGCAGCCACCAGGTTTCACACACAAAGAGCCCTTAAAAAGGGGGCAAAGTTGCCAAGCACCGAATCTATAAATTCTCCATCTGCTCTGGAAACAAAGTTTCCATAAGTTACTACAGTCTTTGCCCTAGAAAATGTGTGTCCATCAGAAATGTAACAGATCTTAATGATGTATCATACTGAAAAATATTTACTTCCCGAATTTAAAGAGGGTTTTCTCATTAATTTTTAACCAATTGAAAGAGAATATATGAAATATCTAAACTATCTTCTCTCGGTTATTTTGGACAAATCTGACAAAGATACTGCTCATGAAAATTCCAATCAGATCCTATTAACTGCAGCTCAATTTCAAATGTGGCAGAAAAATCTCTGAGAATAGAAACATGATGAGAAAAAAAGAGAGAAGAAACAGTTCATCCCACGTATGGGTACCTGCTCCTCTCCACACTGGGAAATGGGATCATTCTAGACTTCAGAAAATCGGGGGGGTTGTTATTTGGGGTTTGAAACAGTACCAGGGCACTCTTTTCAGGGAAGAGATTTGCAAAAGGCAGAAATTTTCTCTACAACAGCCCCTGGTAATCCTCATGTTCCACAAAGATCAAAATGGTGTTGAAGAGCCACAAACCCACGTGTTTACTGAGGAACTGTAAGAAAAGCTGCTTGGAAAGTTTCACCAGAAACTACGGAAAATGGACTTTTTCAACTCAGTCCAGTTGGTTTTGATGAAGAACCACTGTTATGAGCAAGACTGGAAAAAAAGCATTATCAAAACTATAAATACTCCAGCCTGCCAATTTTTTCTGTTCTATATAGGAGAAGTTCTAGTTCATTCCCCCCACTCCCATTCCTCATCTACAGACTTTCTCCAATAAGATTTGATCTTCCATGCTGAAACTGGCCATTTCTACTTAGAAAAGAATTAAAAAAAAAAAGAACAAAATAAAGAAAATAAAAAGACACAGAGCAAGAGCACAAGAGCTCCCACCTAAATACTCAAGACAGCACCGAGGGAAAGAATCATCACCACACACAAGCCTGGAAAACTTGCGGGGGATCTTTCATTTACACCACTGGAATTTCTTATTTCATAAACTTTATTCACCTTCACCACAGGAAAAAACTAAAAATCTCCTATTCTCAGTATCAGTCTAGTGGAAATGAAAATGAACCAAATTTGGCAGATTACGACAAAGGTAATTTTCTTCTACGGGAAAGGTGAAAGGGACAAACAAGGCCTAATCCACACAGAAATTGCCTCCAGGAAAACCTCTTACTGTGGCGTTCAAACACACACATTGCAGCGCAACCGGTGAATTGTGCCCGCCTGCTCTTCCCTGGTGAGACCCCACCTGCAGTCCTGTGTCCAGCTCTGGGGTCCTCAGCACGGGAAAGGCTTGGAGCTGTTGGAGAGAGTCCAGAGGAGGCCACGGAGATGCTGTGAGGGCTGGAGCCCCTCTGCTCCGGAGCCAGGCCAGGAGAGCTGCGGGTGCTCACCTGGAGAACAGAAGGCTCTGGGGAGGCCTCAGAGCCCCTTCCAGTGCCTGAAGGGAGTTTATTAAAAAGCAGGAAAGCAGCTTGTTATACAGGCAGACAATGATAGGAGAAACGGGAGTGGTTTGAAAAATAAAAAAAGGGGAGATTTAGATGAGACGTGAGGAGGAAGTTCTCCCCTGTGAGGGTGGGGAGGAAATACTCCCCTGTGAGGGTGGCGAGGCCCTGGCACAGCTTACCCGGAGAAGCTGTGGCTGCCCCATCCCTGGCAGTGTCCAAGGGCAGGTGTTGGACATCAGATCAGTACTGTTGGGTCAGAACCACCTCGTGTGTGTGTGTTTGTGTGGAGGGGCAGGGCCCGGCAGCCCCTCCTGGCGCTGAGGCGGCTCCGTGTCCCTCACGGCCGCCCCTGGAGCAAAGGCGGCAGGAAAACCAACCCCTCTGACGGGCGGGGCGGGGGCGTTGGGGCTGCAGTGAGGGGGGTCTTCTGAACGCTGCCCAAGTCCCACTGTTCTCTCCCCTAAATTATCTCTAAAAGGGCCTCTTGGGAACAAGTCTGTGGCTTACTCCCTAGACACTATCTCGAGGCACTAAAGCACCCGGTATATATTTTAAAGTAAAACTCCCCGCCGAGCCGGTGAGCTTGTTGGCACCAAGGCAACCTGGTGGAAGGTGTCCCTGCCCATGGCAGGAGATGGGACAAGATGATCTTTAAGGTCCTTCTAACCCAAACCGTTCCATGATTCTAATAAATTCCAACATACAGGTTATAGGGAGCTACTATCAAGTTGCAACATGATGGATCCATTATCATGAATAGACAGGTAAGCAATAAGTCTATGCCTTTTTTCTTCCCTCTTTATTTTAATATCTATTCGGCCTTGTTATTGGGCTATTATATTTTGCTGTTGCAATTTAAACCTTTTATCAGAAATAAATCTTTGAGTTCTATTATCTTGTAACAATCCTGTAGGGACAGGCATCTCAAAAAGCTGAGAGATAAAAATGAGAACGAAAAGAGCCTTTTTTGCAGGCCGCTATTAAAGTTTTCACACTGTTCCATTACAGCTATAAAATAGTGTTTTTATAATAATTCATTACTATTCTGTAATACACAAGGAATATGTTGTGCTGTATTAATCAACAGTTCTGCTTTGCTAACTTATTAAAATCATTCACTTGAAGTTGCATATTATTTTCGTGCCATCTTCTAGCTGATTTATAATGACTTAAAGTTTATTGATAATTTCTCATTCGCCTCATGGAATTTTCAAATCCTGTTGATTCTTTCTTAAATCTGCTTTTAGTCAATATTTATCATTAACCTGCTAGTGAAAAACACTTGACGCCTTTTAAGTGGTCACTGGCTTTGGGTTTTTTCGAAGGTGACGCTCCAAAAAAGAGGAATTTAGGGAAGAAATAAAAGAAATGAATGAAAGTGGTTGTGAAATCTGGCGGAAACCTGCAGAATTGCAGAAACATGAGGAATCTGTTTCTCCCTGAGCCAGCATCAATGATTCATTAGCCACTTGCTAAAACTCAATAATCAGTTCATGATTTGCTGAGTTCAACCATTATGAAAACAATACACAGAATCAGTAAATAATGGCCTCTGATGAATCTGCTGTACCGTGTTCCTTTTGGAAGGAGAACAATAGAAAGATCCAGAATAAAAGTAGAAAAGGGAAGCAAATGAACCCAGTAAATCATATGGAAGCCTAACTTTGTACTGTATATCTGAATTTACTCTGCACATCCAACTTCTTTATAAGCCCAGCATACCAGGTTGCCTGAAAATGGGTTCATTTTCAAACCCTAAATTTCAGATTTTGCTGTAACACACTGAAAAGCAATAGTGGGGAGGGGGTTGGGGAGGATTGTTCCTTTTAATTTTTTTTAGCATGTTCTGAAGTCAGAAAATTCTCTCAGAATGTTGAGCACCAATGGCAGAAGTATTTTTCACATGCAGCAATATGTTCTCACTGTCATGTCTCAGAAGAAATCCCTTGGGGCTCGAGATCTGTGCATGTAATACCCACATAGAAAATTAAGCCTCAATTGACTCCATAAAAAAACACCCAACAAATCCCACCTCTAAGAATATCTAAGCATTGTTTTTTAACGATGATTAACGAGATCCTCTTTAGAGTTCTAATATTAGTTACACACATTTATGGCAAAGCTAAATTTGATATAGTCAGGGATTTCTTTAAAATGCTGGACTGGGAGATAATGAGTTTCACAAATTTCTCCAGCACTCAGGAGAATGCACAAATCTCAGGACCAACACATCTTTCTTCCTCTGAATTGAAACCCTTGCTGCCTCTGTTTTTTAAGTTTTAAACATGGAGGTTTGCTTCTGTGAATGAAGCTCCAAAGGAAAGGAAAAAAAACCTTCAGTCCTGTCCAGCGCGTATTTTGAAAAATTTAGCTTCCCTGAGGTCTTAACAAAAGGAAATTCTACTTTGTGGGAAGAGATGATTAATCTGAGACGCTCCAATGATGAAAAGGATGCTCAACAGGTCCGAGCCTTTCGAAGGGAGGGTCTCACTCATCTTTGCCAAGGTGTGGTTCATGGAGCATCTTTAGTTCTTGACATAGCAGAGGGCACCTCAGAATAATACAGCCTCTCTCCAGGGAACAAAATGCATTTCCAAGCCTTTTCTTTACCAGGTTAGCATTTGACAAGCTTGCTTTAATGCCCTCATTCTCCCCAAGTGTCTCAGATGAGGAGGACAGAAAAAGTTTGCGGCAGAGAAGGACAGAAGGAAAAGGAATTCAAGATTTTTCAAAACAGGTGCCAAGAAGCAGACTTTCTTTCCTTGCTGCAGACAGCAGGTAATGAGTATAAATGGATGTACTGGGGATTATTCTAGAAGCTTGGGCCAAAGAAAATGGGGTTTGCTCAGCTTTTATACACAAAGACAGACAAAATCTTCTGAATTCTTATCGTTTAAGTGTATGGGCTGAAAATTGAGTAAAGCTTAAATCCTCCACAGAGCCAACAGAAGGTGATTAGTCCGACATCAGTAATGCATTAATTTTCCTACTATTGAATTACTATTTACATACCACAGACGTGCACAACCCCTATCAAGGAAATAAAAGTGCAGCCCCTGTCCAGAAGATCTGCTGTCCTAAGTTCATCCTAATATCGATACAAATAATGGAGCACGCTTTTGCTCTCTAAAATGGCAGTCAAAGCAAATTGGGCATTCTGAGCTGGGCTCTGGCAGCCTTTTGTATTGCTTTCATTAGAGTGTCAGACTCTAAAAAAAAAATAATGTGACAAAGGCAGGGTGGCTGGTGAGCTGGCAATCACACAACGTGTAGAGATCTGAGCCCTTCTGTAATGATCATGTGTGATTTACAGAATCAAAGGGTCAAATCCTGCCCTCAATTACGCACCTATTGCGAGGTGGGACACCACCACGTGGCACGGGAATTAGAGAGATTATTGTGTTTCTGAAGAGACAGAAAAATGCTCTCTGGCCTTCAAAGTAAGAAATTCAGTGTTGATCCTGTATTAAATAACAACATATAAATGTACCAAAATATCGGGGCATCTTCAGGGCATTTTTTTTTAATGGAGGTATTTTGGGGGAGCAATAGAACTGCTGCAGGCTCTGGTCTAATATTCTGGGTTTCTTGTCTAATATTGTCCACAGATCAAGCTCTGGAAAAGAAAAACTGGCCTTCTTTTAGCCTGATTGAACATCGAGGTATTGGCTGAGTTTGGCAGTAGTTCCCCATCTCTGCTGTATCCCAACTATCCCTCCAGTGCTGTCGTGGGAAAAGTGTTTCTGCAAATGCTCATTTCTGGTATGTCTCTTCACTAATTCCTACACATTCTACAGAAGGAGTATGCAATTTATTCCTCAGATGCACAGGTTACCTAATTTCAACTGCTGCTTTCTGCTTTTGGTTATATGGTCACTACCCTATAAGCCCAAACTCGCTGAACTGTGGAGTTTCTCCACTGACTTTAGCAGGATTTCATTCACCTGACAGGTGCTCTAAGGAACTGAAAGGCAGCAAATCTGAAATATCGGCTGGAGAGGGGCATTTCTGTTCCCCTTTTTGTGGAAACACATGACCAAGACCAAGAGAAGATTCCTCTTGGCTACAGGCTTTTGTTTTTCCTCAACAGCCACCTGCATTTGGTTCTGACCTGTGATGCAACATTAGGGGAAACACCACCTAAAGAGAAGGCAACTCTAATGGACAGATACAGAGATTTTCATCTTAATTGCATGTTTTTAGGGCTTCAAAGAGTGTTTCAGAATCATCAGTGTATTATAACATTTTTTCTGAAATGCAATTAATATTTATTGTATGGATTCTTTGGCCTTCCAAAGTAACAGTATTGGTGTCATTAAATAGATGTAATGATTTTTTGACTCGGAGCTGGAAATAAATTCTGACTTTCCATTCAGGCAAAACACACAGATGCAAAGGTAGGGACAGTTGTGAATGACATCTAACCAACAAATGGAGCTCAAACAGGAGGAAACACTGGAGAAGGAAATTAAAGAAGGAGAAGGACTGTTAAAGAACAGTTCCAACGATTTGGATGTGCCACAGAAACATCCCTGTCCCAACCACTGTGTATCTCACTGGAAGAAACTGTGCTGTAGTCTCTGTGGTAGGCACTGTGCTTCCATGGCATTTTAAAAGAACAGAATTTTCTGGATCTTCCCCTTCCTAGTTAATACCCAGGCACACCCTCACACAAACCATATGTTAATAACTTCAGACCACCAATTTAATTTATCTCAGCTTTCCACCTGACATCACTCCTGGTCACGTGGCGCAGACCCATCCGTAAACAAAACAGGGATTCATTTCCATAGCAACAGCGAGGGGGACTTTGATCAGCTCCAATGATTATTTGTAGGCACACAGGCACACAGATACCAAAACCCTAAGTGAGGCCTGATTACCCTGGTTTTTTTAAATGCAGGCAGTTCAGTTGGTTCATATGGACGAGCAGGAACACGAGGTAGAGGCGCTCAAAGCTCCCTGTGAAAGGCAAACGAAGCCACTGGTCATTAGCCTGGTGTCCCTTCCAGTTCCTTGGGAATCTGTACATTCCTAATGCCTCCAATGTGATGTGTGTGTCCTGTGACCAATAAAGTGTGTTCTTTGTGCTCCCTGGCAGATGTGCAGGTTCAGGCAGCAGGTGCAGGTGTTTTTGGGGCTGGCTTGTGTGGGATGAGGAGAGGTGGGAGCCTGTGGCTTGACAGGAAAAAAAAAAAAAGAGGAAGAAAAAGAATCTGAACAATGTGTTGAAAAAGACTCCAGTCAGAGCTGCTCAGGACCAGCTGTTTTTTTCTAATTAGAATAACAAAAATAGCACATGCTAAAATGTTTTTTTGTTTTTTTCTCAAAAGCCATGAATGCTTTAGGAACTATAAGGAAAGAGCTCTAAAACCTATTTAAATGAAGGAATGTTTCAGGAGCCATATGGAGAAGAAAAAGAAAAGGCGAAAGTAGAGAAATGTTTTATTTTTAGCTAAATCTGAAGCATTTCGATTCTTCATCCAATGTTACACAGAAATTGTCTTACTTCTAAACTTCCAAAAATGTCAGTGCTGATGCTTATTGTATCATGGCTTAAAGGAGACAGTTAAAATACTCGGTGCCTTTCAGTGGGCTGTTCTTCCAGGCACTGGAAATTTGAAAATCCCATTCCGTGCCCTGAACACGCATTGAGATATATTCCTAAGATCTGTCTGTGCTCTGGTAATGTACGAGAGCTGCACGTAATGAAGGATGTGACAAACACTCAAAACGCACCCTGTATCATCAGTCTTTGCTCCTCTTTTTTCTTCTTTTCCCCCCCCCTCCCCCTTTTCCTGAAGCGCTGATGATTCAAAACTTTGACTACAGGAATAACATTTGTAACAGCTCTGGCATTCTGGACATCTGCACTGCTCGAGTACTTCAGAATAAAGTCACATGGCCATGGGGAAATTTCACAGAATTCAAATCACAGGGACTTGCCAAGGTGTATAACGAGTTTGTTTTCAGCTGTTCTCCTCATGAATAATTACCAGGCAGGCATATCCTAAAGCGAGCACAAGCTGTCATTTCACCAGAAATATTCAATATTTAAAACAGAATTTCGAATTTAGAATTTCATAAATGAAAATAATTAACAGCCCAGGCAAAACAGCCCAGTCCAAGTGCTGTCAGGTACCTCCTGCCTTTCCAGGAGGCTTCCCAGGACCAGCACGTTGGAGCCACATTAAATTATTTTTGCAACGTAAAGAAAATTATGCAAATGTAAAGGGAATTGCAAGTATCTTTTTTTTTTTTTTGTTCTCCCCTAGAACTAATACTTTGCTATCATTTTACTGACTGTTCCTTTACCGAGCACAGGAGGATCCCAAGGCTTCCATCTGTTTTAGTCCCTTCGGATCAAAGCTGCTCGTGGGTTCTTTTCCACCACCATACACAGGAGCCAACAGCAGTGCAGAGCTGGACAGGAAGGATGAGAGGGGGGGATAAGATGCAAGGGATGGGATGCACTAGACCTCAAAGCCTTCCTTAGACCCTTTACTCCCGTGCAGGTCCCTAACTGGAAGCTCAGACCTGTGCTGTTCCTTTGGGAGAAGTTGGGAAGGACTCCCAGCACAGGGAGGAGGGACCATGGGAACATGAGCAGCTCCAAGGGATCAGGGTCTCACTGCCCCTCCAACAGCTTCCAGATCAGCTGTGACCTCTCTGTTATTCCAGCAAATATCTGCTCACATCTCTGGGTTTTCTGCTTTTGCTTCCCAGGGGGGATGAAAAAAGGGGAGATTGGGAGCCAAGAGAAAAGCACCCTCGCCTTTCACATGGGGCTTAATGTTGGCACGTCATTGTAACGTTATGAAAATCTTTATTGGAGCTTGAATAATGCCCTGAAATAGATATTGTGCTGGTTAATAAATTACATTTTCAAATGAGAGAGATTTTATCACCAAAACATCTCATGATTAATTTCTAATGTGAAGCTTATGGCCCGAACTTAAAACATTGCATTTCGCATTTGTGTTCAAAGGTTGAGCACTTAGGAAAGTTTTTATAAGAAACTCACTGTATTTTTTTCCCCATATTGAAAAAAAAAAAAATCACTAACCTGTTAATCCACTATAACTTCATAACCTCAATTACAGCTCTTGAGATGAAGGTGATTAAAAATAAGTATTTTCCCCCACTTTCAAAGAGCAGGTCACACCTTCCAGAGAAATCCTGTTTCAAATTTTTCAATGATACATTAAGGGCAATAATTAGAATTGGTTAGAAATATTCCATAAGAGATGTTTCCTATTTTTCAACCAGTTCTAACTATACCTACTTGGAGTTATCTCAAGTAGTAGTGCTGTAGTAAATAGAGTTATTTCCATAGGAAGTAAGAGGAGATAATATAGAACTGGATGTACCGTGAGAAAGAGCCAGGGTATTCAAATCAGGAATTCCCAGCTCCCAAACTTAAGTATGGACCATGAGGCCAAACTTCTGCTCTAATGAAGTTCTTTAAAATTAATAATTTCTATTAATCAGCCTTTTCCTGAACTTGGCCCACTGCTCAGATTTGTGGCACAGCATTTCCTCATGTGCTTGACTGATTTGCTGTTGTTGCTCGTGGGCAGCCCATGGTCCATCTAAACACACTCTCAAATGACCAAATGAATCAATCAATAAGGGGACCAGAGAAATAATCAATAAACAAGGGCACCAGGCAAAGCTGCAACTCAGTTTCTCCATTTTTCTGGACCTGTTCAAGTCTTGAGGATTAAGATCTAAGTTTTTAATTGATTATGTCCAAGATCAATATGGCATTGCAAATATGCTGATACGCTTGGCATTCATTTTGTTAATACCCTCAAGAAATTAATCCAAATTTTGCTTTTCTAACTAGTAGCCAAACAATAATCAGATACTGTATTATTCACAAAGAGTTGGAAAAATGAGCATAAAAGAAACAAAGGAAATGGAACCACACACAAAAATACTCCCAGTTCAGATTATTTAATCCTACCATTTACCAGAATGTGTGTTTAATTCCAAGCACAGAAATTATTCCAGACTAATGATTTAAAAGACCCTTCTTTAGTGAGAGGACAGGTTTGGTTGTGTTATTTCCCAAGCACATTTTGGGTTAGTGGGAAAACACAGGAGCTCTAAACTGGGGTAGGCAAAGGCCACCCTGGGGGCTGCTCAGATTCTTGGGCCTGGTGCTGGAATTACATTAAAAACACAGTTATTTCTGTATTTGGTGGCATTAGCACTCCTGCATCAAAATCTCTCTTTGTTTTGCTTTGTTCTGGAGTTCTGGCAACTAAATAAATTGTTGCTGTGAAAAACACTGCACCTTGCTGTGATCCTAAAATGTGGAGAAAAATCAGAAACATTCTCCCAAGTCCCCCTTGTCAATCCCAGCTTTCTGATGGTTTTCCTTTTTTCCTGCAGTACTTCTCCAAATTGTGTTTGTGGCTGATAGTTCCTACCCTGCCTTCCTCCCATGGGGAGCTGGAGCTCCACCTTCTCCTCTTCCCATTTGCAATCCATTTTAATAACTTTGTCTTCACCAACAAATAAGAATTTCTCCATTGTCTTTGGGGGAACCAGAAGAGATTTTCAGGGAGCTGAGCTGTACAGGTTTTTTTGTCTCGTTTTAATCAGGATGTTGGTTGCACAATTCAATCCTGATTGTGTAATCAGAAAGCAAGAAGAAACAGAACACAAATGAATTACTATGGAAAAATTGTCCTCATAATGGGGTCATGAAGCATAGAGATATACATTTATAATGCTCTGTCAAATTACATTATGCAAGGAAATAAATTATGTTAAGAGAAAGTATGTTTTAATTACAGGCACAATACTTCTTCAAATTGGGGAAAAATTGCTAACCCCTTTATTATTATTATTATTATTATTATTATTATTATTATTATTATTATTATTATTATTATTATTATTATTATTATTATTATTAATTTAGCATCAATATGCACAGAAGTACTTGCACAGGGTAGACATCCCCTGCTGTTAAGGAGTGTGTATGTGCACAGGCACAAAATTTAGGGCTGTAACATTTTCCTATTAATATTTTTCCTGTACTTTTTCCCCATGTGAAATGAAGGGACCTAAACAGTAAGACAAGAGTAGTTTGTTGCCATGCACATGACAGCAGTTCTACTGTGCTCTCACTAAGTGTGCTGCAGATAAAGTGGATTATTTAAATTACACAAGATAGAATGCAAGATAAAAAAAAAAGAATAAAGTTTGGGGGTTTGGTTTTTTTTTTTTAGTTTTGTTCTTTTAATCCAAACAAGCATTTAAAGAACAGCATCCTGGGGAGAAAGAGGGTTTTGTCAGGACACACAATTCACCTTATAATTGCAAATGGAGTTTGAATAAAGGCAAACTTTTTATAATCCATTATAAAGAATGGCAGAATATCACAGGTGTTTGCCATGCCTGTCTGTGAGATAAATTTAGAGATGATATCAATCTTTTAAAACCTTTATTTGTCCATATTTTTCCTGGTTTGCCCACAAATCAAACAATAGTTGCTCTAAGTGCTGAGTATAAAACAGAGATGATATTTTACTCTACACACGGAATTAACCACAAACAACTACCAAAAAAAGTCCCAGCTACCCAGGCAAAAGGTTTGTCCCTCTTCCCAGCCCCAGTTTTCTGGGATAACAGCAAAAGCAGTTTTGGAAATAAGAAGCCTGGAAAATATTCAGCCTTTGCTTCAGCAGTGCTGTGAAGACCCTGAGTACAAGGGGAGGAGGAAAACACATGGGAAAGGGGAAGATTGGTCGTGCACTTCTCTACCTCAAATTTAATTTTACTTGTTAAACTGTTGCTTAAAAGAGAATTTAAAATCCCTGCCAGGTGTCAGACGTCTCCCCTGCTCACCCAAAGGGTGTCTGGATGCACTAAAGCATCTTTCTTACCACAAGGTGGCATCTTCTTATTTTTATATAAAACATCTGAATATTTACATAATTTGAATAATTTTCTCCACCTGAACGTTTCTCATCCCTCTTTTTGTGACAGCCATTTAACATCTGTGCAGATGCCCAGCAGTGATGTCAGACTTCACCTCCCAGACGCTCCTGGAAGGGTCTGTGGCTGCTTTCCATGGACCCTTTCACACACATCACATATGGACTGAATCCCCTCCCCAAACCAAGACTTCAGGAACACACAAATACTCCTTGAAAATTCTGGGGCAAGGGAAATTTAAGAATTTACAACATGTATTCAAAACGCTGAGCTTTCGCCCCCAAACTCCAGTTGGAAAAGCACATTACTGGGTATCTCAGCACACAGATATTTTAAAATATAACAGAGAAATCCACTAAACCCAGGGAACTTCACACTCCAGACTCTACAACATAACTCAAACCAATTCTACAAACACAGAAAAAATGCATGAAAAGCATCAGCAGGGTTTTTTTAAACTGTGCTCAGATCACTCCTAATATAACCCATATGAGAAGGCAAAAGGGAGAAGTTTAAAGCCTCTCTCTCTCTAACAACTCTCATTTGGCACAGTCATTGGTCTCCTTCCAAAGGTGAAGGTTTTTATTAATCAGGAGAGCACAATGTCCAGCTATGATGTTCAACTAAACACAAGTGGGGATTCAGGACTCAGTTCCCCTGACAGAACTCAATCCACCCCCCACCACTGTGACTCTGCTTTAAAAGCGAAAGAGAAAAAGGAGATTTGTATTTTTTAAATGCTACAAGTTCATTAAATATGATCCTGGATCTGCTGATTCAACTGCAAACTGCTTCAAAAGGCCCTGAACTCAGGCTCCTGTCCCATAACTGAGAGGAGTTTAACTCACTTGGTGCACCACAAATGGAGAGAAATTTCATGCCAAAGCTTTTTCAGGAAAAAATTTAATTTAATGCCTCTGAAATGTTTCAGAAAATTCTTCTCTTCTTCCCCAGACTGGTCCTACCTAGGAGATTTTATCTCATGTACTAATCTGTTTTTAAGTTCAGGGCTTTTCACAGATTTCACAGCCTATTCTGTGGTGGAGGAGACCCACAAGGATCACGGAGTCCAACTTCAGGGAACAGTCTGTACAGGGATTGAACCCACAACCTTCTTTATCTTTGCAAAGAAAATTAGCTTGGTTTCTAAATTGGAGGCAATTTACCTCAAAGAAATTTTAATTTTAAATGCTTCATGGTGAAATGAAGGGTTTTGAGTACAAGGGAAGAATTTTCTCCTGTACAATGAATGGGTTCTGATCTTGGTGCAGGAATTCTGAATGTTGGAGAAGAGCAGCAGAATATTTCTAAGCTTGATACTTCCCCTCCTCTTTAAACAAGATATGGGACATGTATTTTTGATTTCCATGTGCCCTCGGTTCCCTCTGTGTCCCACTGGAGACACCCATCCAGGGAGGTGGATGCACAGATCCGAGCAATGAGTAACTTCCCTTGGCACCCAGATCAAAAGCAGTGAGAGGAGGCTGCAATCAGCTGCAAACACAAATGAAGCAACAGGTCTGGCCATTACATTTACTCCCAATTGTTTGCAGCTGCAAAAACAATATTTTTCACGCAAAAAAATCCCATTTTTGGCCCCAGACAAAGATCAGTTCCTCTCTCTTATCTGCTGTTCTGGTAGAGCTTTCAGAAAGCTTGTAACTTGTAACTGAACTGGTGTCTAACAGAGCATCTGCAAAGGAAATCATTCCTAAAATCATTCAGTGGAGCCACCCCACTAGAAAGGGACATGTAGGATTAGTGTTCTGGGTATTCCCTGAGGTATGAAAATAAATAAAACCCCTTAGTTTTGATTTAATGGCAAGCATTTAAGAAGAAGAAGAATTCTGTGCAGTATCACTAAGCGGTTCTCTAAGTGTTTGGAGCTAAAACAATCAAGGAGACACTTGTATAAATGGTGTTTTCTAGTTCCTCTGGAGCTGCTCTAATTTAGTAGCTGAAGCCAAATTTCACTGTACTCAACATGATCTTACCAGTAATTTTCTTCATCAGACAATGTCTTGATTTGTGTGCAGAATATATAAACTGAAAAGTGCCCAGGTGTTTGAAGCCCAGGATGTGACATCCTCAAGGACAGGACCTGGCTCCTGGTAGGCTTTGGTCACTTCTGTGCTAATAATTAATGCTTGGAAATAGAAATATTAACAACAAAATAACTTAGGGGTAAACCCTCTGTGCTGAAGTGAAAAGGAGGATTACTGGTGCCTTCCTTGTGGGGGTGACATCTTGGGTTACACCAGAGGAACAGTGTGATAATTCAGAGGATTAAACTCCTTCTCTTTATTTGACTCTTCACAGCAGGTAAATTGAGGGGGCTCAGTAAATTCTGCTCAAGAACTGCTGAAAGGCACTGCTGTTATTGCACCTTACAGAGCAGTACTGAAGGAATCCAGAACCCCAGGACGTTCAGTGTGAGCAGCTGACTTTTCCATGGCAGCTATTCCAAGCTGAAGGAAAGGTATCAATAATTTCCAGCTAAATCAATACATTTTGCCTAGAAACCAGAGTCCTTCCACATGCTATTGTAAGAAAATGAAAAGCAGATCTTGTATTTTAGTATCTTAGGGGCTACTCTGTTTTTCTCATAAATAAATGGAGGGGACAGCCTACATTTCCTTTAACTTATCAATGCAAAATTATTTAGCAGAGAGTCATTAATCGAATTTCTTCAAAGAGAGAAGCATTATTAGATATGTTCAATCTCAACAATGTTGCTTCACAGCTGTAGCCATGGATTTTTTTAAGCTTTAATTGAACATCTGTGCACTTTAATTAATTTGAACAAAATGCAAAGGGTAAAAAAAAAAAAAAAGGCAACAGTAGGTACTGCTGAATTTTAGGAACTAATTTTAGTTTTCCAAACTGCCTCAAATAATGACTCCTGCATGTACACATCAGATTAAGGAGCACCAAGTTCATTCTCCATTCCCAATTTGATTTCACAGGATGGAAACAATGCATGAAACCCAATATTTGGGCATCTGTGTTTGTTCCTGTCCTCAGCCACAGCCACTCCCAGCAGAGGTTATTTATGATGTGGCCACACTGCACAGGGGAGGTGGATGTACCCACACAACATGTGCAGCAGCCAAGGAAGCTGCCTAAAGTATCCAAGAGAAGCAATGGAGAAGGGATTGTCTTTACCCCTGTGTCCACTGGGAGATGAAGCACCAGCTCAAGGCTGTGGGAGGGCCTCCAGCTGGGAGCAGGAGTTATCCAGAACCCAATTCCCAGCCATCTCTTCAGTCCTGAGCATTAATCACTCATTAAAAGTTTAAGAGAACAAGTGATGGGTTTTTTTCCCAAAAGCTGCAATGCCAAGAGCCCTCCACAAATGCACTCCCCTCAGTGGGAAGGGCTTTGCTCTCCCCCTGAGCACCAAAGAACATCAGAATTGCAGAACACAAAAACCAGACGTGATGTCCCCACAGGCTGTAGGTACAAGACATGAGTGCCATGATCCAAGGCATCCTTATCCCAGTATAACCACCCTCCACAGCTGCTCATTGGATCAATCAATCTGATCATTTATATCAGTCCTGAGGGAAAAAATAGGACCATTTTCTGCATAAATGATATGAACTGGGTGAAGGTGAGGCTTCTGTGTCTTTTGAGGTCTCCTTTAACAGCTGCTTGTCCAAGGGATGACACTCACTAACCAGTTTAAATAATTAACCTGTGAAGAACATTTGATACAGGACAGAGAGTAAAGGTGTAGGTAACATGTAGAAAGCAATTATTCCATAGTTTCCTTGTTTCCATTGGAGTTTTTCCTCACTATTCAAACTGCACCAAAGCAGTATTTGTTGTTTCTCTGTAAAACATTCCAGCTACTACTTCAAATTAAAGGAAAAAGAAAGCTGCCAAGAAAAAAAACCAAACAGCTTCTAAGGTGGATTAAAGCCTGGGGTATTGTAATTCCAAATCTCTCTGGTTGAATCAGATAATTGTAACTACTGGAGACTATTTTGAGATACCTGTTACAGTGTTGGGGCTCTTAAAGTCACCTTAAATTACTCGGAGGCTCTTTGGGGGGTTTGGTTGTTGTTTTGTGTTCACGGGGACACAGCGACTCACTGGCACTGTTTGCAGCACGGGACGCATTTGAATAACACGGGGACGCATTTGAATAACACAAGGATGCATTTGAATAACATAAGGATGCGTTGGAATAACACACTTGGCCGGGTTGGGAATGCCGGACTCCGAGGGGCAGGAGTTCCTCCCCACGCACTGGCAGCGTTGGGCTGCTCGTCATCCCCGGCGTGACCAATCCATCATCGGCCCCCCAGACTCTGCCAGCTCATCAAAGTGGCCACTGGATGCGTGTGATCAGTGCGAGCATCTGGCTCTTCCCTGCTCCCGACACCGGCACAGACACGGAATCAGTGGACTATTGAATGCAATTACAGCCAGCGAGACAGACAATAAAGATTGATAGCGCCTTCTCCTTTTATCACACACAAAACTAGTGGGGGTTAAAGCTTTGCCTTGAGCTGCCTTCGTTTAACAATGATTGAAAATACGCAATTGTGGTGGTAAAACACTGCAGCCTGTACCACTTCATTTGCTGGACACATTATCAAATTAAATGAAAAGTGAACTGCCAAAAGCAACAGTTATTATATATTAATGATGAATATTTACTTAGCATTGTTCACAAATCACGCCGAGAACAGAATCCTTCTTGTTATCTCCTTTGCAGGCTACACATGAGTAGTTTAACATTTCTATGTTTACGTTAAATCTTCTGTCTACAAATCTCTAAATACAGGCATGTGTGAGTGGGTTTGTGCCCATCCATGTGGTTACAAATGTGTAATTAATAAAATGCTCCAGTAGTAAATGAATCCTAATTGCTGCAGGGATTCTTCACCTCAAATCACAGTTGGTATTCGTGAAAGTACTTAACTAACCAAAGAAACTAAAGAAAATCAGGATTTGGTTTCCAGCAGGCTTTCCGTGGTGGGTCATGTGGTGTGGCAACAGCTTCCAAAAAAACAAGGAAAACAGGAGAAGCCAACATAGGGGATTTATCATGATATATCTGCTGGATGGAATTTCAAAATGGTTACTGGGCAAGCTGAAAACATGGAACCACATTGGAACCACACGGACGAGAAATGAGAGTTTTGTAAGCCAATGATTATTTTGCTTAAAACTTTAACTCCTTGTTCCACGGGAGCCGTGCAAACAACAACATTCCTGCCTCAGATTACAGACAAATCATCTGCCAGTGGGTGGCAATAATCCATGGAATGACATAGCTGATCACTTTATGGATGTGGCCTAGTTTGAACTGATTTTTTTAATAGATAAACCAAAAAATTTCTTTATCAGAGTGTCACATAAGTATTGATGCCATAGAGAAATTAAGAAAAAAACAGTCTTTTCTAGAAGTCAAAATTGAACAAAACAACAACACCATCAGAACTAAAAAAAACAAACAAACAAACAAAAACCCCAAAACCAAAACAACAACAACAAAAAAGCCATTTATCTCTGGTCAAGTTTAGAGCAACTGCAATGAGTAGTAGCTGGCCAGCATGTGGTGCTGGTACCACCTGGTTTTGGGTTACACACACCACAAATGCAGACATATGGTCCTTGTCATGCACTGATGTCCATGCAGGCAGAGTTTTGCCACTGTGAAGAGCTCTGCTTGCTCAGGAAAGCCCTTGATGCAGTCACTGTATCTGTGCAAGTGGCATCAGGAGATATATGAGACTAAACAACTAAACTGGAGTTTAAATAAAAATAGGCATTTGCTTTTCTGCCCTCTGTGCAGCCCTGGGTAGTAAAATAAAGCCATTCACTGAACACTCACTGATCCATGGGCTGTATTCTCCAAATTTTCCTTCTTTTTTTCCTAAGCAAACCAATCATATTCCAGGAATTTGATTTCTACAAACTGTTGATGTAAAGGCACTGTGGCCCCAACAATACAAAAGAAGAAAACTGAGGGAAGAAGTTTGTCTTTCTGGCCATATGCTGGCATATAAACAATAAAAGTGACAAGCACACAAATATGCCACAATGGAAAACTATGTGCTGATCCCACGCAACAAATTCAAAAAGCAACATGTTGGATGGTTCTGTTTAACAATAGTGCAAAAATAACTGTAGGAAACTCTGGCTAAGAGGGCCCACAGAGTTTTGGAAGGGATGCATCAATTGACAAACTACAAGTAGAACAAATGAATTATCTTAAGCCTACTGAAAACAGGAAACCGAGGACACTTCTATTTGCAAATGACATTTATTATCACTCCCCCCTCCCCTTTTTTTAAGCAGAAAACAAAGCTAAATTTAACCAAAATTTTTTCAAGAAACACAATCATTTTATTATGTTCACATTGACTTGCTGGAAATATCAAGAGAGACATTAAGTAGTGATTTTTTTTTCCATCTAAGCCACTTTTTCCATTTGAATTTCCGTAAAAAGAAACAATGATCTGTTCCACAAAGCAACAGAACTATTGAAACTTGGTTTTCTATGATCACTTTTTGTTCTCCCACACCACCTCATGAACCCTGTGGTTTTTGAAACTTCTCTCTCCTTTGCAAACAGGGAAAATAAAACCACCAGACAAAACAAAAGAAAAAGTTAAAAATCCTAACCTTGATGTGACTCAAGTCTGAGAGGGATGGACAGCTCTGTTCATCCAGGAGGGAAAGGCACAGTGCCCACCCCTCACACGGAATCATTTTAGAGACAAGCAATTGCACCACAGTCCCAGGAATCAACAAATAAAGGGAATACAGAATCTGATTTTCACCAAAGCTGTACTTTGCATTTCCACACTTCTCCAGTGCAGATATTGTCCAGCTGCACGAGATTCCCACAGGACAGGAATAATCAAGTCACACACACACTGGGGGGGGGGAGATTCTGCTGTTTAAGGTCTTCTCTGAAGAGCAGAGACAACAAGCTTAGTTTTTCCTCTCTCATTTTGCCTTTCCTATTGTGTCAAACAAAACCAAAAAGCCAACCACCGAACCCAAGAATGAAGCCTCACTTTGTTCCCTCAAATACTGCCAAGAGAAGCACAATTCCTAGTTCCTTCTGCACTCGAGTGTTCCCATGAACCTGGAGCACTCTCCTTTCTCCAGAAAAGGGAGGTACATTGTTACCAAACCCTCAGAGTGTGGAATGGCACTGCCACCACACATCAGCAACATACTGGGGGATTTTAGCACCCCCCTAAAGAAGCACATTTTTTCCCTAATTTTCCAGTGTTGCCATGTGACAGATGGAACAGGTCACACGGCCAAAGTACTGCCTGAAAAAGAAAATATTCCAGTGTCTGTCCCAGACCAGTCCAGATCTTAAACCTACTAATCCAAGCACAAAAAGGGGGAGCCCAATCCTCTGGAATCCCCTCTGAACTCTGACACAGATTTTGCTGTGGCATCAGACAAGAAACCCAGCACCTTGTGTGCACCTGCCTAAGCAATGCTGCCTTTTATTCATTGTTTCAAAAATACCACAGGCAATAATCCTTTATCCACAAATATCACAAGTTTGGGGAAAGAGCTTGTTTCAGCCACTTTGTCAGAGGCATGAAATAGGCAATATCATGCAAGATGAGAAATCTGAAAGTGATATTTAGTGCAGAATGGAAAAACTGCTGTTACATAACATAAAAAGCCCAATGTAGTCATGCTTTTATATTTCCCCAGAGCTAAAGCATGTTATTCTGGAATACCTTCAGCATTGTACCCTCACAGTCAAAGGCTGATTTAGTTTCTTGTGATGTCTCAAGATGAAAAACGGCCTTGGTATGGAATATGCAAAATATAAACTTGTTAAATTTGGAAACAGATTTTCCTCATCACTTACTTCATCTAAAAACACTTTCAAAAGTTAACTAAGCCTTTACACGCACTTTTATAAACTGAAGGCTGAAACCTGCTGTTGCTTTTAGTGCCATCAATTCTTAAGTGTTATTTCCCTTTATTTCAGAGGGACAGTCAGTCCATGGGAAGCTGAACATGTGTCCAGTTGTCCTGCAGAGCTGTGGCCCATGTGGAACAAGTCCAGAGGAAAGGACCTGGAGAAGGGTTGGAGGAGGCCTTTGGCAGCCTTCCCACAGGAGCTGGGCTTCAGCACTTGGGCTGTCTAGGTTCCAATTCCACGTGTGTGAAAAAGGATAACATTTCTGCCCCAACCCACAGGGGCACAATAAACACATTAATGATTATTATGCCCTCTGAAAATATGGTAATGAAGGTTGTAAGTACAAGCACAAGCATTAGAAGTGTTTCTGTGCTCAGTTCCACTTACCAGCTCGCTGTTGTGCTTCCTCACACAGGGACCGTGCAGCAGAGCTCGGAATGACCCTCAGCCTGTGCCCACCAGGAGCTTTGGAGCATTTTGGGAGCCAGGGCTCTGCTGCACCTGCAGTGGCACAGATGTGACTCTCCCCCTTGGCCAATGTCCACAGAGGATGGTGACAGAGGCTTCTGGTTTGATTTCTTTAATTGTGTTTCAAATTCACTGGAATTTCTCAGAGTCTCCTCAACTGCTAAATTCCATTACCACCTCCAGTCCCTGACAACTCCCCTTGGCACAACAAATACAACTTCCAAGGAGGACACGAGGGACACCAACCCCAGAGTGCAAATGACCCTGCTCAGCTTCAGCACACGAGTGCATGGGCAGGAAGGCAGAGTCTGCTCTCCAGCCCCAGGAAACAGTTCCATAGAAGCCTCAAAATGTGCCATTTCCCACCTCTTTCCCTGCCAAAGGGAGATGCTGCACCCCACTGACATGGCTTTTCCTCATCAGGCATTTAGAAGCAAAAATACTACAGTTAAAATCCTTGAAGAATTGTGGGTTTAGTTAATTCTGAGACAGAGCAGTGGGTTAGATCAGGTCCCCCAGCACGAAAATCCTATCTCTGATTTCATCTTGAAGCTGAAAATCAGAGTGTTTGACACACTGAGCATACAGAGCTTCAAGTTGCAGAGTGCACTGATGGGAGAGTGAGAAAGAGAGGGAAAATGGCAACTGTTGGACTGATCCTTGCTCAGGACTACAGGATCAGGCACATAAAACCGGGGACAAATAATTGGTTTAGAGCTAAAAGCACAAACAGAGGAAATCTTGGCTGGGGGCAAAGCAGGGATGTGAACCTTACCTTGGGAATGCCTCAGCCCAGTCACTCAGCCCAAAGAGCTCTGCCAAGCAGCTCCTTCAGACTCTGCAAATTAAAATAACAATGAAGATATAATTAAGAGAAATACATTTTTTATTATTATAATAATTCTGGAATATCTTATAAGAGTTAAAAAAAGATAACTCTTCCCCTTGCTGTAGCCCCACAGCTGCCCAAGGATCAGGACAGAGCTGCAGAAGGACATGTGGACATTTGGGGAGCCCTGACCACTGGAGGGGCAGGGGCAGTTCACCAGGAGGGAACTTCTTCTCCCCTCCCTCCCCTAAATGTGACAAAATGAAATTATTTCCAAATTCAAGGCATTTAGAGGGACAGCCCTCCAAATGCCCAGTATTTATTTCTTCTTTCTTCCCCCCCAGTGCATGGCATTGTCTGGCTCTGGGTGTGCTTTGCTGTTTCCCCCCCTCAGTTTACTTAGTGCAAGGCTTGCACTGATCTCATCAATAAGAAATGAATTTTGGTAACTTTCAAAACCACTATATTATTTTTCCTTTTATTTGTAGTGAGTTTGTCTTCTCTCAGTGGTATTACTGCAATAAGTCAGTCATTATTTCTTTATGTTTTCCCTCCTTTCTTTAGGATTTCATTTCCCTTTACAGCACATCTCGTGATCACAAAGAAAACAGAGACACTTATTTCTTTTAACAGTTGAAATTGCTGCAAGTGATTTAACTGTCATTTAATCTGATTCCTCTCTTCTGTCTGTGGAGAAATATGTTTAATGTACTGGAAATTATGTTAATAAGAAAAAGCATTATCTCATTTAATGAAATAAATATACAAATATTTCAAAATAAAATAAAGAGGCAATCTTCACTGAGGAAAAAATGTCTCTTATGGTTTGCATAAAATAAACAAATGAGAAAAATTAATGAATACATTGAAATATACTGACAAAAATTATGCCTAAACCCAAAAGGAAAACAAAAATAGAAGAGAAGGTGACTGAATTGCATCTCACCTAATCAGATGCTTTTTGAGACAACACAGAAGGAAGCTCAAAGGATCACAGTACAAATTATTTTTTTAAATGATGTTTTTACCCCAGGCTAAACTTTTTTTCCCTCCTTTTAAAAGCCATCAGATTTACTCCTTTTTTTTTCTTTTTTTTTTTTTTTGCTTTATTTTCTTCAATTGGTGTAGAAATAATATTTATTGTTTAATGACTGCGGTGGCTTCATCCTTTAATTATCTTTGATCCTCTGCCACAAAACATATTTAATTTATGGCAAAGAACTTTGAGCCCCTCTGATTTAGTTAATTGTAACAATCAATAACTCTGTCCCTAAGCTTTTACATTCTGAAGGATGTAACTAGAATGCACTAAGGTTAAACAAATATTGTTAGTGGTGAGAGAAAAACTTGTAGCAATTATGTAATAAAAGCATGACCACTGCAACAGAAACACATAATTAGCGCTTTAATTACAGACATCAAAACAAACTAAAGATGTCAATAAAAAAAAAAAAAAATCTTCTGTGACAAACTGATTTCATTTCCCTGTTCTGCAGTTCTGGATCTTCCTGGGTTCCTTTAGGTTTCCGTGTTTCCCACTCCTCCCAAAGTGCTGAGCATCGTCACAGCTCCGGCTCTGCCGCTTCTGCTGCCCAGAATAACCAGCAAGAGCAGGGGGGGGAAACACCTCCAGTGACTTTCTCGCTTCAAATCCATAGTTTTACTTTCCCACAGTTCTCCTTTTGGTTTGGGGATGTGTGATTGGGAATCTGAGCAGGACAGAAGTTGTGCAGTGAATGATTTGGGTCAGTGTTAAACAGGTCACCTTCTCATTTTAAAAAGCACCTAAAAATCCTTCTGGTGACATTCTAAATCCACTGAAGTAACAAAATTCCCCCCAGCTTCAAGAGGGATTTCAGCCTCTGTGCTTCCAGAGGCTCCCTTACCCCTGAGATATGCTTGGGGCAGACCACAAATCCAGGTTCACCCCCCTGACAGAAATCCTCCATCCTCAGGGCCTGCACCTGATCCATCTGGACTGGAGGATTAACCTCCTTGTAATCATTACATCAGCTACAAACCAAATCCTATAGAAAATGGTTGCTCTGTAGATTATAATTCATGTAAAACAAGTAATCCATTTAAAGACATTGAGAATCACTATTTTTTATACACATAAATAAAAAACCAGACTGTAAAAATGTCAGAATTTGTTTGTAACTCTGTACTTTCTTTTTCTGCTGAATTTCAGTTCAACAGAGAATATTCCCTACAGTTTTTGTGATCAGGGTTTACAAAGATATTCAGGAGAGGATAACCCTATATAGTCACATCTTTATGTTCCTAATTGGAGGTTTACAGGGCATTTAAAAACAAAAAGCTAAAGCCCATTGCACTTCTTTTATAACTGGAGTGAGGAATGGGCGGCAGGACAACTGAATTAGGAAATGGCTCTGTTGCTGTTCATGTGCAGAAATGCACTCCAAAACCCCACTGATTCAGTGTGATGAGGAAGAAGGAGGTTCAGATTTAACCCCTCTCCACTTGGGTAATTGGATGTCAACAAATGATGGTGGTAACTTGCCTTGCAAAGAGGCAACACACCTGGAGAGCCCAAAGCCAAACCCAGAGCAGGAAAGTGCAGACACCTCTCACTGTTTAACTCACTGACAACACCAATGAGGTTCCAGGCTCCAAGTGCTCCAGGTTAGACCCACAAATGTGGATCAGTCACCCAAGAGCTCTGGGATAGACTCACAAACTTGGCAAATCAAAAAATAATAATAATCTGCTGTATTCCTCTTGTAACAATACTTAAGGGAGCTGCATCAAAAGACTGCAAGCATTGACATTTCTGATTTCAATGTCTTTGGAGTGATCAAAAGACTATTGACATGAACAAACCGTCCTGTCAAGTTACAAAGACAGAACTCCCAAAAATCTCTTTTTAAAAAGGTGTCTGTTTTTAAACTTGCATCTGAAAAAATATCTGTAAGCTCTGCCTGACACGAACCTGAACGTTTTCCCATGCAGGATTTTGAAAGGCAGACATCCTTTTTTCAAAGGATACTTCTAATGCAAAAGCTTAATGTTTTTAAGCAAAAGCAAGTAAATCAAAGTTCTTAAAATCAACATCTCCTTTCTGGTTTTCTTTTGTCTTCTTTTTTTCTTCTCTTTTTTTTTTTTTTTTTATTAACACCTCTGTCTTTTTTCCAATTTCTGGTTCTGTTCTTGACAGGAGAAACAGGGGTGAAAGGAGACAGCAAACCTGCTTAAGGTGGGATTCAGCAATATATTTGACTCCACGGGATTTTTTTCACTGCACACACTCAGTATCCTGAATTTCAGCCATCTTGCACATTTAGCTGTCCTTGGTTTGAGGCTAAAGCAGGATGAAATCAAACTCAGGACTTGTTCCTTACATCTGCAGAGGAGAACTACCAACAAAATGAAAATAAAATCCCTCCTTTGCGGGTACAGCTCCCACCTTCTTTTAGGATCCATAAACTTGTCAAGGAAAGGGATGGACCTTCCCAACCACATGTCCAGCTCTGCTCATCTTGCAGCCCATCACCAGGGGCTGGGAGCTGTGAGGGAAAACTAACCATGTCTCATGAACTCCTGAAGTTCCTCCTGCCTCTTTCATGTCTTTCTTCCAGCCTTTTATCAGTCTTTTTAAACATATTGGAATTTATTTGATTTTCGCATTTTCTCCCTCTGTTCCCTTAGTGAAAAGAATTAATTTCTGTACCTTTGAAGAGCTCTCTGCTCCCCCACAATGCAATGGGCCATTTTTGCCTCAAAATGGGCGTTGGAATTGTCAAGCCTGAACCTCAGTAATGTGCACAAATACTGAATCTAGAAAATCAGAGAGGTGCTTGAAACCAGGAAATGGAAAAGCATCTCTTTGAGCAGAGATGCAGAATTTCAATGCCAAACTGTGAAGGCTGCCCCTCTTCAGCCACCCTTTTATTTGGCTTTGTGTTTCTCGAGGCACACATTTCTGCAGACTGCACTGTACTGCTTCCATCTACTCTACAGAAACACAGCACTAACCAAGCAACACTGAAACACTGAAAACATCCAAAATACAGAGAATTTAGGAACAGGAGGAAGAGCAAACATCCACAGTGCCCAAGCTTTGCAGACCCATTTCAGTTACGTCGTGCGGGCTGCAAATATTGCTTCATTTGATTTACATCAGAGACAGCTTTTTTAATCAACTCCACAGAACTAAAGGTGTGCCAAGTTATTTATTTTTAAATTCCTCTCCCTGTTTTCCTGCAGTGACAATTGAGAGCAGATGCCTCAAAACCTCCAGCAGCCTTGAGACCGATTTCGAAGGGGTGTCGACACCTGACTGTCAAACTTCTCCACCCTCCTTCCACAAAGCCTTCTGGAGGATGCTGGAGGGGGGAAGCAAATGCAAGGCACAGCCTTCATCTACCTGAGACCATTTAAAAAGGATTGTATGGCCTCTATGAGAGACATATTTTCCCCTTTGCTGCAGAATTGCACACGGCTTTATTAAATTGTGACAGCTTTGGGTCAAAGCACAAGTTATGATACACCTCTGTAAATAAATAAATAAGTAAATAAATAAATAAATATTGTTGGGGGGGTTTTCTGCACAAAGCCAGGCTTCTGCCTTCTTGTTCTCCATAGAAGCCATTTGTGGTCACATTGACCAGGCTGGAAATTACTGGGGACTCGACACTTCATCTTTCCAGACTTCTGGGTTTGTCCCGCAGCAACTGCGAGGGCAGCAAACATGTCTGAGTTACTCAGCACTGACAATTGGAGCTGTAGACACCTCATCATCCCCCAGGAATGTCCCCCATAAGTGAAAGCAGAAGAAACTCTCCACAGACTATTCAGCTCCCAAACACCAAGTACACGAGCGAGACAGATGCTCCCAACATGAGTAATGACAGAGTTCCTGTTCTGCCAAACGAGCTTTTGTCCTTCCTCAGCGTTCTAACGAGTCAACCTGGGAAACCATCTGCAAAACTGAGAACAAGCAGCGATTCTTTTGGTGAAATATGTTAAAAATCACTTCCTCACAGCTTTGGAAGCAACGAGACATATTTACGGTGGCGCTTTCCAGGTAGCCCTTTTTAAGGATCGACACTTGCAGGAGGAGCTTTCAGGTCATGCAAACAGCCATAACATCTAAATTTAGGGAAGTTGTCAGACAGGGAAGTCTGGAGACTTGTAAGCATCCCTATTTCCAGGTTTGCATGAAAACTCCAAGTGTCCCCTGCCTTTCATCCTCTCAGGAACTACAAGCAGAGAAGTTTCTTGGTGCTGTCTCCAGCACGTTTACACCTGAACATTCCTCACTAGAATCCAATGAAAAGGTGCTAACAAATACAATTAAATGTTTGCAGACTCCAAACACTGCTCAGCATTAGTTCCACTGAAGCAGCAGAGAAAGACTAAGGTAGATTTTTCCCCTTAGCATTATTTTATTTTTCCTTTTTTTTTCATCTGACTTGCATAGGATACACAGCCCATTGTTGGCTGATAAAATTAGAACATCAGAGATAGCCTAACTAGAATGCAATTTATCACTGTAGTATTCCAGTATATAGAATTTCTATTCCTTAAATAAACATATTTCTTTGAAGTGTCAACATAACCAAGAAATCTGATCTTCTAGACAATATTCTAGGCTTGATGTATTTTTATTGCTCTCCAGTAATGAAGTTTTAACTCTTGATATATTCCTGCTATTTAACTGCCATTTCGACAGAACTAAAATGATCAATTCCCAAAGTTGGTTCAGGCAGAGCCATGACATTCCACAAAGGAATGTGCCCAGGTGTTCTCCCTGAAAGCACCCACCAAAACGCTTCAGTGACAGGGGAGGGGGAGGAATAAAGAACATATTTAAATGCATAGCAGAATTGAGGCTATAAATCCGTTTTGCACCAGTTGCACATGTAAATAAGATGCACTGAGTAACTTTTTCCCCTACATTTGCAGTTTGCAAAGTGCTGGTTCCGTGGAAAGCTCCCCCGTGGTGGGAATGGCACCGCTCTATTAACTGCACTGAGTGGCCCTTCCCCACACTCCAGATTCCACAATAACTCCTGTTCAAAGTTATGGCTACAGAAGGAGATCTGAATGAACAACTTCTATCACATTTATACTTGTCATTTGGGATTAGCTAATCCCAGATCAACTCTGTACATAATATATAATTGCATATCAACAATATCAGCCTGGAAATGTGTCTCACTTCTTTCCAGCAGTTTCCCAAGTTAAGCATTTTTGTCCTGCTAATGAACCTTTTGTTACAGTGAATATGATTCTGCCAGGAATTTAATGCATGTAAATGTAATGACATAAGAGCATTACATAACCACTCTCCTACAGGAGTTTATACAGTACAGAATATAATGAAGCCAGACCATAAATGATGCATATACCTGCAAGGGAAAAGGAGCACTTTTTCATTTAGTGAACCTCTATAAATAACATCGTGGCCAGAAATGGTTTCGAGTGCTTCAAAATGTTTGGGGAAAGGGATCAATGGATGTGCTGCTCAATTGTTAAATAGAAAAGGAAAAGGCAGCTGAAAGATTAGAAGGTGCCTCCCTACTTTCTAAGAATTTTAAAGAAAAAAGTTGTAATAAAAATCTGGAAAAAACCCTCCCATCCTGCTACTTCTTTCCTCAAGTTTTCGAATCAGAGGCACCTGCAGCAGGAACTGGAACACCCAGGACCAGATTCTGAAGCTGCTCCCTCAGAACACTTCACTTGACATCATCAGGTGGATGAAACCCAGCAAATATTACCTTCCACAGGGAAGGAAACGAGTGATTCCTGCAGCTTTTCCAGCGCCGTGTTTATGCACAAAACAGAGGACAACTCAGCAATATTTATGGGATAATATCTGAGTGGAATCCTTCCCCCTCTGTCCTTTCCCCTCCCTCGCTGTTGCGTGTTCAGCCCCCTTTCAAAGAGCGAGGAAAGGCGAAGCTGCCCCGACCCTGAGCTGCAGCAGCAGCTTGGGAAAGAACCCCCGTGGCCCCAAAACAAACAGCCCGATTGTTTGCCTTTCCAGCACCGAAAGGAACGACTGCTCGTCTTGCATAATTCCTGAATTTACCTAAGACGCCGCTGTAATTCCAAGTGCACTTCCTCAAACACTTTGTGCCGCGGTTATTTATGTCACCCCGGGTAAGAAGTGCCTCCTCCTGTCGCATGTATAAATAAATGAGTGGCTGAGCAGACGCTGAAGTGTCTCTATTTTGCATACAACCGCCTCCCTATTTTCCCCCCATCGACTCTGTGTTTGACAGGAGGAATTTCACCTCGGCCCACTCATTCTCCTGCTGCTTTCGGTGAACTCCAGGCAAAGAACCCCCAACTTCTGACTGAAATCAAATTCTTTCTGAATTTTGAAGACCTTATCATTTATTGCAGAAGATGCAAAGCGTATTTCTGAGTATCAGTAAAAACTGATATTAAAGATGCTTGACTTTTTTATTCTTATTATTATTTAGCTAGAATTATTTTAAAACAATCTTTAAATATTATAAGTCAAAGCTCTGGAAATAAGGCCAGCTGTAACACAAACCAAATCACACTAAAATAACATTAAGGTGAAATTTAAGACCTTTGGAGTTCCGAGTGAAGGCTGATTGCTTTTATTTTGTGAGAAAGGTGTTTTAGTTCAATTAATCTTTTTTTCTCCAAAAGTATTTCAATAAAGAAGCAAATAAAATCATGAAAGTTCTGTTTGGAATAGAGAAGCAGACACGGCACAAATTAATTTGCCACACAAACTGATAAACTTTGCCCAGCGTTTCAAAAGGAAGCGAAGGAGAAAAGTTGCCGTGTTTAAATTGGACTTTTTTCCAGGCATATTTCATGGCCATGTAACTCTTCCTGCAGCTCAGGCTTGGGAATGCACTGCTAAAAAGGGCAGGGTGGATCTGCAGATCCACAGCCCCGTATATGCAATTTTGGAAGCATTTGGATGCAGGTCCCCACCTGCACGTGCCGGGAGCTGATCACAGGTCCCCACATTCCCACATCCGGGGCTCTGGGAATCATCCCACCAAGTCCTTTCCCACAACAGATTGAGGGTTTTTCTGAGTAACTTTTTTCAGGTTACCCAGAAGTGAGGCAGCATTTCATCAGCTCTGGGGCAGATCCCACTTGGGCCAATCCCACAGGTATTTCCAGCTCTTAGAGGTAATAAATCCCCAACCAAACCCCACTCTCACCACCCTGGGAGGTCCTTTAGTTCGGATCCTGATAAAATATATAATGTCTGGTATAAGTAATTATTCTGTTGATTTTATATCTGATCCCATTTTGCTCATATATACAGTGTTAAAAGCTAATATATTATTCAGTAGCTATAAAGGGCCTTTTTTCTGGTCTTTGCAGTGGTGTTATTGTCTTTCACATCCTGTCAGAGCATTAAGATGTCAGAGAACTTTGCAACAATTTACTGCACAAACCAACGTGCACCTCACTAATATTATCAGGATGACTTAGTGTGCTGGCACTATTTTATTAAAATACAGGCTTTAACAGCCCAAAGTATGGGTAAAACACCAACTGTGGTAGGGACAGAATAAAAAAAAAAAAGCACATTGATCCTGGGTGCAAAATTGCAAGGTATATTATTTTGAAAGTAAGAACCAGTCAGTAAAAAAAACCCATCCCAATAAAAACACAGATTTTAAACTGCCACGTGCACTGTCAAGCCCCACAAAAAAAAAATAAAAAATCACTTGTTACAGATGGTTTTGGACATCACACAACCCAGCAGTGCAACAGCACAGGCTGGGGGGTGGTGATTGGCAATCCTTGTGGCTTCTCCAACAAAAATAACCTATAATAACACCCCGAGCACAGGCCTCCCTGTAAGAAAATGACAAGAGCATTTCCTGCCCTATGGAATGTTTGCATCAATCACGTACCTGTGGCTCTCACAGTGAGCTGGACTATTACAAGATTGATGATAAGCTCCAACACAATACTTGACCTAAATACATTATGTAGCAGTGGGTTCCTGTTAAGTAGGTCAGCACGGGCTCTTAAAAGTTATGCAAAACTTCTCGTGGCACGAGCCAGGAGGATGAGAATCAATTTTATAGGCTGCAGGAAATCTCATCACAGCAAAATCTGGTTTGCCATACTTAAAATGTCTTAAATCCTGGGATATGCTGCTCGTCACAGGTCTTTAGGTCTCTGGATGAAACCCAAGCGAGGTGGGCAGCCCGTGAACAGCCCGGGGATGAGCCCGAGGTTCCTGCACGTGGCAGGTCCCTCCTGGAAAAGAATTGTTCAAAGAAATATTTCCCATTCTCGCAGTCAAACAAATTGTGATTTATGGGATGCATCAGACGAGCCTGTCGAGCCAAGGAGGTCTGTATTTAGCAGTGATTAATCAGAGATAGCTCTATTACCCTGCCTGGATCTTGGAAGCTCTTAGGCAGCGTGGTGTTGAGAGGACAAGTGTCCAGAGACACCGTGTGAGGATGACAGAGCAAGTATTGCACCTGCCAAAAGGAGCTGGTGATGCTTTCTGGTAATCCCTTTGTACACACTAGAAAGCAGGGACTGGACAGGCCTTGGAGAATGTTAAGACTAAAAGGATCCTTTTGTCCTGCAAAGTCTCCAAGGTCCACTCTGCACTGAGCAATCACCACCTGTGTTTCACACATGGCTGAGCCTCCAGAAGAGGCAAAGTCCAGCCCAATTCTAGTGGCCCATGTTCCCTCACTTGAAACTTTTACAGTCTCTAGGCTGAGCTGAATTTTAAGCTTTCATCCACCAGGTTCCCTCCCTACAGCAATAACAGGGAGCGAGCCATCAATGCCTCAAAAGAGGCCACACTGGGCTTGTCCTTCCAAAATCATATAAGAACCCAGAAAACCACTCACATTTCAGAGACTTGTCGTGTCACAGTTTCACAGACACTTGTCCTCAGCACAGGTGTGGGAATGGCCACGATGCTGTGGTCACATTGGTGAGTGTTGTGTGTCACCTTCCAACAAAGAAGCCTCTTGCAGACAAGTACAAGTGAGAGTGAGGACTTACACACTACTTGCTCTTTGCATTTCCTCCAACTGCACCGTCCACCTTGCAAACAGATAGTGATTTAAAAAAATGGGCTATTCATCGCTTACAGGAAAGCACCAAGAAAAAAAAAATCAGTGATAAAAGCAACTTTTTTGAGGAGAGAAAGGAAAGGTCTGTCTGGATAAAGCAAATCTCCTGAAGGCTCTGCCCCGGCCTCGCAGTAATGTGGTTCCTGTATGCAAGTTGCATATTCCAGCCAGCATTTAACTCTGAAGCTTTTCCTTGGAGACAAGTGATTATTTTCCCTTCCTGTCTGACCTGGTGAACACTGCAGTGCTCCACGATGCTGGAGCTGTGCCCTGCAGGCAGCAACGTCCCACCAACTTCCCACCGCACGCTCGGAACACAGGGCAAAGTGACACCAGAAAAATGAGGGGTATTATTTTGCATATTGAAAACAAACCCATGCTATTGTGTTCCTTCTTTTATTGTTCTGTTATTTCATCATTATTCACCACAGTTCTTGCCTTCATTTGCAGAGTTTGGGTTTTAATGTAATGGCCATTCAATAAAAACGTTGCTTTTAAGGGTTTGCATATCATCCCATTTTCTCTTCAACCCTTCAGCAACCATATGGCAAGCAATCAGGTCTGCAATCACTGGGTCCATATTATGTAGAGCATGATTTCAGCATTATGCTATTACCCATCTGTTTCTGTAGAAAAAGACATGAACCCTTGTATAAGAGGTCAGTGGTTTCATTGCACACCGTATTCCAGAAATCCATCTCTGTTCACTTGAGATCACTTCCCTGATTTACTGGAGTCTTTTAGGCCAGACTTTTGCTTTTTTTTTTTTTTTTCTCCTTTTTTCCCCCCCATTTTTTAAATACTGACAATCAGCACAATTTGTCTGTTGTACAAAATTATTTGTAACTGTCGCTGTGTGCAATTAATGCTCTCTAAGAGATGCTCTCCTGAGATCCTGCCATTTCCTTAAATAAGGGACAAAAAAAGAGAGAGGAAGGCTCACCTATTTTCCTTTGCTCACCTATTTTCCTTTGCTCACCTATTTTCCTTTGCTCACCTATTTTCACCGGTTTAACAGATCACCCCTGGAATAATGAGGTTTGCTGCTCAGTTATGAACAAGTAAAAATTGTCCCTCTTGCTTTGTTTCTTTGGTTTCAGCAATGGCTAAAGAGGTATTTGACTTTCTGCAGCAGAGGAATGCACTGGAAAAGTACAGGCATAACGGGAATGTCAGTTTTTAATTTGACCTAAGACTTGGATTCTGCCCACAACAAAGACAAGTCAATGAACTTCAACTATCAAGCTTCGAAAAGGGAAAGAAAATAAAGAAAGAGAAAAGGAAAATAGTGGAATGCCAAGGAAATGAACTGCAGGAACTCTGTTAACCACAGCACGTAACTGGACACTTGAGTTCCCTGCCACCCTCTTGCCAAAAAGTCTCTGCCACGGTAAAGAAATACAAAAACATGTCCAAAAATAAATTCAACATTCCTTAAGTGTCATACTATTCAGTGCTTGTGCAGCACATTTAACTGGATAGCTATGCTTCACTAGAGAAACACAATGGAATTCTCTTTAACAACCTCTTTTAAGTAAACCACAAGCTCGACCTAAAAAAAAATAATAAATAAAAATCTCAACGCACAAACCATTCAACAACACAAAACTGGTCTTTTTATCCAAATTATTTTGTAACAGCAGATTTGTCAGGCACTTCCCAGGCTCAGAGGCTTGTAGAAACAACAACCTAATAAACAAAAAGTTGAAATTCATATAATTTGAAAATATGCACAGAATAAAGAAACGGAGTACGATGGAGAAATGTGATCTGATGTGAGGAAATATTGAGGTATCCTGGTTCAGAGCCGTGGAATCACATCCTGAATTGTGTCACCAGGAACTGCAAGCACTAAGGAACAGTCACATCGTGTCAGACACACCACTAGGGGGGACATGAAGATGAATAAGAAAATGGAGCAAATCCATATGTTCTTACAGGAATCCTAAGAGAAGTTCTAGAAAACGAGACTGGAAACCTTTGCTAGATCCCAAGGAGTGGGAAGAAGTAGTTGTGGAAAATGCTGCCACTCCTGGAGTGCAGACAGAAGACAAGAACTGGGGTGGGAAGAGGAGCTCAGAGGCAAAGGGTGGGAAGAAGAGCTCAAAACCAAAGGGCCAACACAGTTCTCCAGGGCTGTTAAATACCTGGAAGAGCTCAAGAGAGGAGAGGGGAAGAAGGGATGTCATTGGGAAGATGTTCTTGTTAGCCCTGCACTTCTCAGAAGTCGATTATTTTGTTGAAGGAAGCTGAAACAAAGAGAACTTAATTTGTCAAAGTTGGACTTAAAATGGATAGAGAAAGCAATGAAAGCTTCCCAAACATCTGCAGTTCATTAGGGACAGCAGAAGTGGCTGAAACATTTCATTTCTAAGCTTCCTCTGCAGAAGAAAGGCCTCAAGGATAAAATTCAAGTTGCACGGCGAAAGGAAAGGTTGCACCTTCAGCAATGAGATTCTCTATCAATGCTGGAGTGCAACAAGCCCCCCAAATCTGGACAGTGATTTCTTCTCACTAATAGAGATCTAAAAAAGTAAAATAGACCTGCATTACAGCTCTTGGACAACATTCAGCAGAGCTTGTTCAGCTCCTGAAGCAGCCTGAGTGTGGCAGCCCTGTGGAAGTTTGATCCACTAATGGGAGAATTAAGCTTTTCCTAATGTATGCTCAAGTATCAAATGCTAAGAGTCATTTCAATAATAAAATCATTAAAGAAATGATACATGGCCATATTAGGTCGATTAGGGAGGCACAGGCAGACAGATTAAATGGGATGACCACAAAGAATAAAGTAAATATGAAATGGAGAAAAGTAAAGGGCAGAAAATTGAATCTAAAGGAATATTATAGATATATGAACTCGGCAAATAACTGGAGTGATTCCCCTAAGAAAGAAATATTAAGCTGGTCAAATAAAAACTGGTAACTCACTTTTCCATTTGACTTTAATCTCTGCCTATATATGGTGTAAACACCACAAAAAAATTAGGGAAAAGGAAGTGTTGGGAATGTAACTATGGAAATTACAGGCTGACAACCATCAATTACAGAATAAATGCTGTTCAAAAGCGGATGTAATAATAGCTGGCAAGAAACATTAATACAGTTTGACCTACAGTTTTATTTACTTCTTTCAGGCAACCTGAATGTCATGGTGCTTCCATAAACAATGCTTAATGCTTTGAACTTCAGTAAAACACAGCAAGAGTTAATTAAAATGATACAATCAAGGCCTATCTCTTTTGATATAATAGACAGAACAATAAAAGAGAGACTGTTTATTATAGATTCTAATAATTATTCACAAAAAGTATACAGTGAGAGACGAGGCTTTCATTTTAAAGATAACTTCTTGAGCTGAAAAATCTCCTTGCTTTGATGTTTGCCTGCTGCTGGAATTCACGCATTTGGGAGCAGAGACTTTGGCAAACAAACCCTTAATACACAGGGATGAAAAGCTCTTTTCAATAACATTAATGTTTAACGCAAACTGCTAAAAGCAAGAAAATTCAAAGTTAAGGCTGACAACTCCATTTTTAGCTTAGAGATCAGAGTTTAAAAAGCCCCAGCATCTCCTGCCAGAGCTGTTGTAAGATTGCATCCTGAATATCCTGGCTTTTGTTTCATTTTCCATTCTCTGATTCTTTCCATTAACGTGCAGACCTGGATGCTTTTGTTCTATTTTAGTTTGTTGTTGTTGTTGTTGTGTCTTTGTTCCTTTAATCACCAAAAAAACGTCAACACTGAGGAACAGAAGTAGATGATGTTATGAAACCTCCTGTTTAAGTCCTCCATCCGCTTTTCCAACAGCACCCAGGGCTCAAGCTCCCCCTCTGGCAAGGTGGGAGTTGGGAAACTCGAGTACTTCACACAGTTCCACCTGTTGGGAGGTGCAGAGCATCTCCAGGAGATGTTCTCCCACAGGCACCCAGCTCTATGTCCAGCTTAACCAAAGCCAAACCCCACATCTGCCTGTCAACAAAGGTGGCCAAGCCAGAGAAATTCTATTCCAAGTTAAAAAGCTACTTTTGGAAAAGTTTGAACTGTCTCATTTATGCAGGAACATGGGTTTGGTTGGGATGTTGCTATTTTTTTCCCCTTTGGAGTGGGAGATATTATCTTTGAATGAATTCATCTGAAAAAAACAAAGCTGCCTTCATCAGCTAAGATATATTGGATCTACAACCTCCTGCCCCCCAATTGCCCTTTTCTTTTTCTTCACTGCCACACTTGTCTGACATGAAAGAAGAGGGGGGGGGAGAAAAGAATAAAAAAAATAAAGCCAAGCATTCATTTTAACTTCTTTTTTTTTCCTTAGGTACCAAATGGGTTAGAATCTAAAATTATCAAACTAAATCAAAATGATTCAAGCTAAATTTCTAAAAACACCAAAGCCCTGCTTATAGTGCAGATATATGATCTGAATAAAAGTGGTTCCAGGGAGCTGGTTATTCTACCTTGGATGTTTTCTCATAAACTCCTTTTTCTAAAGTGGTGCAACACTGCTCTGCCCTCAGTGCCAGTTGAAGCCCTGGCTGCACACAAGGAGCTTTCACAGGTCTGTGATCAGTCTCACAACACCTGGATAGTTTTTAATGCCCTGGTTTTTCAAAATCTTTGCTTTAAAAAAAAATCTAGATTTTTCAAGTAAGAAGTGAGTTTCCAGCCTTCCCAGTTCCAGAGAAATATTTAGAACTGTGATCTTCACTCAGTCTGAAAGGAGCTCCTGTTCCCTCCAGTTCATCCACTGCCTGTGTCATCCAGGGGATTGGAATATCCCTTTGGCCAAGTAGGGTCAGTTGTCCTGGCCCTGCTCCCTCAGTCCTTGATTTAGGGTAAGCACTGCTCAGCAACAACTAAAACCTCCTGTGTTATCAGCATTATCCCATCCTAAATCCAAACCACAGCACTGCACCAGCTACCAGGAAGAAAACCAATTTTACCCCAGACAAAACCCAGGGCAACAGCTAAAACTTATTTTCACTTTATCAAACTAGACTAAATTCGCCAAAAGAGTTCTAAAAGTCGTGGTGAACACTCCTTGTTGAGACACACAGCTCTGCTGGGGAGAAGTTTGAAATCAGCAGGAGCTTCTCCCTCGTGTACCTTCTGAAACGCTGCCGCCTTTGGCACCAAACCCACCCCACCCCTTCCTGTCACTGCTTTTAAGGCAGAGCTCACAACCCTCAGGACAGATCTGCACCCATGGAATGCCCCCTAATATAACCCTGCAGCACCACAGCCAAGCCATTTTTAATTGTTGTTTTGTAAAGGGGGCAATTCTACTGGTGCAGATTCCCAAGTGCACCAACATGGCAGGGGAGTTGATGTGCAAAGCCATGACTGGGTGTTATTCCCCACTAAAACAATTATCTGCTGGCTAATTGGGATCACTGCACTTGTGGAAGTGCTGGAAATAGTTCTAATCAATTGTTATAATAGTGTACCAACTCATGGAGAATGCAGAAGAAAAAAATGAAATTCCAGGCCATGAAAGATTCCTGAATTACTGAGGGATCCTTAGTGTTTTAATTGAGCAGTTTGCTCAGAATATGGGGGGAATGACTCATGCAGTTCCCCACCTCCACAAGCAATTTTTGCCAACCCATCTGCCACCCCAAATGTTTCGTCCCAAGCAACCCCATCAGTGGACTTCTGCTCCCTCTGCTGGATCTGCAAAAATAGGGATTAATAGACCCAAAACTGTTTCCGTGGGAGGCAAGAGCACAGCTTCCTCTGGTTTCACCAGGAGAAGGGCTCTGCCCCAGCCCTGGCTCCAAAGTGGGGCTGACATCACTGCTAAGGCTGACTTGCAAATAAGTAGCAGATAAACAGCTGCAATACTTTGAAACAAAACCCCCTAAACCCATGGGGGGAACATCAGTTAAAAATAGAAGTAGCTTAAGAGATGATAGTTTTTGTCAATGCTGTGTGAAAAGAGGTGCAATCACAAGGCACTGACGACACCCATTGAGGTCGTCAGCGTTTCTTTCCATCTTTCCCAGTTGCTTCCTCCCAGCACATGAACTTGCAATGGTGGCTCATTGCCACGTGTCACAGGAGGGAAAAAACCCCCATCCTTACAATGGACAATAAAGTCTTGCTTCTGCATTCCAAGTGCCAAACAAATAAATCCTGCGTTCCATTAAAACCCCTGCCCACGTGACTTTGCCTGTAGTCTCCACTCGAGATGCTTTTAGTGTCTGACTACTTGGAAATCACAAGTGTTGAACTGTTTAGTGACTCTGATCCTCCCATCAGTAAACTGATCCGGTGATAAAATGGAAAGGGCTTCTGCTATTTGCATTTTTACTCAGTTTAGTCACAGATCACAAAATAAATTAGTAAATTGAGCTACGAGGCTTCCAATTTGCAGCCACCAAACCTTCTAAATAATTGTCCATGCTCAAATACACAAATCCCCTCAAATGGAGTCATTTCTTTGTCAACTAAAACAAAAAATTCCATCCCCCTCAAATGCTTCCACACAATGAATGCTGCAAAGAAATCAGACAAAATTTCTCCTTGATAAACTCCAGAGAATTACAAATTTCCAATGAACTGAAATGCTAAAGTCACCCCTGGTATTCTGAGTTGTCAAACACTGTTCCTCCAGTTCCATAAAAGAGAGCTGAGAGCTGTTTTCTTGCTGCAGAAATGCTGCCATGGTCCAGGTGCCTGTACCACAATTAGCAGCAGCACTGGCAGGCTCTGAAAAGCAGCCAAATTCCTGGAGACTGAACACATCTCCCACTGCTCCGGTCGAGCCTTCCAGGTCGGGGCTAAAGCACATCCGTGGCCCTTGCAGGGGGAGCTGTGGAGCTCCTGTCACCCCATTTCTCCTGCTGCTGGGGCCACTGCCACAAATGGCACCGAGAATCATCCCCCCCAAAATGTGGGGACTTGGCACAATAAATGCCAGCCCTCTGGTTAACATCAATTATTTGGTTAGAAACGTGCAGGGCAACAATTCCAGCACAGCACAACCGGGGCTGTGTCAGATCTGGGTCACTCAGACGCTCCAGTTGTTATTGATGTGGCCCTGAATTGCCTCTTTCTGGGTAATTTTAGGCTGAACAGTCAAACGTTTTTTTGATAAGCACAGAAGTAAATCAACAGAAGTAAAACAACAGAACCAGGCAGGTTCTGTGATGTCTTAGTTGGAATTTGCAGTGTGTCAGGACAAATGTTACACTTCCCCTTGACCTATATTAAAAATATTTAAGTGTTTAAAATATGATTCCTTTCATTCATATGCTAATGAGTATAAACAGTGCTCCAGCCAACACATTACAAAAGCCTAAATAGATTTCACCAAGACTTTACATCTTCTTAGTAAATTAGGTATAACAGTTAGTAAATGGATGCACTGAGGGCATTGTAAAGTTGCCACTCAGCTGTGCAATAATAAAGGGACTACACAGCCCTTAAAAAAAAAAAAAAAAAGATAAAAGTGCCTTGGGAGTTTAACAAAAAATTAAAAAAAAATAAAAATCAAAAATCACAGGAACTACATATTCCACTGGGGACAGAAATCCTTTGGTGGGGAGATATTTTCCTCACGTATCAGAGAAATATTAGAGACGAAAAAGAGTGAGGTTTCAGTTTGCAAGGCTTTGTTTGTGTGTGATCTGCCCGTTGCTGAAGGGGTGCAGGCACAGGCTGGATCCATCCCTGCACATTCCTGCCTGATGTTAATCTCCTCTCTCCACTCAGATATTTCCCAACAATAGTGGTCAGCTAAATGCTGCTAATCCTTTTAGCACGCACTAATAATTATGCATTAGCACAAATAATATTAAAGGGTTTTTTCCAATAATTACATATATAATGGATGTGTCTTTAAAAAGTTGTTTACAGCTAATTAACCAATGAATAATTGGTTTCTCTTCCTGAAGCAGGAGAAAGCTTGTCTTGGAGTCACAGTCAAAAACGCTTTCTCTCTCCCTTCTTTAAAACAGTTTTACAGATGTTGTTAGCAATTAAAACTGTTAAAATGCTATTAAACCAAAATTTCTTTATTAAAGGGATTACTCAACCCAGCTGAATTGTCTTTTAAAGGACTGGATCATCTCAAATAATTTCCAATTTGGATGCTCAGTGAATGGTCTGAACACACCGAGCCCCTGCTCTGAGCAGTTCAGATCCTTTCCTGCCACGGCACAGGCTGCTTGTTGCTATATGACTGGTTTAATTGTGGGCTGCAATAAAGGTCATAATTAATATCCCAACACAGACACTAACAAACAATTTTAAATTGCCAGCATAATCAAATGATGCAAACATCTCTGAGCTACAAAAGTTCATTGCCGCAACTGACAATTTCTTAATTGTATTCAGTCATTCATGGAAATTTTATTAACATCGAACTGATGTATCCTGCCCTTACTCTGTCACAACACCAGGGATCTAATTTCATTATTTTCCACAAGATTTGCTTGACTACTGCCATGATTCTAATATTGCTTTAGTCCAGATGTTTATGCTATTTAAATTAGGAAGAAAAGGCTTTTGGGTAAACACAATTAAAGAAGTTTTTTTTTTCCTTTTTTTTTTTCCCTTTCCAAATTTAGTTTAACAATCTTCTTTTAATTAATGAATATAGCTGCAAAGTAGATGGGTTTTTCCCCCTCATTTTTTATGCTCATTCCCCACTGTGTGCAGCACACATCGAGTGTACGGCTCCAGCTATTTCTAAATATAACAACCTTTTAATTTTTCACTTACATTTGAGTGCTCATTAAAGTGAAAGATAGCAGGGCATGACAACTGCACTTTTCCTCCTTTTACTCTTAAATCAACCCCAATATATTTGGAGCACAACAGTTTAAATCTTCCTCCCTCCTGCCATGGTGTTGCCCCCCAGGAGTGGATCTATGACTGAAGGATAACCCACATTTCTCATGTATTAAGTGTTCAAAATTAATGTACAGCAACACCTCTGTGTGACAGCAGAGGAATCTGTGGATGGGGAACACCGACATCCAAGGAATTTTGCCTTTTGCTATGACTTGAATACATTCATTTTCTTCTCCTGCTGGACAAGAGCACTTCCTTCATAGCAAACCTCTTTCCTAGGAAACAATGCTCTGATGTCCAAAGTCAGATTCCCCTCCTTTTGTCTGTCTTAAAAAAAGCTGGTTTCATATAAAAAACACGAAATTTTGCATGAAAGAGCTAATAAACACAAGCACACGTTTTTATAAGGCACAGTATTATTTTAGCAAGGTCAAAATGGGCCCAAATAGTGAGTACACGATTCTACAGCAGAGTTTAGATTATTCCTAAGTGCAAAACTTGAAAACTTCAGGGTGCAAAACACAGTCTTTCAAAAATAATAGTCAGTCTTTAAAAAAAAACAACTGTCTTGGGCCAGTATTTTTAAGGGATCTGAACTAGATTTTTCCAAGCAGCATTTTGTCAACATTTGTAAAAAGCCTGAATAATGTGTGTGATTTCAGCCGGCTGAAGATTCACACCGAGCTGTGCCAGACAGGCATCAGATGCACTGAAAACTTCCTGCTGTAATTAGTTAGCAACTGCTTTTGTAATTCACCAGCACGGAGATATTTATAAATACCCTCAGTGTTTGCTGTCCCTGTGAAATGCTGTATTTATTCCACGTGCAGAAGAGGTCACTGCCACCTCTTCCCTCTGCAAATCCCTCTCCTGCCCACGCCGTGGGTGGAGGATGGCACGACCTGAGCGAGTCACACTGGTATTCTTTTTGTGTGCCTTTGGTAGGGGACCATTTTACACGTGGAGAACGCACTGAAAAACTTTTCTTTAAAAAAAAAAGTGCATTTTGGCAATGCTGGCATTAACGGGGTACAACACACCCACTGGAAAATCATCAGAGCAGTTCATGTGTATTTTCATAGATATTTTCTGTCAAATAGTTCCAAACGTCGGTGCTACACCTTTAAGTGTTGCTCTGGTTCCATCATGTGCCGATATGGAGATGTGTGTTTGGCAATCTCTCCCAGTATTCCATGTCAATTTTGCAAAAACTAAAAATATTGTTGAAAAAATATTATCCCAAGAACATACGTAAAATTATAAATATTCAGCACATCAAGCTTTTGATATACTTTAGTGCACATGAACTGAGTAGCTGTCAAAATTACAACAGGCAACTCAAGTAATTATGCAGATTTATGCAAAACATTAACAAGAAGAATTAAATGCACAAATGAGGTGGCTACACTTGAATTGTTAAGATTATGAATAATTACCATGAATCTTTTTGCTCTTAATATAACTTGTTTTTGATAAACAAAGCCTTAATTATCAGAATACTTTTGAGAATTTTGGTGACCTTCATTAATCTTACAAAACAAGTCTCTTGTGTTCTGCATTGTAAAAGGCACATGCTTGGAATAAGTACACAAACCATGGGAAAAGCATATGTTAATGGCTACTACAAACCAGTGAATGATACCTCAGGTTGGAAGTAGAAGGCATTCTGCACACGTAGGTGAAATAATATTGAGTATTTGGAAGTACTCTGGGCTGAATAATATCTGACAAAGGCTGGGGGAAGGCTGCTACATGAGAAATTATTTCATTTTGCAAAATAACGGGTTATTTTAAGCATGGAAGTGAAACATCAGCCTACTAATTTCTCATCTCGGAGATACAGGAGGTGCAATCAATCATTTATAGAGAGCCCCAAACATGCCTGCCCCCAGCCCAGAGCTCCTCTCCTCGAGGCCCGGCGTCGAGGTGAGCGTGGATGGCGCACAGCCGTGTTTGCCACGCTCCCAGCTGGCTGCCAGGGAGAGCCATTCCTGCTGATTCCAGGAACGGTGGCACCTCTGGGTGCCCCCCAGTTCACTCGGGCGGTGATTCGCGGCGCTGTCGCGGTGCCGGAACATCCCACCAAGCGCCAGTGGCGGCTCCTGCGGCACCGGCACCGGCCCAGCTGCCGCCTCACCCGGGCCCACACCCCCTGCCTTGGGACTGGGAGCCGGGGAGAAGTTGGGAAGCATTAAGTCTTTAATGCCAGCCACAGTCCCGCTTCCCCAGAGAGCGAGCTGTCACGGCGATGGCGGGTTTGTCAGCAAATCTCTCCCAGGGACTCGGATTTGTTTTGACAAATGTCAAATAGCTTTGATGCATAAAAATTAACTTCGGGAGGTCATAATTAGACAAAATCCAAACTTGCGTTTTGCTGGTACTTGCAGCACTTTATGTCCTTGCACAACAAACTGTCTGGACAGCTGAAACCCTGGACAGCGGGAGGCTCTGCTTGGAATTCATACAGCTCCCCAAGCCCCGGTGTCCATGAGGAAGCTCATGGGCTCGGCTGTGCTTCCAGAAGGCTTTGCCTGGCATGTCTCTACGGAACCAGCCATGCCCAGGGTTGCCATCACCGTCCTATGCCTGACTCCCCCACAGCTCCACTGGGAAAAAATTGCTCCCACAGGGAGGCTGCTCCTCCTCCCAACCCCATGTAGCCTTGCAGGCCACCAGAGCCAGGCCACAAGGACAGGCCCAGGAGGGAAGCACTGGCTCTTCTTCCCTCCGTGCCGATCCCCGCTCTCTGGGCAAGAAGCACAGAGCAGGAAGGCTCTGGTACAAGCTTTTCTTCCCGTGAGCTCAGACCTTTCCTTGAACACGTGCCTGTGGTTTGCTCCATTGCCCCCTCCCGGTGCCAGGCAGTGCTGCAGCTCCCAGCTCAGCCCCTCGGAGAGCTTCGGGCAGGAAATACTGAACTAGAAATGGAGCCACCTGCTTAGGGAGTAGCTGGAAGAAGAGATTTTCAGCTGAATAAAGCAAGAGGGTCAGGAAGAGACCCATTAGACTCAGACTTCATAAAGATCCCACACTAAGAGGCACAGGGACAGAGGTGTGCTCCCAGTCTGGCCACAGAGCAAACAGATGAGTCTGCAGCATTTGCTTCCCAACCCATTCCCTCTCATGTCCATGCTCCCCTTCCTTGGAGAGGGCACTTTTGTAGCTGTGAGACCAATTTTCAGATCCATTCAACCCTCCCTTCCTTTTCCAAAACCACTGATCAGAATATCAATTACCAGGACTTTCCTCTCCTGACAAAACTCTTATTCAACAGGTGGGTATTGCATCAAGGCCTCCAAATTATTTCCCAACAGCCAGAGAGAAGCAACACACAGGAAACACTTTCCATTCACAAACATCACTTCTGGCTGTACAACAACATCACAGGTACTTGTTCTGCTGATGTCCCCACACTCCCAAAACTCTCTGCTGTGTTCTTAGGAATTGGCAAAGAGAGAGAGAGAGGCAGAGATCAAACCCAGATGAAAATTATAAATGGGTGGATTTACTGTACTATAAAAGAAAAAGCAGGTAGATCAAAATCCATGCCTTACAATCAAAGAACAGCTACTTTGGTGGCATCAAGTTACTTTTCAGGAGCTGCTCAAAGCAAACACACCCTGCCAACCTCAGACCTCATATGCAAGTTTCCTATAGAGCTCTGATTTTTACAGTCATGTAAAAATAAAAAATATTGGAAAAGAGGAGCCTTCCCATGAAAATTCTGACAGGATCTTAATGGTAGCAGCACTACTGGGAGCTGCTATAATAATAATATTCTTCCTGCTACTTGTGCCTATTTTCCTTCAACACTGTACTTGCAGCAGTCATTTCCCAGATAATGAGCCTGTTGTGGAGAAGGGCTAATTTAGAAAATCAGAATGGGGTTACCACCAGCAGACATTGTTTTCTTAATAAATGATCATTTTATTTTGAATAAATGTGAAGTTATACCCTGTCAAGATGTTCTTGCTTGCCATGAAATTTCCCAGTATCCAAAAGGTTAGTGGAAGGTTTCTCTTTATAAACAGACAGCGTTGACACAATTTTTCCTGGTTCCTTGTGTAAAAGCATGAGAAGAAAACAAGTTTACTAAGGAGGTGATGTAGAGACACAAGAAATGACTAAGTAGTTTCTGGCACCGTTTTTCCCTACTGGAGTTCGTGCATGGTGACCACAAAACACCACACAGCATTTTAAGGGAACAGAATCTCACACAGATTGTGAGAATGATCAATCTGCTGATCTGAAGTTGGCTGGTGGAGTTTTTTACTCTCCACCAGACAAGAATTTGCAGCCTGATTTCTCCTGGGTCACTCAGGTTGGACTGCAGCAAGCTGGCATCAGTGCCTGGGCACTACATAAGGCCTGACTTAGGCTATTGAGCCAGATGTTGGTGGAAAAGGGCTGTAATTACCTAAATCCAACTCCCATTCTCTACTACAGAAATTCCTACAATAATTCAAGAGTAAGGCAAGGAGCACCCACCAACAGGAGAAGAAAGGAAGAAGCTCTTCCCTAAGATTTGCTGGGATAGCTTCATCAGGAATACAGCCCCATGGTGAGCACCCTGCATGGATTTCAAACCACCAAGTTTAGCACGAGCTGGAGGGATCCAGAACTGCAGCAGCAGCTGCAGAACAAGCTTTGAAATCATTTGCTGTTGGCACCTGGCTCTATCATTAAGAACAAAAACCCACAGCAAACTAGAAAAGGGAAAAAAAAGAAATAATGACAGATTCCTTCTGAAAAAAAAGCCATCAACCAAAACCAAACAAAACAAAAAAAAAACCATCAAGAAAGCAACTGTTTGACTCACTCATCTCTCATGATTTCTAGAAAACTTTATCTTCCTCAAACTGAGCCTTTTCTTGAACAACAGGTTTTTATCCCAGAAAGTTTGCAGATGTGGACAGACCAAGTCTACTTTAGGCCTAAAGGGTAAGTGAAGTCCTGAGATGCCACCACACCTGCCAGCTGCACATAAAGGTTCTTCAAAACCACCTAAGAATCCTATCAGATAATAGAAGATGGAAATAAAGTGTCCCCCATTGTTAAGCCTTTCCAAAAATACAGATTTATTAAGTTCAGAGAAAACCAAAATGTCAAGAGCATCTTAGGCTTCGAGTTCCCTTCAAAGCCCTTCATCAAATTCTAAAGCCCCCAACAAGTGGACTAAATGCTCTCCCTTTGGCAGATACATAATTGAGGTTTGCTCTTAAATTAAGGTAAAAATAAACAAGCATTATTAGAGGGAATTCACTCCCAGAGAGCTTTTACAGCTGAACATTTATCAGGGTATGGAAGATGTTACATAAAGTGCTTTTTAATCAAAATCCTCTTGATCACCAGCCACAATTTTTCAACCCCCTCAGCTCTTCTCTCCGGATCTCTGTGATTACACTTTCAACTTCAGCCTTTTTGAGCATCAGTCTTTTGGTCTTGGTGCAAGTCAGAACAGGGATAGGGACTGCACAGAGATTCATGACAGGCTCTGCTCCTACTCCAGACACAGAAATACACGAGACCAACTGAAAAACTGAGGCACTTCGGGTCAAAACAGAACAATTTCACTGCTGCAAAGACCTTAACAAGGAAAATACTCCACACAGCTCCACTTTGAAAACATTCATGGTTCTGTATAACAGACTGAGAGCTTGTACACAGTTATTTTTCCCTGACTGTTGCTGGGTGAACACACCACACGTGCACATCACAGACCTTCCCGCTGCAGCACGTGAACTAATTGCTGTTTGCTAATGCCTTCACTTCTCTAATCTAGTCCCACAGTTTAGATTGGGTAATGCAGAAATCCCACTTCTGACATTAAAAAGAGATTAAAATATAAAGTGTTGGTTTTCCAAACCAGTGACAGCGATGACTTAAAAAGCTAATCCCATTAATTACCACCACCAGTCGGGGTTTAGCACTGGAGTGTCAGACAAACAAACACGAGGGGTGACTCTCCTGTGCATGGGCATTCACACAACAGACACTTCCTGGTCTGGAGGAAGGGAAACTCTCTGGAAAGGTCTGAAAGTGGACTTTAAAGACCTTAGTGCTGGTTTGGGTCCTGGGTGCATCTCTCTCCACCATAAACTGCACATTGCTGAACATGCAGAAAGTTTGAAGAACATCTTAAACACCTCTGTGTCATGAGCCACAAACTCTTACTCTTTTGCACCTCTAACCTTCAGCTGAGGCTGAGCAGTCATTTTAGAAAGCTATTTCTTCTTAATGAATTCCAGTGAGTTAAAATAATTCATTCACTGCTAAATGTTTCTAGGAATTCTCTTTAAAACTTGCTAGTTCTTTCCAGCATAAGTTTATGCAGCTTCAGCTTCCATTCCTTTGACTCTCGTTACACTTTTGTCTTTTATATGGATTCACCACATCAAATAAAGCACTAAAACTCAATATAATGATTCTGTATCAGAATGCCATCAGATCTGTATCAAAATGTCATCACATGCAGATAATGTTGCAACACATTGAAGTTCCTTGGGCTCAGCGAGAGTTTTCAAGAAGAAAAAAAATCCTGCAAGTGGAACAAGTTTGATGAGAAACAAAAAGATTTCCATACCCTGGGACTCACCCCCATTTTAGTGTGTTCTGTACGGGGGGAATATCCAGGACAGATATTTTTTTAATATGAAAAATAAGAGTGCTGCTCTAAAACTTGCAACCTTTACTCTGTGAATGGTTGTGTCCTGATTGGGTTGGGGAACTACTTGAAATGTAAGAAAATGTGCAATTAAGAGCTTTAAAAATACAATTTGTTAGGAAACGTGTCTATTAAATCCATTGTGCTTGTTTTGCCCATAAGATGAAAGAGGAGACAAAGAGCCAGAGCTTTATCCTGGTACAAGTGGCAAACACAGGTCACCCTTTCCAGACTAAAACACAGTTGGTGGCCCCAAAATTTTCAGGGTGTGCCAGTCCAGGAGGAATCAGTGAATGCCCTGGATGGGGAGATGCACTTTAAATCTCTCCCTGAGAAGCAGTTTGAGGACTCAGAACCCTGCAGAGCCTTTCCCAGCAGTTCCATTGGAAGCTGACACCTCCTGACAGGCAGAAAGGGGGTGTGAAGCGGTGCCTAATTCAGCAAACTCTCCCTGCACCAGTGGGTTGTTGGCCACGCTGAGCAAGGGAGGGAGAAAAGTTCTGGTGTTGATTCAGCCACAAAGATCCAACAGCTTCTGCTGAAGAGAGAACTTTTTCCCCCCACTGCAATGGCTTTCTCCCACACTTCTGGATCCCTGGATCCACACCATCTAAGGCTACAATTCCCAGTCCCATAAATAATACTCCATATGAAGAAACTGATGTAAGTCTGAGTTTGAAAGTTCTAAGTGCCTGTGAGAAAACACGCCCTAGAGAACTTAGAAATAGGACAGAACCTTAAAACACATCATTTTACTTAATTTCTTTTTTTCTTCGAGGCATAAAATACACCCCATGTAAATGCAAAGAACTGACAGTGACAGTGTACAATCCCTCAGTCCTACAGTCGCTTTGTTTTCAAATTTAACAGTTAATTTTTTCCATCAGTCATTTGAGCAGATGATAAGTGGGAAGGGATTTTAGTCATAAAAACTATCATTTGTAAAGGCCTCATTTAAATATGCCTTAATTAGCATTTTCATAACTGAGTTATCAGGTTTCCATTAAACTCTGAAATTCTCACTTCTGTTCCCACTGGACAGATGTCCACATTGCAAAAATAAAAACTGCACAAAATCTTACAACACTAGAGTTGGCAGTAGCTGGAAAACAGTCTGGGAAGAGAGAATGAACGGGGAGAGCCAATCTTTCACCACCGTTTTCTGCACTGAATCCAACCATTGAGACAGTGTGAGAAAGTCGGGACTGTTGGTAAATATATCGTTTCTGGAGCGAGCAAAAGACAGGACTCCTGTCCCCTTGGCAAGGCAGGCTGATGCCTTCAATTTGTTCTGTGTTAAAGGAAAGCAAATCAGCAGGAACTCTGAAAAGTTACAGGATTTCTCAAACTTTTTTTCCCCTCCAGATTATATCACATTTAACAAGTGAAGATGTCGTTCCTGGGCAGTCTTGGAATGATCCAGATCTGGCACAACTTATGAAACTGCTTTTCCCCAAGACAGAAAAGTACTGAACTTTCTTCCTTCACTAGAACTAAAATGTTTTGAAAAAAATCCCAAACCACAAAATCCAAACTCTTTCTAGTCCAAAATTCTAAAGGAATAATGTGCACTCAAGCTAAAAGCAAAAGCCTAAATACATATAACACTTAACAATTATATAAACAACCTTTTACCTCTTTGGAGCTACAGTACAGAGAATAATCAGCTACAATCATTGCTTTTGAAAATGCAGGATTTATACTGCACAAAATACTTTAAAAAATAAAGAATTTTATCTGCTCAACAAAGGAAAACTATCAGACTAAATCAGGCCATTGCAGTATTATTTGCAGCAATCATGATAAGTCAATTTTGGCTTAAACCATGATTGTTATAAACACTCACATAACATATTATTTCCCAGATGGCACCTCACTGAAGCAAATACATCAAACTTCTGTTTCCTTATTCTCAAATAAGGGTGAACTTGTCACTGGGATAACCTCCAGCAGCTAAACAAACCCTCCTCTGGAAGGTGATCACTCTGGGCTGTGTTCTTGGAGATCCCTGACTCCAGGGTCAAAGTCTGGGCAGGAATACCTCAGTTTCCCTACAGAGCTGGATCATTCCCAAAAGGAGGAAGGCAGGGCAAGAAATGGCAGCAGTTGGTTTGGATTTGACTCCCAGCTGTGGTGGTGGGACCTGAGTGAAGGAAGCAGAGCCCTGCAGAGGTTTTAATGCAAATGCAACGTTGCCTTCAGCCACGGCCCAGGAGGGAAGAGGGGAGTGCTAAGGCACCACAGACTGAATTAATTATGTACATTGAGGCACAGACAGACATGTTTATGGGATGGCTACAGCACAGCAAACTCTGCCTGGCTGCAAAAAACTTGGCTGCTAATGCTGACTCTGCCACTGATTTGCTCTGTGACCTGAGGCAATTCACTGAAGCCAAAATCTCCCACCTTAGGCACCTTATTCATATTTAAACCCTTAAACAGTGACCTGATTTCCAAGGTGTTGAACATGCACCACCCCCACTGAATTACAGGTGACTCTAGGTATTAATACAGGAGTTCAAATTGAGGTTTATTTTGGAACAATTCAGCTATGGCCACTCTTGTCTGAACCAACAATGTTCCCCAGTGAATCCAACTTCCCAAAAGAAAAACTCCTGCCAAGAAATGCAGCAAGATAACACAAAAGACACAGGATCTGCATTTCTTGGTACAGAATATATACAAGCATGCATATAAATGTTATATATGTACATGCATCTGTATCTATGTATGAAGACAGGCTTAAGGAAACTAATTTTTCTTCTATAAAGAGTCGAGTGTTTATTGATTAAAAAAATTGAGAAAAATTAAACTAAATAAAGTAGATGATTTAGAAGGAGGATACAGCACTGCTATAGCTTGCCTTCTTTTCCCCTTGAATTTCTTCCAGGATTCTTTAGGTATCTGATTAATAACAGGGATGAAGACAAAACCAGGAGGCAGTGAATTAAGTCTCTTCCCAGATGGATGAAATTTTTTCAGCAAATTATGACTTCTGGGCTCCACGCTGCTCCTTATTGCAGCAGGACATGGAAATAAGGAATGTCTTTTCAGGAAGCTCCAGCTCAAAGGCTGGTAAGCACAAGGTAGATATGTTAACACAGAGGTAGGCACGAGTTTCCCTACAGGTTCCAGGGATAAACCAGTTTATGGGAACAGGCTCTGCCTCCCCACAGCCTGCCACACAAACCTCTCCCTCGCCTTTCTCCCATCAGCACTACCAGGTGTGCAGCAGCCAGGCTGCAGAGGAAATGTGTATTTTAAAATCAATTAATTCTTATCATCTACTGTGTGTCTTGAAAGAACATTTTACCACAGTCCCATCCTTAATACAGAAATATCATCAAGTAATGAAGCCTCCAGTTCAGGGATTCGATGCTTTTAATAACATTTATCAAGCAACTACCCAGACACCTTGGCTTCCATTTGAAGATGTCCCAGTGCCTCTGGAGAGAGCAGAGCAATCGTGGAGTTATAAAGGCACCCTAAGGACATTGTCTAAAATAGTCATTACACATCATTTTTAATCCAAGTATTCACAGTCATAAGTTTAATAGGCATTAAAGAAAAAATAAAAATGAAATATTTTTCCTCCTGCAGAGGATTAAAATGTGAACTCCTCGTTTCCTGTTATGCCCATTTCCCCTTCCCTTCAGACTGTACTCCTGGGTGAAGTGTATCCCTAAAATCCAGATGTCAGGTGAGCACAGGAGCTGCCATCACATCACTATTCCAACCCCATCCTGCAATGAACTCCCAACTTTGATTTCTCCCTGTCCTGCTCATCTTTGATTAGGAGTTGCTCATGCTGAAGATCTGCTCAGCAAGAAAAATCAGCCACAGTGACTTGCATTATTTATCAGCACTAATTCGGATGTACATTAATCACGTGCCATAAGTGGCTCCACGACAGAGAAAACAAAATTAAAAATAGGACTTGCCTTCTCAGAGGGAAAAAGTTTACCTTGTGTTGTCACCTATGTAAGAGATTTGCCTCCTGCAACTGGTTTGCATCAGCTTCTACTCCACAGATGAGACTGGTTTCAGTGAGCTAAAGCTCTGTAGTGGGTCTGTGTGTCAAACAAGAATCACACCTCAAGTTTGGGGCCAGATTCCACCACCTTCAATGACACCGAAACCAGATTTAACACTAATCTTGTTAAATCACAAATTACAGCTCTTGTTAAATTACAAATACAGGACTGTGTGATTTTTTTTGTTTTTAACTTTTGAACTCATGTGACAGCCGAGGTCACACAGGGCAATGTGGACAAACACTCACTGATCCTCCTACAACCTGACAACGTGTAAACAGCAAAGACTTAGGAGATGATCAAAGACCACTAGAAAAAAACCAAACCAACCAAAATTCCCCCCAAAACCGTATTTTTATCTTTGAGAACATTTTGCACTGTGGGACAGTAACATTGACTACTCAGAATCAGTAGCATGACAATCAAAAATTCATATATATTCCAATGCCAGAGTGCAGGTGGCAGCTCAGTCAGCCACCTGAGTGTCCACAGATCTCCCTGTCAAGGTCAGAAACATTTAAAGGCATTTGCAGCCCCAACATCCACCACAGCTTCAGGAAACCCTTCAGATGCGAGGCAGAAGGGAGCCTGCCTTCAAGTACTCTGTCCTAAAATAAATAATCCAGATTTTTCCATATGCTTACTGGCATCCAGTTGCTTTATACTTCGGGTCAAGAAAGAAACCAAAAGTCTGAGAGATTTGCATTTAGAAGAAGAAGAAACTGTTCTAGATGCTGAAACTGCACACTGGGAACAAAGAATGATCATCTTTCCCTGCACCAATAAATTGTTCAAACAGCTCAGCCTGTAAAGCCACCACAGCCTGTCACAAATTCAAGATAAACCATTCCAGCAACAAAACTCTGTCTTCAGCTTTTGCCAGTACAAACAAATGGCATTAGAAATTTAGGTTTTATTTTTATATATGACCTCTTGTTGAACATCTGCACAGAAGCTCATGTGCTCTTGAGTTTAAGTGATAAGACTGGAAACAAAGTAGATCTTTACTAAAATAAACATAATAATCCTAAAATAATTAGTGCTATCCTTATGCTTTTGACGTAGAATATTTTGTTCCATGGTTTTGGTTTGGTTAATACCAGCAAGGAATTACTATTCAGCAAAATAAACAAGGCAAAAGTAAAATATTTCACATAACGGGCGGTAGAGAAGGAGCTTCTACATTGTTGGAAAGAAGGAAGAAGCAAACAAGAATATTCCTGACATCCTCTTACACTTAAAGAATTAAGGATTGATAATTTTTTACAGCATTAAGTACTTATATTTTTTTCTCCACCATTCCAACATCAATACTAAACCATTCAGGGAAAAAAGACCCCTTTGGCTCCTTGAATGTCTCTTAATATTTATTGGTGTAAATCTACAGTATGAGGCTACTCCAGCAAATGAAGACTTACAGTCAAGGACTCTGAGGTTTCTAAACTTCTACCAAAAAAAAAAATAAATGTTCAAGCACAACGTTTTTAATACATGAGAAAGTTAAATAAAGCACATCACCATCCTCTACTTCTATCTCAGCCATAATTGCACTGAAATTCTTCTTATCACTCCAATAACTAACAGTATCTTATCGTGTAACTGCTTCTACATGACAATTAAGATCTGTTTGCCTTCAAGTAAATTTAAAGAGTGGTCTTTAATAAAACAGAATAAAGCAAAGAGATGTCAGGTATCGTCTGTGAGCCCCCCCATGCTCGCCCAGAATTCTCCAGGATTAGCTTGCCTGGCAGTTTGAAAGCTGCAATCTGGACTTTGTCAACTTTTTGGCACTAAAATTCAAATGCAACCCAGGAAGATTAGAGTTGGCAGCGTCACTTTAATAGCAGGTTTGCTGAGCAGCATTCCAGGGAGTTCAGCTTCACCTGAGATAAACCCCTGGATGGGGAAGTTCTGCTCCCTGGGAGCCTGAGGGGCTGCCAAGGCCGGGAGGCCACCCTGCAGCACCCTGCTTGGCTCCTGACACCTGGGATAATGGGAAAGCTCCCTCCTGCTGCCAGAGCTTGGGAATGGGCTGGGATGGGAAATTTTGAAACCTCAGACACCTTGACTGTAAGTCTTCATTTGCTGGAGTAGCCTCATACTGTAGATCTACACCAATAAATATTAACCTGACTGTGCTCTTTGGATAGCTTCACCTTTTTTTGACTTGAGCAAATTCAAACAGCTCCAACTCCACAGCCTCCACTTCTCTGCCCAGGGAAGAAAGCAGGACAATGAGATGGGCAGAGAAATCAGGGGGAAGGGTGGAGCACAACTGCTGCACCTTCTGGTGGCACAACACACAGATCGTGCTCCTCAATTGCATCAGGAGGCTCTGGCAAAACTTCTGCTCCCTGGAATTCTTCTTTGAATTCTGCCTCTATTTTGGACTTGTGCTCTAAAAGTAAAATTCAGCACTGACAGCACATAGCTGGCTGGTTTATAGAACAGTTGGTACAACTTCCCAAACAGGGTTACAGTGCTTAGGAGTTAGGGCCAAATTTTGTTCTTGTAAAACTGCTCATCCTTTCCCCAAACGTTCTGGGAAAGGAACTCCAGCAGTGTCCAAAAGCAGAAGGATGGAGCAGCTCCCAGTGGGCTCCACAAAGCAGCAGGGTGGGGAAGAAACCTAACTTAGGATATATTCCCCAAGCCCCAGCTCTGAATGGAAACTCTGCCTGAATCAAGGCTTTCCAGAATATCTCCCCAGGCTTTAACTTACAGGCAGTGGGGGAAGAAATAACAAATCCATGGAAGTGAGAGAGGAACCAAAAAAAGAACCCAGTGCAAGTGGGACTGAAGGAAATAGTTCTCCCAGCCTAATGCCTGGCCTTGGAATGAGCATAAAGAAGGACTTGTCACTTCAATCTAGGGATGAAGAAAGTTAAACAGTTTGTAAAAGGCAAGTCTACACAAGCTTATAAAGTGCTCTCTTGGAAGGAGCTGCATGAGCAATAGATCTAAGAAGTCTGAATTTTCATATTTCAAAGACTATATATTTTCATCTCTAACCCCAGTAAGTGCAAGAGAAACAGTTACCAAGAGGAGGGGGTAGAAAAAAACCCTAAAAAACCCAGCCAAGGATAATGCATAATTCAGAGTCAGGAGTACTGGCCCCTGCCAGCTGGACAGCTCCAGGAACCTCTCCAGCGCTTTATTCAGAATTTCCTCAAGTGAAAGACGACAGTTTGTTAAAAATGACACCTTGGGGATGGATAGATAATCCCTCTCTGACTTCCATGTCATGTTTCCTCAGTTTACTTCAAGTCAAACTCCATTTCTCTGCCTTGCTCCCAGGTCAGCCCTGCTAATGAAAATCAAGCTGTCTTTTTGCTGCTATCAACAATAGTCAGAGAACAAAATGCAGGTTCTGAACTTGGCATGTTTAGTGTTGAGGATGATGCATAAGCCAAGAGCAGACAGCTTCATTTTCTTTAAGCTGGGCTGACCCTGCAGAGAGAGAACCGAGGGGGGAAAAAAAACCCAACAGAAAACTTTTAGTTTTGACTCGTAGTAGGAGAGTTGAGCAAACATGACATGACGTGGATGTCAGAGTGCATAATGGGACTGCATGAACTGCAGTGATAGCAAGAGGATATACAGAAATGCTCAAATTTATGTAACTAACCTTTGGAATACAGTTAGGATCTCTCATGCCTTAATTACAGATATTAATATGCTGATCAGGGACAAAATCAGAAAGAAAACCAGGGAAGATGCCTACACCAAAATCACTGTTTGGGTTTGTTTTTGTTTTTGTTTTTTTCTCTTCTCTGTAACTTCCAAAGCCCACTTTTAAAGCTTTACAGCACACAGCACAAGCTACCTGACAATCAGAACAAAATCACATGCTGGATTGGAACACATGTTGGAATTTGCATGTCCCACCTTCCACTAGCCCAGGTTGCTCCAACCTGGCCTTGGACACTTCCAGGGATCCAGGGGCAGCCACAGCTTCTCTGGGCAACCTGTGCCAGGGCCTCCCCACCCTCACAGGGAACAGTTTCTTCCCAATATCCCACCTAAGCCTGCCCTCTGGCAGTTCAGAACCATTACCCCTCATCCTCTCATTATCTGCCCATAAATAATAAGACACATCTTCCCTCCCATATTCATGTGACTCCAAAAAACAAAGTTCAAAGCAGGCATATAAATGCACAGTTCCAACAAGTCAACCAAGCAAAGGACCAGGCATTAGAGACTTCTGTCTATGTTAATTCTAAAGTATTGCCTCTAATGAATGCCACCACTCTGCATTTTATTTCTGCCTTTCCTTCATAATTCCTCTGATAAGAAGTGGATAAAAAGGTGCCATAATCTTCATAAAGAATGGGAGTGCAGTCCTATAAGCTGGGATCCATAGTTTTTACAAAAACAGAAGATACTCCACCAAGACATCTCAAGAAAACTCACAATTAGAGTTTAGAAAGAATATCAAACTGTTGTGAGTGTACACTGAATAAAGACAGGAGTTTATCTGGAAAGATAGATGTGAATTGGTGTGAATTTGTACCCATGTCAGACTTGTAGGAAGACAAGTTTTGCAGAGTTAGGCAAGATCTTTTTGTAGACATAGGAAATTCTAGTTAATTTTATGTAGAATAAGAATATGGTTTTTTTATCTGACAAAATCAGTTCTCTCTTCGATCTGATAATTCCTCGTACAAATCAAAACCACTCCCCTAAAGAGCCTGAAATGTTAGTTCTTTAGAGCATATCCATTCACAAAACATAGGAATTTGGTTATGGAGGTGTTCCAGCACAGGATTTTAAATAGAGACTGACTGCACAGGGGAAAAGAAATCCTGGTCCGGGAGGGGATATCACAGCTCAGCCCCTCCACTCTCCTAGATAGAGAGTGCCCAAAATCTACTGGGGTTAGTTATCAATGCTCTCAATTTAATTTTAAAAGCACTGATATTTATTCTGATTATTTTTATGATAGTCTTGGACCTCCTCCATGAGCTACATGGCTTTTTTTTTTTTTTAGTACCAAGATTTGCAGAGAATTATAAGACATTCGTAACTCAGGGGCAAAGAGAGGCCCTGTACTCAAAATAAACGGTGGAGAGAACCTCTTGAAAGCAGTTTGTTTGTGGGAACTGTGTATATGATGAACTAAGGCAGGAATAACAAAAGAAACAAGCCTTGGATGCTGCAGTTCTTACAAGTTGTGATGGATTGTCTCTTGCTTCCTGCGACTGCCAAAACCGTTTTATTTTTGCCTTTGCTCCCAGTCAGAACTGAGAGCACGTGACTCACCCACACGAGGTGGCAACCACTTAGGTTTTACTGGGGATGTTTTCCCAGACAATGCAAACATTCTGGGGGCTCAGACTCCCCAGCATATGCCAGGTTTGTTCACTGAGGAAGAACAACAGTGCTGCCAGCCCTGGCTCAGAAGCTCCTTGTTCTCCCCCCGACCCACCCAGCCTGGCACTATGTGTGACAAGGATGATCCCTTGGGATCACTGACCCCGAGCCCAGCCAGACTCACTTGGCACAGCTGGGCTGAGTGAACCCTTGGGTTGTTAAATTCCAAGCAAACTGATACCTGGACATGTTGGAATCTGCGTCAGAGAAACTGGGATTTCAGTACCAGGCCTCAGTAAGTCGTTATCAGCCCCAAAAGGCTCATTAGCAGCTGTCCTGGGTTAGACTCTTATTTTTCCATCTTTAACACCAGATTCTCTACTAAGAAATGTGAGCAGAGCTTTCTGGGTCTCCACATCAGCCTGACTGAAGGCAAACTTCCTGTAAATTCACCTCAAACTTACAGCAGTCTAAGAAATAGTGATTTTATCACCTGACACTTCTTTTTCCTTCCCAAACTGAGCACTTTTAGGAGTCACAGATTTTAAAACTGAGCACTAATTCTCTAGTAGTGTTACACATACTTCCTTCCCCCCCACTCCTCATTTGAAAGGCATCTCCCAAACACACCCCCTTTTCCCAGCTGTTCTCACCCTCATAACCTGAGCAAACCTCCTCAAATCAGGGGGCTCCTCACCTGCAAAGGACTTGGCTGAGCTTTAAGAGCAAATTTAAGTGAATGTTTTAAGCCCTGCATTTTCACAGATACTGTTTTAAGACACTAAATGTCCTTGTTATATTTCAGTGAGGTTTAAATTGCTGTTAACTAAAAACAAACAAACAAAAAAAATGCACTTTCCTGTCTCAGGACAACATCCCATTCTTTAATACACCATTCTTTAAATTAGGAGAGGAAAAAAACCACACATTCAGACAACACAAAGCCACATCTTTTAAACATCCCCTAATCCAAGCAGCACACTGCACGTTACACCCAGTGTGACAGGGATGGAAACTGTGTGCTTGGATTGAGTAGCAGAATTAATACACCCCTAAAACCTGCATGATGGCCCAGTGCATAAATTAAATACTCTTGACTAAAATTACTTGTATTTTTATAGCATTAACATTTTTTTTTTTACTCATTGCAGGATGAATTATGTCTTTTCCAGGTAAACATTTCCCTACCTACCATTTTCTCTCCATCCTATTTTTTTTAGTTATACCACAAGGTATAAAAGGCATCCTGCACCAAAAATCTAAAGCAATTTTTATCAGGGTGGCTTAATATCATGCCATTAATGTCACTACTAAAAAACACAGGGAAAGAAAAGGTGGAATTGAATCTCACCTGCATTTTACAATTCCAGCTTTCCCTGGGGAATGGGGAGTAAACCAAAAATTGTCACCCTCCCTTCTACAAAGCTGGTGCATTGTTTCCCTTCAGACACAGAACAGATCTATATAAAAGTGATGCTTACCAGTTTGGGGGGTGTTTTTTTCCTATCTTTTATCCTCTGGGTTTAATAAGCATGAAAGTTCAGAAGGCAAGAAAAGAGAGAGATATTTAATTGTTTTCATCCCCAAGTATGTTCTGGTGTGGGGCAGTTGCCAATTCCTGCAGATAACACACAACTGGACATCTTCATCCACACATTGCCACCCTTCCCCACTTCCCAGCCTAATTAAGAGGCAGGTTGCACAACTTTGGAAATAAAACATATTGACTTTTGTTTTGCCCACCCAAATTTTGACACGGAGTGATTTGCCAAGGCAGAAAGTCCAAGTGCAACAGGCACACACGTATCACAAACTTCCCCAGAATGGGCAGGCACTCACCCATTGGATCAACATCTTTCCATTTATTAGCATGACAAAGGACACAATTATTTTGGATATGCCTGAATGCAATTTTCATTAACTTTGCAATGATTTATTAACAAAAGTGTCAGGAATGTAATAAAAGCAGCAGGACTCCTCAAAATGCCAAAAATAATAAAAAAAAAAAAAAAAAAAAGGGGGGGGAAGAAAGGAAGAAGAATACAGCAGAATTTCCAAACATGCCTTGCAGCATCAGGTCAATAAGGTTGCTTGATTCTATCAAAAGCATCACCATGGTGAGTGAACTCTGCAATTAACAAAGAGTGAGCACAAAAAATGCTAATATCTCATTTGAATGTAATTATGCACAGATTACTGTTCACTGGAACAAGAAAAAGGGATTTTAATTGTCACCCAAAGTTACATGTAAAAACAGGATTCCAGTTAACTTTGCTGCTTGCTGGAGTCTCTACAACACTGGGAATGCAGAGTTCAGGAATTTGGGTGTTTGGTGACTTTGGGAAACCACTGCACTGACTTTTATCCAGAGTGCAACTTCCTGGAGTCCTTTTTGTCACCCCCTCCGTGGATGTTGGCAAGGTTAGTTTGTAATAAGTTTCCCCATCGTTTGCATTTTAATACTATTTGATCTCATTTACATGTTTAAATTTGTTCCCGTAATAAAATTCATTAGTATGTTTATCATAACCACATAATGAATATAGCCCTTATGTAAAATAAAAAATTGAAAGTACATTAGAGACATTACAAGCTGTTTGAAATTACTGTGCTTTGCATATTATACCTTATTAATTAAATTATAAATTATTTATTTATGTATGTCTTTAATCAGGGGCAAGCACTAGAACAATATTATATTAGTATAAGAAACACAATACAACTCCAAGCTAATTCACACGTGGAGCAGCTTTGCATCCATAGGATTCCTTCTGCCATGGGATGGCAAACACCATTCCCCCCACTGTGCAGCAGGGGACAAGAAACAGCTATTTAAAGGGCAGGGAGGGGAAAATGTTCCTTGTGCAAGTTAAAACTTAACTTGTTAAGATAATATCTCCTTTGCCTTTCCTTCTTCGGAGCATAATTAAATCAGATACGCAGATGGAACTGGAGAATAAATCATTATTCAAGCTAATGTGCCACATTCACATTATACAGAGTCCACTGATTTAAAAAAATTAATAAATGGAAAAAAATTCTGTCAGTGTTTTGAAGTGCTTTCTAAAGTTCAGCGGACAAAATTTAGCATTTTATAATCATGGAGAACGTTTGGAAAATACCACGAGGGTGTCAAGACAGTTGTTGGAGTTCACACTCGTTTTAACTAAAGTGTTAGAAAGGAAAATTAATCCACTGATGTGCAACATTACTACACCAAGAAAAATAGAGTTTATCAAAGAGAATTAATATTTGGAAGAAAACTATTAGGTATTAAAACCAAAACTCACATGATTACAGAAAAATGAGACTTGTATGTTTAAAGGTCAGTGGAATCTGCAGAAAATATCAAGGTATGAAACAACTGAGAGAAATTAAAACAAGAAGCCAAGAATAAAATGACCAAATGCATAATTGAGAGAGAAGGTGAGAACAAAACTTGCTCTATTCTGATATTGAGAACTGGGGTTCAGGTACAATTTTAATCCCACTGGGAATTGTGACTTTCTCCACCGCCAAGGGGAGGAATATTGCTGTTGTGGTTGATGCCTGGTGCTTCTCCACTAAAAAACTGCCCTGGCAAGTTTTTAAGAAAAGGTCTGAGGAGAAGCTTGGATGCATTTCCCTGCATTCAGTATTCCCTCAGGAGACACCTTTCTCCATAGACCCCTGACTTGGATCTACAGCATCTCACCAGGACGAAGGCTTTTAATGAATAATGGAATCATAGAAGGTTGGAAAAGACCTTTAAGGTCAAATCCAACTTTGTGAGGCCACCAAACACGTCCCTGAGCTCCACATCCACACGTCTTTTAAATCCCCCCAGGAATGGTGGATCCAGCACTGCCCTGGGCAGCCTGTCCAGGGCTTGACAACACTGGGGTACCCCCTCAGTGCCAGGAAACCACCAGTCTGTCTGAAATATGTTTTTGTTTTGGGTTCCACAAAGTGCTCTAGGAAGGTTTAGGAAGTGAACGTTTTGCTGGTCTAAAAAATAATCAGATGCAAATGTAAATTCCATTTTAAAAAAGGTCCCACAAAAAAAGCCCACAAACCAAGCACACGCACACAAACCATCAACTCCACAAAAAATAAACCAACCAACCCCAAAACACAGAGGTTTCCTGGGTTGCTGTAGGTGCTGTGGTCATGTCACATCCCCACGGATGAGAAACATGCTGAGATCCCTGGGAAACACAGAGTGAGAGGCTGGGAAACTAATTCCTGTTTGAGGGATCTGGAAGCAGTGCACTTGGCAACGCTAATGGTTGGACTGGGTCTTAAAGGTCCTTTCCAGCCTAAATGATCCTGTGATTCCATTCTTTGTGCAGAGGATATTGTCACTGATTTGGACTTCCATGAGATGCTGTTGGACAGCAGAGGGATTTGGCTGAGCAGCTGGTGCAATTTTGGGTGCCACTGTCCTTTCTGCCACATGTATGGTCCTCCAGCCTATCCCAGATGTCCAGTGGGCACAGGGAAAACCCTTTAAGTGGCTGAGGAGAAGGAGATATTCAAGAACCTGCCTGGGGTCACTGTAAGGGAGGTGCAAAATTCACAGCACAGCTACTGCTGTGCTTGAAGAAAGGACTAGAAACCATCTCACCCGAGCAGGGTGGGGTTGGGAACAGGCTTTTCCCCCCTGCTCTGAAGGAATGTTAACTCAGGGACACAAATACTGAGGAACAAGAGAGGAAATCTTCCACGTCTGCGTGTGAAGGGCAGAAGGGACATCTCACCTGCCCTTCTGCCCAGGAGGCTTCATTATACACCAGCCTCCATGGATTAAAACAGGGGCAAACTCAAGGATTTGGAGTTCTTGGAATAAATGAATTTATCACCTCTTCTCAGTATTACTGGGAATTCAGGGTTCAACAGGAGGTCTATGCAAGAATGCAAAGCACCTCAAACACCCAACGTTGTTGAATAACTTAACAGATTAAAATATTTATTGGTTTGGGGTTTGTTTTTTTTTTTTTTTTTGGAAAAAAGAGGTGGTGGAAAAACATCTTCATCATTACATAGAGCAGGCAACTGGTGCAGCATTTTGGAAAAGCCATCCTTTCAAATAAAAATGTGAACAGAAGTCCATAGGGATGTCAGGATTTGACCCAGAAAGGACATGGTCTGAGCTAAGCTCCAGAAATCAGTTTGCCCCATTTCACTTGGGCTGTAAGTTAAAAGGCCCAGTTCTCTTCAGCAATAACACACTGAATAATCCAAAGACAAGCTGCAATCCCTCTCCAATTCAGCCAGAACAAAGCACTTTTAAACATCACATTTCCCAGGAATTCCCCAATAACCCAGGTAGCATGAGCTCAGGATGGACAGAACACAACTGGCAGGGACAGTGCCCACTGAAAGGTTGACACTGCAGTTTAATTCTGATTTTTTAAGGTCATTCAACAGGAGATTTTATTTTCCCACCACTGAACATTTGGCTTCATCTCTCAATCTATATCAGATACAGGACTCCCCTCAACCAGCCAGTTGGACTCATTGACCTGCTTTCCTCCTCCTGCTGCTCTGTCATACATTATAAAATTAATTTTAAAATATGACTCCTCTAGACTTTAGATAAGAGCTTATTAATACCTTAAGCTATGTCAGGATTAAAAAGGAGAAAGATAGATAAGCATTGATAAAATTGCTCTATTTCAATCAGGAAAAACATGCTTCAAGTAAGAAAATCTACTCATTAATTATCCTGGAGAGGAGGGAGAAGAGAGGATACATCTGGAAAAAATTAGTTGCAGAGTTAAAAAAAAGAATACAAATATAGAATGGACCAAACTTAAGACTTTTACTGAAAAAGTGAAACGCTTTAAAGTATTAGAATGAAAGGGGGAAAAAAAAACCAACCACGAACCCCCAAATATTTGTCTTAATTACCTTCCTTTTGGTCAGCAAAGCAGCTATTTAACAGGCTATTTCAGACTGTCCTTACCCAGGTATTCTAACAAGAGAAGGAACAACGTAATTTCTAGAAATATGTATTAAAAAAAAAAAATAATATATTCTTCAAGGTCCATGGCCAAAGTCAGAACGTGGTTTCCTTCCCAAAGTACAAACAACTGTATTTTGAGAGCTCAGAAGATTTCAGCTCCAGGGATGAATGTTCAGGGAAGTTCTGAGTGTGATGGCAAACAGGGAGTTATGACACAAAATAACCATCACAGGAGGTAGTTGTGTCTGCTGTAATAAATCCTTCACTGGACTGAGTAGCACAAATCTATTCAACTGTCCTTAAAGTATTAATTTGAGTGCCATGATTACAAGACTGTTATTACCTCAGTAAAATTCATTCGGTTTACCAGTTAAAATATCTATGGTTTGAATACTGGAATAATCCAATTTAATTTGGATAACAATGTGAAAACTGCTCACATAACAATTGTGAACCATTTTCTAATGGACTTAAATTATGTGTTTGTAAAGGACACTGACAGAGAATGTATTTAATTTTCCTGGGAGAAAGCTGGAGATCTTTAAAGAAGAAATGTCTAAGCCAAGGCAGATTTAGATACTTCAACGTGTCTATAAGTTGGGGATCCAAAACAAAGGCATTATCCAGGTCCCCTCTGCCTTTGGGGGTAATAAGTGGTAATAAGAACAAAGAATAAAGCCCAGCTTTCTCCACCTCTCTTGGAAATAAAGAACCACAAATATGTCTCAGCAGCAAAGCTGATTAGTGTGTATTTAGCCATTTGGAGGTGGGAAGGGCTATCCAGGTAATTAAAGAAAGTTGGAGTAGCCCCTTATAAAAAGTTTGAGCAGGTACAGATATTAACAAGCCCAACCTTAGTGAAGAAGCATCCTGGCAAGGAGAGAAGAGAGGGGGCCTGAATTTCAGCAAAGCCAGATGATATTTCTCTCCACACTAAATTGTGGACAGAGCACTCTCCAGGATCACAAGGAACGTTACTTTCTGATCTTTGAGACCTTGTGCTTGGCTCAGTCTGGAGCAACACATGTTCTGAACATACTGAGCCCGCTGACAGCGCTTGAAAAATCACTAATAATTGTTGAAATCTTTGCAGGACTTTTTCCTGTGCCATCACAGCGAGTTACTGCAATCTGCTCCTTCTAAATTCCTTAAAGGATTGTTCCTGTGCTCCTGGCAGGCTCCCAGCTGGACCCTGATTTTGGCAAAGAGCTGGGTCTTGAGTGTTACACACACACACAGCTTGTAAGGAAGCGTTTCCTGATGAAGTTCCTTCTCTCCCATGTCTGAGGGCAGCAGCTGACCTTGGGTTAACTCCACTGATTTCAAGGAAACGGAGCTGAAGGGCTGAATTTGGAGCAGAGTCAGAGCCGAGTGCCATGGAATCACAGGGCGATTCAGAACAAACTCGCCTCACATTCCTTGTGCCTTCTGCAGTGAGCAAAGGCCAAGGATGAGAATTCTTGGACTTGTTAGTGGAATCAAGATGAACAGGAAATTAATTGGATTCAAAACATGACAGGAAAATAAAAGTGAAAAAAGGTCTACCTATCAGAAGCTTTATCACAAGCCTCATCATCCTCATTTTACCCCCCAGTAAAACAATCCATGGCTGGCTTGGTTTTCAAAAGTTTTAAAAACCCAAAGGTAAGCTCAAAATAATTATACAGGCAGGCCCTTCCTTTAAAAATGACACACCAATGCAAAGTAATAATGTAGGAGCCGATTCAATAATGGTCCACATTTGGATAAAATATGGTTCTGCATTTCATCATTACAGATTTCTGAGCCTGGTGACAAGAGAGAGATAAAGAGTCTCCAGACTCTCCACGACCATAACCAGAAATGAAATTCTCAAGAAAAAACACATACAATAAGATTTAGTTCAGTGCAATGAAAACACAGGTCTTTCAGAACAAATATCTACATGGGGTTTTGGAATCAACACGAATACATACAGATGGGAGGGGTGTATGTGCACATACACATAAATTATCTGCATGTTTGCAAGCCCTGTGTATTTAACACACACATTCATTAGTTCCTACACAGCTGTATGAATTCCCACCATTTTTTCCCGTTGTAAGTGAAGGGTTAAGGATGTGATTGGTTTGGAAAGAGTAAGTTTGTAATGGAACACCAAAGTTAGTGGCTACTCAGGCTTGGTTTGTTTTCACCTTCATTCACAATGGTTTTGAGAAGCCAAGAGAAGCTCCTGTAATATTTTCTCTTGCAAAGTCTGTTTGTTAATCAGTAGTGGACCTAATCAAAGACCTAATAAGTGCATAATGGTACATTTGCTTCCCAGGAGAAACCACTGCTTCTCATCACACCAGAAAATACCCCCTCACAAGGTGCAACCAGGATCCACAGACTCACTGCAACAGCCTAATAATTTAATTGCAAGCCCTTAGGCAGGGATAACTTAAATTACAATTAGAGAGCTCTAGCACTGCTGCCAACATCTGTGTGATGAACACTGCTCTGATTAAAGGTTTTTAAAAGAGAACTCAGCACTTCACACTCCAGAACGAGTCACTAGACTAACTTTGAAGTCCTCTCGGTGACTATTTTAATACTTGTGATGCACTCTGCCTAGTCCTTCCTGGGGGGATTCAAAGGAGCTGGGCTCAGTGTGGGGTCTGCCCTTTGAAGAGCCCTCGGGGCTGTGCTTACATGAGAAATACCTTTTATGCAGGTGGAATGCACACAACACAAAGGCACTGACGGCACCGGAGGAAAAGCACCGGGCACAAACACTGCCTTGCCACCACCTCCAAAACCACAATGAGCTTGGGAAGAAGGCAGAGATCCCAAAGTAGCAGAAATACAAGGCCTGTCCTCATTCTCTGCACCCAATCCCAGTGGGATTCTGCAGTGTGCACCCCACATCCAGCACCAAGGATTGAGAGGTACCTGCTGGAGCACCCTGAGCCTTCCAGGAGAGCTCCCTCTGCTTTTACATCCATGCAACAGCTCCACAGGAGGCAGTTTTTTGCAGAACCCAGTGATTTTCCCATTGGCCCACAGGATTACAGCATGGAATACTGTCAGTCACAGAAACAGTGGCACACACTGAGCACGGGAGCACATCAAGGTAAACCTAAGTCTGAGTATTGATGAACGTTGTGACTGCCCCGTCACCTCCCCAGTCCCACACCAGTGACCACGGGGGGCAAGAGCTGTTGTTTTAGAGCAAGAAGACCCCAAAGACCCAATTTCCAGCCCACTACGCCGGTCCCAAACTCCAAAAGCAACAAAGATCCAAGTGCCAAGAGGGCCATGAGTTTATTCCAATCCTGCCCACAAAGACGTGGTGTCCCAACACGTGGCCTCCCATCCCAAAAGCAGTGACCTATCAATGGATGGTGGCAGCAGAAGCTACTCATTCTTCATGGCCTGCCTGCAGAGCAGAGCCACTCCTGTGTGATTCCAGCCTGGGAAGCAGCCTCCTCTGCTGGAGAGGGCAGCAGTCCCGGGCAAACACAAGTTTCACACACGGGAAGCAAAAGAGCCACGATACATAACTTGGATTTTGTGAAACACGATGCAAAACTCACCAATGTACAAGGGTGACAGCTACACTGAGCCTCCAGTGTGTGAATAAAAACAGTTTTCCTTTTCTGACAGGAAATCCCACTGTTTGAGACAACAAAACAGAAAGAGCAGCGGCCCTTAAGATACAGCCCGCACAAAATAAACTTTTTTTTTTTAAAGAAGAGGAATCTTGGCACATGGTAACAAAAACTATATAATTCTCTTGATCTTTAATCTCTATGCCAATGTCTGTTTTACAGATTATGGCCTCAGCTACTGACAAATCTGCTTAGTGAGTTTTTGGCTGACAAATCTGGCAACACAAATGCTGTCTGAAATACATTCAAAAGGCTAAACATTTTCATAATAGCTACTTTACACAGCTTAGTAGGTTTCCCTTTAGGACACCAATTTGATTTTTTTAAAGTGACAGTGTTAATTTTTATGATTACGCACAGAACTGAGATTTTTATTTAATACAGTGGGTCTTCTAAAGCTTTTCAAGGGGATCAACCACTTTGCCAACAGACGGGTGTTACAGCAGGGGTGATTATAGTAATTTTTCATGTAATTGGGAGTCACCATTTGGTTGCTATCTTTCACATGCTTGTTGCCTCATCATATAATCCTTCATAATGGGGGTTTGTTGTGCATCACAAGAACGTGCCAAGCAGCCAGGAAATAATAAACAGAGGAGCCCCCTGGCTCGTGGGTAGCACGAGCGTTTTAACATCTGCCCAGCTCCCTTCAACTGCAATAAATTTCAGCTGATAACAGTGACCCAATACCAAGGCATTTTGTTGCTGTTGTTTTGAGGACAAAATCTCGAACATCACACTTCATTATCTCAGCTGCAGAGGCACAATCTGCGAGGACACAACTGGCTGACAAACGGCATCGCCTGATGTGAGAGGCCGTCACTCATCAGGAATTAGCAGAGACATCAAGTTCTTGCCCCAAGATGTCTGGGCTGTGTGTGAACAGCAGGAGTTGTCCTTTACAATTAGGGGCTGCAGTTGTTTGCATTAAATAATAAGTAATTTCCCTGGGAATTCTGAAGCCATGCCACCCCTGGCTGGGATTTCATCAGGTCTCCTCCAGCCCAGGAGGAGTGAAGGGGACAGTTGGTTGCAACAGGAGTTCTTGACACCAAACCCAGGAACTGCACCCTCAGAGTTACCAGGATCACTCATTGGCTCCCAGTCAAGGAAGTACAAATGCACTCCACCAATTCCAAGCCCTTGGGAGGCTGTTGGAAGAAAAGAATTGCCTTTGGGCCATTTATGGGACATGACTCCATCATGGAGTCTGTTGTAGTCCCTGAAATAGGACATCAATGATTTATGGTATAAAACAATGGCACATGCACCTCAAATGGTCCTGATCTTGTGTTGCAGCCTTTTCTCTGAGCCAAAATGAGATATCAGCACCCAGGAATGAATGACCAGCAACATAAAATTCAGGTACCACGAAACTGTTTTCAGGGGTTTAATAGAACTGTGACTCAACAGGAAGGGAAGAGCCTAGACAAGAGATCCCTGTGTCACATCCCAGGTAATTCTGCAGTACAATCCAGTCCTTATCCTACGTTTTCAGCACAGATCCTACAGACACACTGAGCAGCAAAGCAGGGTTAGTCCTGGGCAACCCCAGACCAGGGAGGGGAGGTCTGCAGAGTGGGCTTAGATCCAGCTGTGGTTGCTGCAGGGGCACCACTGCTTTAATAGCACAGCAAGTACATGAGTATTTGGAATATTTGGCTCCCATCAGCTTCAGTTTGGTGCTTTCAGGGACCTCATTGGAGTTCAAGTCTGTTTAGCATTAGCCCAAGATAATCCCAAAGGATTCTGTAAACTTGGGGCTTTATTAGTGATGAAAGAGATGGGATTCATCCTTTTGTTCTTAGCTTTCTAAATTTTAACAAAACCTGAACAGATTACCATTAAAATAAACCCCCCTCAACATGTTACTAACCAGATCACCATCTACCACACTGAATTCTTCCTCTGACTGTCAGATTTACGCTTTTACATGTTGTCTGTTCAACTTTCATACACAAAGAGATGGACAGCACAGTGCCTGATATACATAAGCCCTTTGGAGCTGTCTTTCCCAAAGGCAGCAGAGCAGCCCATCACACAGAGCATTTCACCTTGCCTGGAGCCAGTCCCTGGAATTTCGCTTCCTACATCATTAGGATGAGAGGGCCATTTCCACAGCTATGCTTCAGTGCAACCTCCTCATATTACATCCACCTCTTGTTGCCTAACAAAATGCACAGAGATTCCTGTTCCAATTCTTGAAAGCTTCTGAAATATGCACAAACAAACAGTACTTAAGGCTGTAGAACAGAGTCCCTGGCTGAGGAATAAAGAAGACAGGTAACAGCCCTACTGGCATGTCCATCTTTCCCATCCAGCTCCAGAGCATGGCAACGTGTTTTGGCAAGCCTAAGAAGCCTATTTCTTCTGTACTTGTAAATTAATTCCACAACAAAATGCAGTTTGTGATTGGCCTCTTTCATCCTTCATACAGGCACAGTAATCCGGCACCAATGTGTGTGTGGTTTTAATTACACCAAACAAAAAGCTAAGTGAGAATCCAAAATGCAAGAGGCACTACTTACTCCAATAAGACAGACACAAAACTGGCTCATGCTCAAGCAGCAAATTCTCTTTTATGTTCATTTAAGAGCGGTAATAACATCTCTGAAGGCACTGATGAGGTGATGCAATGCAGGTAAAGAGATAAAGACAGCGGTAAATTCAGGCTTTGAAGGCAAATAAATTAGGGAGCTTGTCATGTAAAGGAACAGATCCTGGAAAAAATCAGACCAGAACAAAAAGCAGGGCCAGAAAAGAAATCAAGAAACTGCCAGGTAAGGGCGAGAGCCAACAGGATTCAGGTGGATCCAAAGGAGATGTGCAGGAAGGACAAGCTCAAGGAGCATAACTGAAGCAGCACAGAGTTATAGGATCTGCCTCACATAAAGGAAAATGCAGAGTCCACATCACACAGAGCACTGGAGAAGAAAACCCAAGAGATTTCAGGCTGGGAGAATGCAAAAAAACCACTTTCAACTCCAGAGTGACCTTATTAAAATTAAGTTTCACTGAACTTGGTAAGCTCAAACATTAACATCCTAAAACTGACAATGCTTGCCTTGAAACCAAACTGATTTTTATTTCACTAGTGCAACAATTCCAATATTCAGTACACTAGAAAGTTCTTACATTGATTTTTGACCAGTTTTATAACAGAAATTGTAGATCCCAGCAGCAAATAGCACTTGCTCTGTACTAGAGTGAGCTCGGGAAGGTACTCTGGGACAGCAGGACAAACACATTATCTTGACATGCCTGCTAACTGATGGGTTGTTATTAACTGTTGAACTGCTTAATTAGGTTTCCTAGTTAACAGGCTGTTATGATTAGAGGGGACAATGCCCGAGCGTGGCTGAGCTATTGTTTCAACCCATTTGCAAATTCGGAGGCACCATCACTCAATTCACGCTCGGGAGGGTCCCAGGGAGCCGGGAGCAGAGCAGCTTTCTTTTCTGCAGAAGAGAACTCTCACTTTAGGCGTGAAGAGGGGGAATTCCACAAACCACCTACACCCCCAAAGGGCAACAGAGCTCCCGGGCTTGGCACACGGGGCTCTGACTCTCTCCCCTGCCCTACAGCATCAGCCCCATGCCCAGGTGTGACCCTCCCTGCACAGCAGAGCTCACTGGCCTCATGACCAGGGCTGGCAGCACAGCTTCAGTGGAGTCATTTCACTGCATTTGAGCACCTCAGCTTGGTTTCCATTTTCTGAGTTAACACTTGCTTGGTTCACCTGCTTTTTAAATGACATTTTCCCTTTGCATCTCGATGCCACAGCACAGTCCTTTCCTGCTATTTTAGGCTCTTTCATACTCTTTTTAGAATCCTGCACTTCTGCTTACCTTTCTAGTCCCCAGCTGGTGCTTTTCATCTCTTTCTAGAAACCACTCAGACTCCCAATCTAACCCCACATTCACTCCATTTCTCCTGGTCAGCTGCCACACCTTCCAGGCCTACTTTGTCATGCTCCTCTTAAAAGACATGAAACCTTGACACAACCTCTGCTCAACTGTCTTGCAAATCCACCCCCTCCAGAAAGACTGCAAACTGCCCAAAATTTCACAAGGTACCACCAATTGCTGTTGAACTCATTACTACTTGTTGTCCCCCTTTCTTCTTACTTGTTGTATTCATCATTTCTCCTCATTTTTACCCAGCCATGTAACTGAGAGACCATAACCACACTCTTGATTTTATAATTAGACAAATAGTGGCAAAACTCCCAAGGAAATCCTGCTAAGTGAGGATAACATCAGAGGCTGCTCGTGGGAAAATCAGGTCAAGTTCCATTCTGCATAACCTTCACAATCCTCTTTACTTTAACACAAAGGTAACAGCGGGCTAAAGAGTATTTCAAGGCATCTGATTCTTCCCCTCCAACTATTCAGATCTGTTCCATGAACTTTTGCCACGTTTTAATGTAAGCACAGGTCAGCACAATCACCATCTGTACTGCACAGCTAAAATAGTGCTCCCTGCCCCTGGAACACCCCCTTCTAAAACCCTGCAAGGGCATATCCTCTCCTTTGTGAGAAAATGGACTTTTATGTAAAATGCATAGTGCTAAGGAGCAAATTCCTCCTGTTCCCAGACTAGCCAGTAAAAGAAGAGTTCAGGTTCTTTCCATGTCAAGTCTTGACCTTCCCTCTTCCCTTCAGCAGGCAGACATACCTGCTGAAAGACACAATGACTCTCCAAATTATTGCACAGAAAACAGGTGGTAATGATTTTCATTAACTCCAGCTCTTTGCCAGAGCTGATCCCACAATCCCACAGTTGGAAATCTCAATGCAAATTCCCAACTGCTGCCATCGTTCCATTGACTTCAGTCTCAGTTGATTGCAATCGTACCTCACAAACACGGATTTCTGTCCCTAATTCCTGTTGTGTGAAGGGTTGAGTCTTGAAAATGCTGAAATCAATTCAACACTAACAAATTCCTCAGTTTTTGCTCCAGTCACCAAGTAATACCAAAACTACCTTCAATAATACAGTTGTGTGGTTACTTGGTGACATGAATTCCTGGCTGTGTGCAGAACAAAAACCCTGCATGTTTCAGCTCTTGGGAATGGATTCCAGACAAATCAGGTTTGCCAGCTTGTTGGGGACACAAGGCTGCTTTCCCTCCCCACTTCACTTGTTGCTGTCAGAGGCACAGATTTCTGGATAAAAACTAAACTCAGACATTAAATCATTCAGAAGCATCTTGGCACGTTCAAAGCCTGTTTTGGCAACCCACAAAATCCTATAAAGGCATCAGGAGCCATTAGGGCCCCAGCCTGCGAAATGTTATTCAATACCAAGATAACACAAGTCTTGCACCTCACTTCTCTAAAAACCTTTAACAACTTGGCCCTTATTTGTCTTACCTCTCCCAGTCCTCCTAAATATTTTAGGCAGTGTTTTCACACTGAGTGATTTAAATTAGAGCAAAATCCAGCATATAAATCTAATTAATAAATTTCACCAATTGCAAGCTCCCTGCTGCAGGTTTTTCTGAAAGTTCTAGAAAAAAAAAAGAACTTCATAATTGCATGTTATTTATGAAGCTGGAAGACAACTGGAATGCTTCAGTTGTCAACCAGCACATGCAACTCCGCTTCCAAATGGAGGCAGTTTTCAAGCCCTCCCTCCATGAAGGCAGGAGTTCAGCTGAGTTGTCAGGCACCACCATTAGTGACCACACACAAATTGAAGCCTTTTTCCACGTGTGCAGGCCAGACAGTCATTTTTCTGTGCTGTAAATTAATGCTCTGGGTTCTTGACAGACATGATTTTTATTTTTCTTAAGGTGCTGATTTTTTTGAGAAACCTATTTGGCACCATGCTTGCTTTAAATGAAGACTTCAGAAGGGGTTCTAAGAGGGCCTCTGAGGTAATTGTTATTAATTAGTAGCTATTTGCACAACACACTGGATTTACACAGGAAGCCCTGATGGCACATGTTGACCTGCTGCAGCCCAGAGACCACCAAATGATCTGGATGAGGGGGTCAAGGGGACCCTCAGTCGGTTCACACGTGGCACCAAGGACAGAGAAAAGCAGGGGGGTTATGATATCAATAGTATGATATTAGAGTGCATTACATACACCTTGGCAGTCCTAGGAGCCTGGGAATCTGGAATAAAATCTCTCATGAGTGCACAGGAGAAAACAAAATTGCAGTCAACTGCTATGTCCTAAGGAAAAAAAGCACTTAATTCTGACTAGGCAACAATTGGTGATACCTCCTGCAACATCTGTCTTGCTTCTTCCACTGTGCTCCAGTTTATTTCTAGGAATACAAACATCATCACTGTCTTCTTGGGCTCCACTGCCTGTGCTTTGTTCAGAGCCAGTTTTGGGAGAAATCATCTTTCTTCTGCTGCTGAAGAGGCTGCATCTGCCAGAAACAGACAGCGCTGACAGCTACACACAGGTCAAGAGTGGGATTCAGCTCCTATACAGCAAGGGAGAGTGTTGATGTTAACAGGGACTGCATCCAGATCCAGAAGTTCTAATTTTCCTGCTGGAAGCCTTCCAAAAGCTCCCAAATGTCTGAGCTCAGGCTGGAAGAATGAAGATAGCCTTGATAGCCAATAAAGATGCAAGCACACATGCAAATCCTTAGGAAAGGGGTAGGAAAAAGAAAAGGGGGAAATAAAAAGCCTTTTTGCCCTGTATGTCCTCAGCCAGCCTCTTACCTGGCTGTCAGGTCATGGCAGAGCACTTTGCACTCACATACACAATTTGTGAGGTAAAACATTCCTGTTCTATTCCGGTGCTGCCCCCGCTGTGTCCTTATTGCACAGGTGGGAATGAGGATCCAAAGGGAAAGGCACTGGTGACTGGGAGCACTGTTCTGTGCTCCCTGCTGCAGGAATGGGCTCTCACCAGCTCTGCCCTGGCTCCAGATCCTGCAGATACTCAACATCACCTGCCAAAGCCACAGCATTTTCTTCCCACCCTCTTGCCAAGTGCACCTGCTGCCCAGAGCCCTTGCTCTGCTCCTGCCACAGCTGCTGGTTGCTCTTATTCTCTTCTTTCCTCTTGTGCCTGAGGTGTATGATACATTCCTTCAGCAGCACTGGAAGGAATCTTCAATCCTTTTGATTATTAAAGATGCAACACTCCTGGTCAGTGACTCACAAGGCTGGTGCCACATTTTGAGTTGTTTGCCCGGCTCCAGTTTCCCCAGAGCAGACCCTGGTCCTGCAGACTCCTGAGGCAGAAGGAGGGATGGAGTGGTTCACCTGGACCTTGTTGCAGCATCATAATCTCATCTGTAGTGGATGTCTACAGACTGCTGTTGTGTTACATCCCTGCTGCTGCACCTTTGCAGATCTGCTGATCCTTTTACTCTTGCCACTTCCATCACAAGCTTTCCAAATCTGGATTTGCTCACAAAAGCAAACACACAAAAAATACAGCCTCTCCAGCCACCTCTAATTGCTGCAAAGTCCAAACCCATCCATCCTCACCACATAACCAAGGGAAAATGACACAATCAAATGGATAAACCCCACACTTCAGCAACACTGATGGCCAGCACCACAAACACAAGCTCAGCTTGTGAACCAAGGGCCTCGTTTGTCCTTTGCTGTGAGTGATCTCGGCTTGTGCTGCCAGGGATCCATCACATTCCCAGCATCACTTGAACTCAGGGGTGTCTGGCTGTGAGTGCACAACACAAAGCCCAGCAAACCCCCTTGAAAGTACAAGTGGTGGCACTCCCTGAGATCCAGAGCCTGCAGGGAGCAGCTGCTCACTCTGAGGAGCATGAGCCTTTCATGACAGCCTCTGGCTTTTGCTTTTCTTAAAATAAAAATAAGAATAAATAAATAAAAAAAAAAAAAAGGCAAACAAACCAATGGCACAAGTGCACCATCGCTGGTGCTAAAAGGATCAGGCCCCTCTAGTGATTTCAGATGTTGCTCATTTACTCAGAAATTAATCCTCCCTCCCCTCATATTCAGAGCCACTTAACGCCAACCAACAATTATGCCATCTGATCACTAAAAATAAAATAACTTTTCTTCTTTGTCTCTGAGTGTATTCCTTCAGGACCCATTTTTTTCTGCTGCTCAGTGAGCCAGAGAGACGGATATTATGAGTTCTGGGTGTTTAACAAACAACATGACATGCCACACTCTTGAAGAATACAAGTGCAGGTCTTCAGCTTTCACAACAATGGGTCTCATTTTGGGAGTAAAAATAAAAGGCGAGATTTTAATTTGTTTCATCTTTTGGTTATGTAAGAAATGCAGCCATAATAGCACTGAAATGCGAGCCATGCTCTGTCCAGAGAATGAACACTGTTATGTTTTATGAGCAACGTTGAAAAAGATAAACAGCATTAAAAAAAAAAATAAAACACTCCTGAAAGACCAGAATAAACGTTACGATACTCTTGGTACATATGTAACAATTAGGAGCTGGCTCTTACAACCTTTATTCCCAACAATATCAATAGGATTACTGAGTAATCCTCAGAGGGTTTCAGGATCAGACAATAGTGTTCTGCTCAGTTTTCATAGAACAACATATCTCAACACATCTTTAGCCAGAAAGTAAATTGGTCGTGTAGCAATTCTCCAGGAAGGTAAAACAGAAAGGGCTCTCGTCCCTCTCTGCACAGAAAGGCACCTTAATACTTAATGTGATTAATTGAGGGGAGATTAATGACTGAGTCAACAATAATTCCCGGCCAGAGTGTTTGCATAGGAGTGTGTGGCTGTGCTTGCAGGAGTACACTTGTGTGCAAAAATCAAACACAAAACCTGATCACATGTTCACAGCTGGAAACTGTGTTCGGCTTTATTCAGTAAGGTATAAGGCACTATCATTTAGCTCTCCCACAGCAGGAGGAAAAATGGTGCCACAGAAGAGAACTATCACATCAGACACACTCCAGGGGTCTCTTTTACCTACATTGTTCCTCTCCCAAATGTAGCTCTTTAAATTTTAAATAGAAAAAGAAGACACGGAAACATTGTGAGCTACAAAAATGTCACGGGGGAAAAAAAACGCGGCAAACATTTCTCATTAAGCAAGGTAAATACCCCAAAGTTCACCTGGGCCTTTGATGGTGCACTGGGTGCCTTTAAGACTTAAAGAAACACCCACATCAAAGTGTTGTCTTAAGATGGTGGGGCTTTAGTTCAAACATAGCCAAGTTGTACAATAGCTGATGTGGTGAATGTCTACACTATATTTATACTGAATAAAACATGGCAAAAAAAACCAGGCTGGACAGCACATGTGAAATTTGTCTCCATTTTTTTAAAATTCAGACAGGATGATGTGTATGTTCATCTTTTCACAGCAAGCTACACCCAAAACATCAGCTCAGCCTTACACTTCTTCCTTGCATTTTAAACACTGCCCAAAACGTTCAGAATGCACCAAACCCCAGCAGAAACACAGGCAAAGCACACAAATCTCACCAGTGCAAATAAACACAGCAGAGATTTTTTTAATTCTCAGTGTATTTTCCAGGGTAGAAAACACTCCCTGAGAATTCAGAGGGATATGGCTGAGGAAGAGTTTTCCTCCAGAAGATATTCAGTGTCTTTCCCTCTCATCTTGCCTTTTTGTGTGTCCATTTCCCAATATGCCTTCACTGGGCTTATTTTAATTCCAGACCACAAATATTCTTCCCCTTCTGCCACACCTGAGCCCGTGTCCAGCTCCTGGGGAGGGTGGGAGCCCCTCTGCATCCCACTGCCAGGGATAAGGATCCCACAGTCCCCCCCATCTCCTACCCCAAGGGAAAAAGCTGCACAGAGCCAACAAAGGTGCTCTGGAAAGCAAGAGGGACATCACCCAATGGAAGAATAAATGCTTTCCACATATCCCCCAGGGAAAGTTGGTAGCACCCAAAAAACTTGGATTATATTTTAATCTACATGTTTCCAGTGATAACCATTAGAGCTTTCCAGCACTGGTTTTGGGAAACCATGACTGATGGTGGAAATCCCACCTACAGAATTACCTCAGTATTAATACCTTTCCTAGGAGATGCCTTGGATCTTAATGATGGTGCCCTGAGCAACTATTGCTTGTTTTTATGTTTATCACATTTAGTGGAAATTGAAACACAGCTGAAATAAAACAAAGTGGTGTTCATTCTGCCTAATACATTTGTTAAATATCAATATAAGCCACTTGAAATGATCGACTGGGTAATTAAAAATAGAGATGAAAAAGTGTAAAATTACTGTTTATCTAAGAGAGCTAAAAAAAGTTCACATGAGAAATATTGTCAGAGTGCAAACACGAACTGCCAGACCTACCTTCACTGGTATCAAATTCTGAATAAAAATACATCCATTAAACAAAGGTTTAAAGATAAATTATTTAAAAATACATCAATAAAACATTAAGCAATGCTGCTCACTAAAGAAATACAAGGCCAGGCAATCATACCTTCCTTAGCCATGATGAAATCATAGAAGGAAAAAAAAAAAAGCATAAACCTCTTGATGTAGCTCAGTGATGTATTATTTGATAGGAAACACTTTCCTGCGAGTGTCCATTAAGTGATGCTTACACTGTAACTCACAGTCTATGGCATCCATATGAATCTCAAATGAATTCACTCCTATCACTGCTGGTTAAATGAATACTGTGTGGATTGGGGCTCTTTTCTGAGCAGATGCAATCTGTTCATGTATGATGAGCTGTGTCTGAATTGCAGGGGTTGCAGTGGGCTGGCTACAGGAAGGTGCAGAGAGCAGCACGAGAGGTTTAGCCAGCGGCACGAGGAGAGCGGGAACCCAGTGCCTGTTCGGAGAAATGGGAGGGGAAAAGCAATGGCAGAACACGGCACAAAGCAGATCTTAGCAGTGATATTAAGAGCAACAGGAATGCACACACAAAGAATAAGAACTGTTATTGTGTATTGACAGGAGAGAGAAACAATGCACCAGAGCGTGAGGGAAAGGTGCTGTTGGGAAAAAGAATTTGGAGCACAAGGGAAGTGAACAGCCTTGTGGTGGGTAAAGATTAGGTAGTGATTGAGGACATGTTGGAAAAACAACCTGTGAGGGAGACCAATTGTGACCAAAGATAAAATAACAAAGACCTGAGAAAATGGCAGAAACAGATAAAAACTTGTTTCTGAGAGAACAGCACAGAGCCGTTCTACCATCCCAGGCCAGGGATTCTCTGAGAATTGGCCACAACAGGGTGAGGGGAACAGAAATCAAATAGGTCTGAAACACAGGGAGAACCACCTGCTTTTTCATAAACAGCCAAACAGAAAGAGTTCCAGAACAGCCAAAGAGTCAGGGCTCGGTCCCACAGAAAGCCCTCCTTTAGATTCAGTCAGCCTGCCAGGGGAGCTAATCCTGGAACCAGCCATGATCCAGCCCTAAAAAGGATCCTCAGAACTGCTGCTGCCACTTGAAGCTCCCGCTGCTCCTTCTTCACTTCACAGTGTTTCTAAAACAGATCGTCTTGGGCTTTGAAGAGTTTACTCAACAGGGAAATGAGCAAAGAAGAAGGAAAAGATGTTAAAGTTCTGCTACTGCTGGGGCTCAGGAGTAGGACTGGTTTACTTGAGCTGGCTGCCAGAACCAACACTGCACTTCTTAATGAATGTATCATCTGGGGGATTTATTCCCCATAAATGCTGGCTGACATGGAGGCAGAGCAGGGAGCCCAAACAGGCTGAACCACTCTCTTCCTTCATCAGTGCAAACACACACAAGACTGAACCACAGCCTGAGACTGGCACTTGTCAGCAGATCAGTCTTTGTCTTCTTGTGCCCTGTCTGGGCCATGTCATTCCAGTTCTACCTCAATCTGCAATAATCAAAATGAACATATTTACAGCAAAGGGGGAAAGAAACACAACATACATACATACAAGAGTGGTATTCCCTCTTTCCTTATTTTCAGGAAGAAAAGGGGCACAGATATAGTATCTTTCCCCCATGCTTCCATAAAAGCACATTTTGTGCCAGCATTTTAAAAAATTGCTTTCTGCCTTTCTTTTTTTTGATGTTTTCCCACCTTCCTGTTAAGGTAGCTCCTTTCTCACAGAGACACACACCAATCCTCCCTCAGGATGAATCTCCTTGCCAGAACCATAAGGAGAGGTTTGGAAATTGCCATAAAATAAAGCCTGTTCTTAAATAAATACTGTTTGATACGGAGACCAACGACTGAAGAGCTGGAGCAGTTTGCCTGGATGTCCCTGGTTCACAGTCAGAACACAGTTCTGATGGGCTTTGTTCCCTGGGTTTGGAGATGGGAATGCTGGATCATCCTCTGATGGATGTGGGGCCAAAGCATGGGGTGTAGGGCCAATGCTTCAGACCCATGGTCCTGAACCCCACCAAAACCCTGGAGTAGAGACACCCAGCTTGGGCTGGCAGCCTTTTTGTACAGTTTAGTTAAAACTGTCTCCCACCACATTTTAAAAATACATGACATCATTGAAAAACTGAAATCTAGAAGGGGGAGGGGAGAAAAAAAAGGATCATAATTGTGCAATAGTTAATGTTACATTCAATAGTAATTACTTAACACACACAAAGCTCAATTGCATAACCTACAATTCTCCCACTTTGTGTAGGCTCCTTTGCTTCTACTTTAAATAAAAGAAATTCTTTTCATTTTGTCAAGAAAACTTTTCTCTACCTCACTACTGCATGACAAGGGAACAGATGGCAATTTAAGGGGAGAATTTATGAGAGCCACAATCTTAATGTTGCATAAAGAAAAGAAAAAGACTCGCATCAAAACCACTGACAAATGTACTTGCTAATATTAATGCACTCCCCATTCATCCAATATGCTTCCTAATTGCTTTTCTGTACATAATAATGTGGCACCTGCTGCTCAACATTGCAAGCGCATCAGGATTTCTCCAAAGTCAAACAGCTCTGCAACTGGCCCTCTCCCAGTGATAAATGTAGAGCACTGTATCACACACAGTTCCTGTCAGTGGCATAATTAAAATTTTATACTTACAGAAAAAGATAGTAAACAATCAGTTCTTAAATGGATTCACAAGAGGAACTCTTGTTACAGCCAACTTTATAATTAGTATGCATCATGTAACGCTAATATATCCATGACAAGAAAATAGGAAAAATGTAGGAACTCGGTTGTTCTCTTTAATGCAATGTTAAACTACACACCAAAAAATGAAAGCAATCAGCCTATTGTTATTTCAGTCTTCTATTTCTGCTCTTCATTTTCCATTGAAAATAGCTCGGCACATTTTGCACTGGAATGATGGTCGCTCCCCAGTGCCACATCTCCGGAATTTTCAAACAGCCACTAGGATGGCTTTCAGCTTTATGATGTTTATTCATTTTAATTTTACATTAGACAAAAAATGTCATTTATTTTTCACAGAGTTGGGGCCAAAACGCACACAGTCTTTATTAGCTGACAAAACTCCCACTGACAGAGACATCCCAAACATTTCCCTGGATTTTCGTGCCGATGTTGGTTGTGCATCATCCCAAATGCGACAGGCTAGAAGCAAAAAAAAAAAACAAAAACCAAACCAAAACAAAAAAAGCCTCCACATGAACTGCCCTAAATGAACTCCCGAGCCTGGCAATATTAACACAGAGATGCCATATGCTTTCTGCTTCCCAGGGAAATATCCGATGTGTGTCCGAGATGGAATACACAGCTCTGCATAAGGCGTGGGGACCACGGACATCTCGGATTATAATCTGAATATTTATGATCCCCTTGCAGTCTGCATCTATATGCACCTTACGGATATTTTTGCTTACAGATATGCTGTTCACACTCCCACGTGCTCATTCAGACCTCCACAGTTCTGATTAGTTTTCTAATTGTTTTTAAAGTATTTGATAGAATAATTTTGGCAATATGACTGTGTGAGAGTCTGCTCTCACAAAATCCAAACACTGTATGTGTGCAAGTCCATAATAATTTAGTGCTCCAGAGTTTATGCATCCCAAAACATATATTTTTAACTAAATCAGTGGTTTGCATTTTTAAATGCAAGTTGAGTACTATAGTTTATAAACTTTTTTTTTTCTTTTATTCATGGCTTCTATTACTTCAATTTGTAACAATATTTTAATTCTCTTCTGAGAAACGGGGTGGGAAAATTATCCTGTAGCCTATTCAAAGGAACATTTTCAAATACTGTTATTTATGATGTTACCAGCTGAATGCAAAAAGAAATGCTTCCATCCTTTTTCAAGAGGAAAAATTTGCAAAAATAATTTTGAGGAGAAATTTTTTCTAGAACCAAAACCGAAAAAAATATTTACTTTTTACCAATCTCAGTGAAATATAATCCATGGAATTGGAATGTGGGTAGGCAGGGAGACAATTCCAGATGCCCCCCATTTTCACAGACTCCTTAGAAAGGAATAGTTCAGATCTAAAGCTCCTTTATCTTCACTTGGTGTGAGGATGGGCCTGCCAAAAATTAAAATACCCTTCCAAATTCTTGCTCCTGGGTCGCAGAGAGGTGAAGGCTCCTGAGCTGGGAGGTAACACTGAGGTCTGAGCCACACCTGCATTTCCACGGGGTTCTTTTCAAACAAGAATGGTGGGAGATTATCTCCACTTTATAGCCCCAACGTTTTCATTGAGAGTGCTATTCCTTCAAAGGAATATTGCAGAACATCTTTTTAAAATGTTCAGGAATCTGAAAACATGAATAGCAATGAACCCATTTCTAGCTAAACACCCTCAGTGTCGGCCTAACCAGAGCTATCAAAAGCTTCATTCTTACCAGCAAGTGAAAAATCCTCAAGTCAGGCTCCTATCACTCAGTTCCAGAAATGGCCCCATTTCAGGGGTCAGAATCACAGCGTCAAAACAAGAAAAGGCAAATATTTATTTTTATTCTTTTTTAATGTAAATTCCTACGAACAAGACGGTCACAGGGTGTAAAGAAAACCTGGAGGTGACCTCTGGGATTTTTTTTTTTTCTGAAGATGAACAGAACAACTGCTGGATTACAAAGGTTTGGGGAAATTTATCATTTCAGCCTTTGTTAATGTAAAAGAAAAACAGAGAAAAAAAACAAACCAGCACCAGAACAAAAGTCACACAACGTTTGCACAAGAGGTTGGAGTGGGGCAAATTCAGGCACCAACTGAACTCCATTCAGAATAATTTTGATCAGTAAATATGAAGACAGGATTCCTTGTTACCACCCCGCTAGTCCTGCTCCTACTGCTGCTAAAACTCAAACTCACTGTTTGCAGTGATGCAGAATCTGGACTTCTCAAAAATCCCCTAAAATCTTCCCAATATTTTTTATATTTATTGACAGGAAGAAAAATGCCTGTTCCTCTCCATCCCAGACAAAGGCTTTTCCTGGTGAACTGGAAGAGGCAGGGAATGGATTCCTGTGTAAATAGAGGCACTGAAGTATTGGCTATTCCCCCCCCTTGCTTTACCAGATCCCTCTCAGCAGGAAACATTATCCTTTAATGCAGATTTCCTGGATTTCCAGCAGAATCCCTCACCAGTTCCCCACACAGCACATGAAGGAGTCAGACAGCACTTGCAATTCTATTAAGCACCATTTTAGATTAACCCAACTTCCATAACCTACCTAATATAACACATAAATATTAATACATTATAGTTATTTCATCTAATTAGCTTTTCATTGTTTTAACCCAAGCGCAGGCTCACATCACGTTCTGCAGCTCTCTAATCCTGGATGTACTGGGCACAATGTGATAAATGGAAACATGTTCTAAGCTAATTAAAACACAGCTAAAAAATCTCAAACCGAACCCCTCCGTCCCCACCAAGGACCATTTTTTAATTCTGGTGATCCCACTTCATGTCACCCAAAACTTGTGCCTCTGGAAAAAGCTCCAGCCTGCAGGGACTGTGGCAGCCTGCCTGCTCAGAGGATGAGCTGCTGGGACTGCAGCATCCCAGATATCCTCTCCAGAACAATTCCAACTCCGGGGCCCAGCCCGGATTTTCAAGGCCTACCCCGACGTGCCAGGCTGAGATTGCAGCAAGGAATATTTGCCCTTTCCAAACAGGACCTTTCCTAACAGATACATTGGTGGAAACTCCTGTGAATCAGCTGTGGGCTTCCCAAAATTTGCATTTTCCCTGGGATATGACTGTCTGGCTCAGGCAGACTGACCACTTTAAGCTGGGGTTCAGTTCTTCACCCAGCACCTGGTCAGCTTGAACAAAATGTCACATCCACCTACATTTTCTTGTTTAAATCTTAAATTCTTGTTTATTAACAAGAAATTCTAATTTTCCTTCAAAAATATATTTAAAAATAGGAAAATTTTTAGCCCTCTTGTTTACAGAGAAAACCCGAAAGTATGTCCTAAGTATGTATTTCAGAAAGTAAAAAAGGCAAAACCCCAACTCCAACAAATGCATTCATTTAAAAAAAAAAAAAAAGAAAGAAAAAATCAGGTGATTTGCAGCCCTACCTCATGATTTTTTAATGCTTGGGTTTCCAACAATGCAAATGCTATCATGAATAATAAAATTTTAAAGCAACAACAGTGATGCCTGTGAAGAATAGGAAACCCAGATTTTTTGGCAGGAGGGCCGGGGGTGTGGAATATTCTGTCACAACTTATTAGAAAAGTCACAAATCTTGCCACAGTCAGGGCAATACGAGACCCATCAGTTCACAGTAAGTTCAAATACCTCCAGGATATGGGTAACAACAGATGAGGAGAAATTTCAAATTTTAAAAAAAAGAAGTGTGGGGGGAAGAGAAACAAAATTAAATAGTTCAAGTGAGTGACTACATAGTCATTCAAGAGAAATATAAATAATCTCTTGCAACTTCTCACAGAGAGATTTTGTAAAAACATGAAAAATTTGTTTTCTGGTTTTTAAATGTTTCCTTACAAGTATCTTCCCACCTCAGAAAGTATTTAAAGTGCTTCATTTTACCTCATGCATATACATACACTGAAGTTACTATTAAATGTTAAGCATATACCTAAAGCATTGCTAAAAATGGATATTCCTCCCAAATAACGGTGTTGGGCATTCCTAAATCCTCTCCTACTATGGGAATTAAAGGGAAGAGACCTTTCCTTCCAACAGCTTTCAGGAGTAGCTGGAGCAGAGAGAAGACTTCCCAGCTAATCTTTCTGTCAGACCCCATCACAGGGAAAATGAAGGTGGGATATACTCCCCAAGTCCATTAAAAATATGTCATTAGCCAAACATATTTTAGCATGCCAAAAGGAAAAAAAAAAAGGCAACCAAAACAGATTTTTTTTACCCACATGAGTCACAAAGCCTTGAAAAATTCCAGAAGAACTATGACTTTCAAAGTGGTTCAAAACATGTTGTAAAATTATTATAACACATGAGGAGTGCAGTTATTTAAGGTAGAGCCTTTCCTGTCAGTGTTCCTTGTCAAAACAAGCAGGTCCTCCTTAGGTAGCACACTGATAAAATAACTATATTGTGTTTCTCTATGTAATATGGACAAGAATTCAGGAAAAAAATGTTTTTCATAGCATTGCTATTAAATCCATGTTAAATGTATTATGTGCTCTATGTCATTTTCTACCAGCTCTGCCATTAACTCCAGAGCAGCTGGTGCTCACTGCACTGCACTGGAATATAATGAGCTCAGAGATTGCTCACAATTCCAGAGTTAAGCTGAACACATCCTACAAAACTAAACCTGATTTCTAGTGAGAAGTTAAAGGGAAAACCTGCTTTAATTTAAAATATTGAGGTTTTAAAAATGTATATAAATATATATATATGTACAAAGGCAACAAAGAAAAAAAAAAATCACAACTGAAACAACTCCAGATTTGCTGTTTGCCACATTCACCACCACAACAAATCATTTAAATGTGGCTGTGCCTTTCTGACTCGTGTCATATGGCCCCTATAGTGTTCAAAGTTGAACACCCTAAAAGTAAAGGCCGTATGTGGTTATTGGTTTGCTACAAAGTGCTGTTATGTGGTTTCTATAGTTTGAGATTTTAGCATCATCTTATCATTTATCATTACTGCTGGATGCAACTCAGGAAAATCTGTAATGTTAATTAATCCTCCTCACACTTGGCTCCTTCAGCTGCTTCTACAAAGGAGACAAAGGCTAAAAGTCCAGTGTCTACAAAACAGCCAGGACAGGGAATTAGGAGTGTCCCTGGACACCACAGATCCAGCCCAGGACACAGGCTGGAGACAGAAGGAGGTGCCCCAGTATATTCAGGGAGCACAGCAGGGTCCCCATTAATCCCACCAGGAAAACTGGGAATAGAGGCACAGCACGCTTTTGTCCTGAAGGACAACTCCTGATGTCCTAAGAAGAGACATCATTCATCAGGAACCCTGTAATACCAGTCTCCCTCTCCATCTTCCTATCCATTTCTTGGGGTTCATGATTCCCCAAAGGGGCCATAAATGGATAAGCACCCCAGTTGAGGATTCTCCTTGAGGCCCTGAGAGTTGCCTTAAGGCTGTTCCCTTTGGTCATGGCTAAATGTGTGACAGGGACAGGAGGAGCTGCTCCACACTTGGTCCTGCTTGGATACTTCACCATCTAAAAATTCACCTTGGACATTCATTTCAAACCAGACTACACCTAAAGCAACACTGTGTCTTTCCAGGATCTGGCCCCACAGGGCCCCATGGATTCAGGGAAAGGGTTGCTGTTCCAGGCAGAGCGTGACTGCTGGGGGAGGGAAGCTTTTGTCCCTGGGAGAGGAGTTTATGAGAGTAGGGAAAGTAATAGTGCATTTAGGGTGGGAAATAAATGTTTCATGACTCTAAAATGGTACATCTGTGCATAAGTATATACACACGCGCACACACACTGGAGTTTTAGTCTGTAAAATAAATAGTTGTATTTCCTTCTGGATTGAAACCCAAATATCCATAGTTCCCAGTCATAACTCATGGAGCATCGTGTTCAACCTTTTCAAGTGGTTACTGATTTTGCACACCTCAAATTGTAGAGGCACCATGGAAAGTGCTGTTACTGCTTTGGATTTTGGGGGAAGAGTCAGCACTTTGAGCAAAGTGGCACTTTTTGAGAGCGCCCAGATGAGGTGTCCCAAACCCAAAGTCATTGAACACATTTGCCATTCCTGCAATTCCAGCATCCCTGGGCCAACCTTACCTGACCCCAGTGTACTTAAAAACTCCTGGAATGCCTCTCAAACGTGGCATTCGAGCTCATGGCTCTTATCCATCATTATGAACTCATTAAGACTTTCTGTGAGTCACTCCAGCAGCTTCCCTGGCATCACCACCAGAAATTAAAGCGTTCTGCCCTTTTTCTGATGGAACTTCACAACTCTGCCTGTCCCCCATCCACCTACTCCCATTCCAGTGCATCCCTGGCAGCAACAGAGCTCTGAGAGCTGCAGCAACCCCAGACTGCAAGGCCACAACCTCCTCTCTCCAAATCCTCCTATAGATCCCTCTCTGCCTCAATGTTTATAAATAATCACAGAATTCCTTACAGCCAGATGGGTGGAATCTGGTCTTTACTATATAGACACACGTTAAATATTCTTTAAAATGCAATGTGCACAAAAATATAAGGGAAGGAGGGTTCATAAGGAGAAAGAATATGTTTTATTGAACTAGTTGATAGAGTTTGAAAAAGTGGATATGTTTGTTACTTGGCTATAGCAATTCATTTGGTAAATAAGATTAGCTAATCCTTCCATCTCTCCCATCCAGAGGGAACTACAGCAACAGTCCTTCTGGAAAAATGTTTTACTGACCCCCTCCTCTGAATGCACTGAGCTGCAGGTTATGCTCCAGCCACAGAAAGAACCCACAGCAGGAAACAGTTCCTCAAACACACAAGGCAACCAACCTCCAGTTTGGTTTAAAAATCTAGATGTTGCTCAAGTCATACAGGGGAAAAAATATGACAACAGCCTTTATAGAGTATAAGCCCTCGATAACTAGAGGGATACAAACATATGAGCACATATTAAAAATATACACCTGCATATTACCCATGTACACATATAGGTGCTCAGCTCGTTACCTAAAGTGACATGTGGGAATATTACAATAATGATGATGATGAAGGAAGGTATATTATGCTGTGGGGAGAGGGCTTTATGCATGTTTTATTTGCCTGAGTTACGGCGAGTTGTGACTGGTGGTGACATTTGGCCATGCTGCAGCCTCCAATAAACATAAAACAAAGCCTACACTGCCCCTTTAAAGGCGTGTTTGCATTTCATTCCACGGGACTGAAATGTGTCCTAATGCTTCTGAAGGGTTTTAATAAATATGAGGACGTATAAAACGCCGCTGATGACTCAACTGCTAAATCACTTGGAGCAGCTGCAGCTCTGGGCTCTCTTTTGAAATGCATTCCGTGGGGTGATTACCTCAGAGCAGGGCAGTTCTCCCCTGCTAGTGCAGGATGCATTCCAGGGGCAGGCTGAGTGTTCACTGGAGTGTGAGTGGCCACACTGCAGTGCCAAAGCCACGTGTGGCACCGCTGTGCTACCGCGGCAGGGCTGGGGGAAGCACACACAGACTGCTCGATTCCTCTGCTACGCTCCCTCCTTTCATCAGCCACCCCTTCCTCTTCTTAGGACTGAGCGAGGCTTTAAGAAAAAACAGGGGTTTAGTCTCTCTGTTTCACCCAGTGCATTATCATTGTAACATTAATCTTGGTGGAATGGGTTTCATTTTATCTGGTTGCATTTCATGGCAGTGTAAAAGTGTAAAAAATGCACTTTGATTTTCCGAGGGAACATTAGCACCTAACATTAGTAAGCATAGAAGTAGAGCTCTTGTTCTAAATAAATTTAACAGGCATGCTGACATCAGAGGCAGGGCTGTAATAGTTTTGCATTAACTGATGATTTTTTTTCCTAAAAAGATGCTCTGTGCCAATAGGATAAAGGGCTGCTTCAGGAAAGGACACTTTCCATTTAAAGAAAGCACAATATATTGTTATTAGTAGAGGTAGCAACGAGTAATTTCCTTCAAAACAATATACACATTCTAATGGCCACATTTTAGAGATATAAGTAATTGGGCATTGACAAGGTCCTGAATATAACACAGAAGCCACTAAAACACAACAGAAGCCTTTCTAAAAGTTAAAAAATGAAAATACACAAGTATTAATTAAGGAACAGTAGAAGCAAAAATCCTCCATTAAATATGTTGCTGGGGGGTCCCTTTGACTATCTTGAGGTCAAATGCTGAGGACTGTGAGCAACATAAACCAGTCTTTTTAACATTACAAACACAGCTTCAAACACTCCGTTAAACTTCCCAACCACTGGCAAAAAAACTTTTATCAACTTTATGTGTTAAAAATGCGAGTTTTTGTGGCAGGCCTCTCCAGATCAGTATAAATTCAATCCAATTTAAGGCACAGTAACTATGTGGGCAGTCTCAGACTATTACTTTCAATGGGATGGAGTCCCTAAGGATGACATAGACTTAGTCCCATTGAAAGTAATGGGGTAAGCAATCACATGCCATTACTTTCAAGGAGACTCAGTCTATACTATCCATAATAACATGGTAATATAAATCTGGACTGACTCATCAGCATGAAGAATGAAAATGTAAAAGAATGGCAAAGCTGAAAACGTGCACCCTGAGACAAAAAACAGCCCCTCAGTTTCTCTGCATCCATAACTCATCCATGCTGGAAGTTTATTACAGGAGAGGAGCAGGAACAGGCTAAAAAGGCACAGGAGCACAAGGTGAGGTGTTAAACCAAGAGAAGGCTCCAGCATTTCATAGTATTTTTAGTCATCACTACCTCTTCCTCTTTCTCCCCCCCCTTTTTTTCCAGTTCTGGTCCTTTAAGTCCTCAATTTAATTTTTTTTGTTTCCTAAATCCAGCAATATGAAAAATATTTGTTCATGGAGAGTGCCTCTCTATAAAGCCATTTATTTTTCTTTTTTTTTCTCTCCTCAGTGTACCACACAGACAGCTACAAATAGCCTCTGCAATCTTCCCCTCTGCAAATCAAAGACATTAATAATATATTAAAAGGATAGATAATTCTGAGCAGGTGGACAGGGTGGTGATTGATCCATTACTGTGCAAATACCTTGGTAATGGCTTGTAAAAACTTAAGATCCACAAAACAAAGAGATAACAAAGCTCCACCATTAGGACAGACACATTTATGGCCAGTAAATTTTATCCAGATTAATAGAAAAGAGCAACTCAAATCCTCCTCTTGATCTCAGAATAATGCTCAGGTTAGCAAGGCTCAGGAAGAAAAGCCACTGGGAAGAAGGAAAGCAGATCCCCCACCTTGTGCCAAGGAAGAGGATTTCTTCCCATGGGAAGTTGCCACAGGTTTGAGCAGAACAGCCCAAAGGATTTCTGTGATAGTCACACAACACCTCAAACCCCTCTGCTGACCTGCTCGTTTCCTGACAAAAAATAACTCCAATAAGAGCTAATCTGTCTAGTCTGCACAAGCCAACTCTTTATTTTCCATTGCCTGCAGAGTTAAAAAATATGAATATAAATGTTTATGTAATATATATTTATACATATATGCATTAGACCATTTCTTCCCTGATGGAGTGACAGAAAAGAATTCCTGTGGCTGCTGAGCAGTAATTGAGAGCATTGAATCTTTGCATTCCAGAAATTGTTTCAAGGACAAAAGCTGGATTAAATCACAGGCACCCTAAAAGTCTGGGTAAGAAGCCCAGCTAGTGTTCCTCATTTCAGTTTTCTAGGGAATTACATGGCTGTGACGCAGGGAATCAGAGTTTTGTGGTTGTCAAGTTATAATTGTCAAAGAAAACTCTAATCCTGCTGAAACCAGGATGGATTTTGGTATATGGTACAGGGGCATAAGTGATGTTTTCCAACATCCTTGCTCTGAATCACAAAAAAAAAAATTAACAATATAAAAATCAAATTATGTAAAAACGTAAGTACATAAAAATAAATATTTTAGAATTAACTCAGTTGTTCTGTAATAGTAATCTCTGTTTTGCAGGAGAGGGGGACAGGAGCTAAATTCAGTTCAACTTCAGGTTGAAAATGGGCTACAACCCTTAAAAATAAATTAAACACTTCTACAGACCAAAAAAAAAAAAAAAATCTCACCATATAAAGTATTAGAATTAAACTACAACCAATTGTAACTTTAAACTGTTTACTCACATCTCTATCACTGCATATGTAAAACACAGCTCTTAATAGAGAAACATGATTTTTTTAATCCCTAAATATTTTCCTGTCTGTTTGTGCACCTGCATCTTCGTAAACAATTTTTAAGTGCTGAAAAAAATAAAAAAATAAAAGCTTTGATGTGCAGGATCACACTTCTAAAAACAATTTGTGCTGAATGTGTTTGTCGGTGGCAAAGAACAGAAATATTTTAAACGTTAAACCCCTGCACTTTCAGGTATAATTTCATAAACAATAATTAGTAATGACAAAGGTAGCATAATGGAAACTGCCAGCTCGCTTAGCAAATATGCTATAGGACATATATAGTACAGACAGCTGTACTACTCACTTGTGCATTGCATCACCCCATAAAATTAGATTAAAACATTATAAGAAAAGATTGTTAAAGCATTATAAAGTTATTTAAGTGATTGCACAAACAGAAAAACCCTCAAAGCTATTTTTCCTGAAGTGTTCCCCCTCCCTTTTTGTTTTTTGAAAAGAAACTAAACCAAAACCAAACGGGAGGTGCACACAAATGCTTGGCATGCCAACACCTTTCCTGATAATTCTGATGATTTATTTTGGATAATTTACATTTCCAAAACGTGCTGCCACGTTCCAGGGGTGGTTATGTTTAATTAGAGTTTAATATTGCCTTGGATTTTAGCCAGAGGTGGTGTGTGATGCTACACCCAGATCCACGGGCACGAGGAGCAGCAGGGACTGTCCATCATCCCCCAGGAGTAACCCACTGTACTACACCCAGGTGTATCTTCCACCTCCTCTGCACCTGCTGGCAACACTCACTTCCTACACAGTTGCAACAGCCTGCACTGAAGGGATACAGGTTGCAGTACCAAACAGAAATCCAAGTTATTTTCAGTTTCGGGGTAGATTTGGAGTACGGTGATAATAAAAATAATAATAAAAATAGAGGGTGTTGTGGTTTGTGTGTTTTAAGTTCACAAAAAGAACGCAGTAAATAAATCATTGATACATTAAGAATGATTACCGGCGTGTAAAGTGGAATTTGAATCACCTTAGATATATTACCCACAATGCTTTTCAAGGCAGCAGCTAATTAGCAGGAGAAAGGTCATGCAAAAAAAAAAAAATAAAATAATGTGATTAGAAGAGGTTGAAAGAAGAAAAAAAAAGGGAATAGCCACATATTTGGCCACAGCCCAAATTTCCTTTCTGCCACTGTAACTGAAAGCCATCGCTTCAATATTTAATGAAATGCTTATGTTGCAGCACCTGGTCACATTGTGAGCAGTGCCTAAGCACTGCCTCCCCTGTGGGTCATTACTGCAGCCATCTGAACGGGGGCAAACTGCTCAGCCACTACAATAATGCCACTCTTTAAGAATCTACAGCTACAAAACAGCAGGAGACAGAGTTACTTTGGCTCTGATCTTGGGAAAAATGGCTGGGGGCAAAAATGCTGTTTCCTCCCATCAGAGAGCGTGGAGTTCGCAATAATTCTGGGAGTCGAAGCCCAGGCACCGGCCCCAGCCCGGCTGCCCTGCTCTGCTTTGCCTCCCTGCGCAGGAGCCTCGCAGCTCCTGGTGAGAGATCCTTGTCAACAGGAAAACAGGAGTTCACACTCCCCTGCTAATGATCCGATGCATCAATAGCTCCAACAATCACAACAAGCAGATGTCCTAAGTTAATATAGACTTTCCTGGGATTTTACTTGTGAAACAGGGCTTTAAAAGGCATTAGTCTTTTGTCCTCACTAGAGATCTGCTAAATCCTGGCACCAATTCCTTGGGTATGTGAACCCCAGCCTAATGGAATTTAATTACTTTAGTGGTATTAATCATCTGTACAGTAGAGCAAAGAGTATTTTATTACCACTTTTAAGGGTTATCGGCACATTTATTTCAAATGAACTGTCAAACTGCATTACGTGGAGAGCATGCCAGGCTGGAATCCTGCAGCACAGGTGGGAAGACATTTGCTGCTTAAAACTCTGGGACACCAGGAGGATGCCTCTGCCTCACACAGGATGCAGTTGATTTAAGATTTAAACCGAACCATGGATTTGGTGATTTCTTTTTGCTCGTATTGGTTTTTGTCAGCTCCCGGTTTCTGGGTTGCAAAGGGTGCTCTTCTCCGAGGAGAACAGGAACACCAGTTGGCACCAAATAACCTGTGACACTATTACAGGATTAGTTACAGAACAGCAATACCAGTCTTGTCCATTATCTGGCAACAAGCGCTGGCTCAGTAACACGAGGCTTTTCTAATTCACTTAAATACATAAACCCCTTTGCATTCACATACGTGGAAAAGCAGATTTTCACTCAGTGTAGCTTCTACACTGTCTTTGGGGAAAAAAAACCAACCACATATTCCTAAAAGATGCTCACCAGGTCATCAAAAGATGCCTGTTGGTATGAGTTTACAGCCCCAACAACTTCAAACAAATCAGGTACTCATTTCTGTCTGCTGGGCACATTACAGCATATTTTACACACTGCAAAGTTCCAATTGTACCTAAAATCCAGCAAAAATCAACACCTGTTGAAAGACTTGTTTTTTACCCCTTTGGAGCAGAGTTTCTTTTTGTCTGGCCTCCAGACTCTGCCCAGGTTTCAGCCCTGTCCTACACCTGGTTAAAGCACATTGTTTTACACCCACCACGTCCCAGCCATTCTGCACCGAGCAGCAAATGAGAGCAATTTGTGACACAAGATACCACGACATGTGGGAAAGACACATAATTAGTGTCAGAATGAATGCATTTGCTTTTTAAAGCCTATTTGTCCTAGGATTTCAAATGAATCAAGCTGCTATGTCTCTCTCAACAGCTCCATACTGCTGTATAATGAATTAAAAGCTAGTGTTGCTAAAATGTGCAAGCTTCAGGAATAAAAACTGTATGCATCTCAAAACCAGGGATGAGAGGATCTTAAAAGGCTCTAAACTCTAATGTAGCCTATTTTAAAGCCTTCCAAAAAACTAACCCATTTTACTAAACAGAGAATTCTCAAGTGAAATCACCACTTTTCATGACAGATTACCATGAATTTACAAAGCTACTTTGAATCTTGTCTTTTTAAAAGGAAAACCTCCAACTTTCACCTCAGACTTTGCCCATATGTCTCGCTCAGGTTTCAGTCCCCAGCACTCTGCAGGAGCAGGGCACACAGTGCCACAACTCAGTGCCCCAGACAGACAGTTCTCTCTCAGATCTTTCTCATCCATCTCTGTTTCCTTCCCCTGCTGTGCAGATAGTCAGAACCACGGCCTGTGAGGGAAGTGGCACAGCCAGGCACCATCACAACACTGTTGTGTCAGTGTCCCACACCCAGGGACAGCTGGGACCATCCTTCAAGAGGAAAAGGGGCACTTCAGATTCTTGCTCCTTTTCTGTATTTACTCACTAATTGAGACTCTTTCCAAGACTGTTACCTGCAAGGTGACAATCTGTGACTGACCACAGGTACCCCCATGAATATCTTATTAGATAAAGGAAATTAAGTTTTGGTAAAACAGAAGAGAATTAACTCAGAAAACAAGGCAGGCTCTCCTTGTGATTACTTGTCCTTTGTTTTCCAAAGCCATCTGGCTTATATGCTACACTTCTTCTGCCAAAATATTGATACCTTTCTGTATTTTAACCATCCCCAGTGGATTAAAAAGACAAATGTGGTGCCCACCAGAGTATCTTCCCAGTGACCCTAAAAATGAGTTGGGAAGTGCATTGCAGAGATCTCAGAAAGCATTTTTCTTCCAGGCACCTGTAATTTTTATTCATTCCCCTTCTATTAACTGAGGTTAGTTACCACAGAAAAACTACTCTTTAACAGGACATGAGATTCTCCCAAAATTAACATTCCGACTAAGCCCAAGCACCCAGGCTTTGATGAGGGGAAGAACACATTAGTGACAGGGGAAGAGGGAGTAAGCAGAGCATCTCTGCAGCTGCCTCGGTGCTGCTGGAGCCAAACATATCCCAGGACAAAAGTAATGCCCAGCAGGTCACAGGCCCGTCTGACAACCCTGTGAACAGTGTGTGGTTCTGAACCATCACCCACAGAAAGCCCTTGCAGAACCAGGCCCAAATACCCTCCTGATCTCCCTGTGCAGCAGAGTGTTCCCAGCTGGGAAGGTGCCATGTATTCCCAGCCCCAGGCAGCTGCAGGGACAGCCACACGACCTCAGGAGCTAATAGGAAACCCCGTTTTTAAATGCCACTTTATGATTAGGTAACAGAACAAACAGCCCCGTGTTGCTGCGAGATAAATGTCTGGAAAGCAGGCAGAGATACAAGGCACAGCCAGATGCCTCCAGTGACCCTGAAAGAATGTTATCTTAATGTGATGCACACCTTTGACTGCCTCGTTGTGTTTAATGCATGAAGTAGCCTCAGACACAGGTCCGGGAAGAGTTGTGAGATATCCCACACAGCAAGTACAGCGCTGGACTAGCAACTACTTCATTTCAATATTTACAGAGAGATTGCTGGCCCGGGGAACCAGCCAGTTTTATCACTTGATCTGAAGCATCCCGTGTATCACAGCTCAGGCCCCACAAACAAATCTCCTAAGGCATCCTGCTTATGGAAAGAAGGGCAGCACCAGACTTAAGATAGGAAAAGGAAAACATACTGTATTTTTTAAAGTGAAGATTCAATTTTAAAAATAAGGAAGTTATTCATCAGTATAGAGACATGAAAACTATGCAGTAAGCCCGATCTTATTCTGATTAAAGCCAAAAGGAGTTTAGTAAAAGGTGGGAGAAGTGGGCCCGAGTTTTACATTGGAGACCAATTTCCTCCTGTAGCACTCACTGGAAAGAAGAAAGCCCGCTTCTTTTTCAGGAAAAAAGGGCTTCTTTTTCAGGAAAAAAGGGCATGTTTCTTGCCTTGTTCTCCGCATTTTGTCGTCACTCCAGTGAGTGCCTGGCCATCACTTTTCGCATCCGTGGGGTTGCACAAGCTAAACGCAGGGAATTAGCGCTGTGAAGTTCAAAGTCCAGCTCTATTAGCTTGCAAAGGAGCTGTTAAAAGCAGCGTCTGATGCGCCAGGAGTGCCAGGACTTGCATATAAACCGAATCCTACAAAACGAGCCCCCGTGGAAGTCAATGGGATTACTCACAGTGCAGGGAGTTAAACATGTACATACATTTCGGGAAGCCTCATGCCGAGTACAAACACCCCTTAATGCTCTGCCTTGCTGAACTTCTCCGCAGCATTTCCGAGCTGGCAGAGGTGTCCCTTCACTAAAACCCCAGAGTGGGGCCAAAGTTTGCTGTTGTAAAGCTTAGCCTAACCCAGAGATGCTTTTAAAAGGCAGCCTCAGCCCAGTGCTGCCCAAAAGCAGCTGATGCAAGCAATCAGCTGGGAGTTTGCAGGGCTGGTCTTTCCAAAGCAGTCTGTCCCTTGTGGTTCAGCTCCAGCAGTTCTTCCAGGCTTCTCCTTCCAAGAACAGGACAAAGCAGTGACTGGTTCTGCAGAGGCTCTGCCTTGCAAAGCTTTACCTGAACACTGTTACTATCATTTATTTCCCAAGCACCAGAGGTGTGCCCCTCATCACTGGGGGACATCCCACAAAGCAATCCCATTTTCCTCAGATGTCACCAACCCAGGGACCTTTTTCAATCTAATACAAGACCTAGCTGATTACTAATATCAATTAGTTGTGCAAGAAAACCCCAGGCTACAGAGAACTCTCAGCATGTCAGAGGCTCCTCTTAGACTGAACTGCAACAAACTCCAACAGGCTCCATCCCTGGAATTGCCCAAGGCCAGGTTGGACAGGGCTTGGAGCAACCTGGGAGAGTGGAAGGTGTCCCTGCCCATGGCAGGGGGTGGAACCAGATGGGCTTTAAGGTCCCTTCCACCCAAACCATTCCATGATTCTGTGATTCCAAGAATGCAACACTCCCAGGGAACTGCAAATGCTTTGCTAGCATTCAGCCCCATTTAGATTTTGCCACAAATAAACTATTCTCAATCAAGATATCTAATGGACTAAAAAAAAAAAAAAGTTTATAGTTAATGTAATCAGAACTAAGATTTTTAGAAAGGAAGTAATTTTGCAAGAAAACAAGCAGTCAAAAATAAAACAGCTCCTTAAGATTTTTGAGGATCAGCTTCAACCTGATTTTCCAATTTCTAATTAACAGTAAAATAAGGAATGATAAATTAAGAATGCTTTGATGTTCTTCACAGAATTTTGAATTATTCTGAAGTTAAATCACATAGTGATCTCTCACTGTCTCCAAGATACTATATTGGAAAGTAATTGTTTCTCACCTGCCAAATGGAAAAGAATATTTGCAGTCACACCACAGCCAAAGTTCTGACCAAAAAGGTTCAGATTAAATTTCAACAATCAGGTTCTGTTTATTAATTTCTTTGGCAGATGCATTTGTTTTCTAATGCAAAAAAGTTTCAGATAGACGTGTCTCTTCCAATTTGTACAAAATATATCTTCACACTCCCAGCTTAGCTCTGCACCAGGACAGATACAAAGCTTTGATGGAAAATATGTTTGGGAAATGGGTAAAGAAAAAAAACAGACCAGTGTGTCCACACAAACCAGCTGACCTGGGCAATGGGAGCTGGGAAATTATTGAAAAGTTGGCACTTTGGTTGCAGGCCTTGTGGGCTCCAGTGTCTGAAAGTTATGAGGAAAATAGACACAGGCACTCCCTATGGAATTCCTGCCCCTTTGGGGACTCTGTGGTACTATGGGAATGTGAGGAACATCAAGATGTGACACTGAACATTTCCAAAGAAATGCAGACAGGACAAGAATTCCTGAACACTCTGAGCACCTTCCCTGGTGAGGAGTCCAAGGAGCTTCCAGTTCCTCAGAAAAATCCAAGGCTCAGACAAGCAAGGATGGAAATAAATGCAGATGAATTGTTTTTTTGAGTAAAGGCAGTATGGAAAAAACCAATCAAAAGAAAAGAAAAACAACACAGTATTAGAAATGTGGTTCCCTGAGATTAATTAGTTACATTGATTCTACATCTACACCATCCAAAACCAGCACAGATTTCAGCATCCACATTGGGAATTTATGAGCATAATACAGCGATGGATCTTTAATCAACATTAACTGGACAACCCATGCCAAAGAAAGGGGGGAAGGCAGGTCTTTATTTCTCACTGAAAACACAACCTCTGCCAGCAGCAGGGGAATCCACCCTGCATTCCCAGTAAGGTCTCATCCAATTCCAAACACAGACTGAAGTGTTCCTCTTAGTTTATCCTGGCAAGGAACCCCAAGGTGTCTGTCCTGAGCCATGTGACAGACAGACTCTGACCAGCTCTAATTTCCCAGTCAAGGCTCCTGCCCAGAGCAGACCAAGTCAGGTCCAGGGGATCTTTGTCACCCCTCCCTCAGTTTCCACCACAGCTCCAAACCTTGGGGAGCTCACTCCAGATGCCACCCTCCAGAGAATTTTCCCTCATGCTTTTGTGCAGCCCCGTAGGCATCCAATGCACTTAGTCATACAATTAAGGGTGATTTTTTCCCTGAAACCAAGCTTGATTGGTGAAAATGCAAATAACTTGGAAAATTGCATTTCTGTGCAACAGATGTTATTCTTACTGTGTTCAAATACTTGGTTGAAATATAAAGCCTAATTTTCTCTCTCAAAAAAAGAAAACATAACAGCTTCTAACAACAGCAAACTGTGATAATGAAAGTTCTGTGGAATGCGTCACCGGATCCCATTTTGGAGCTGTGCAATGCACAGTGGTTTTGTCTCCTGATTACCAAAGAATGAGTGTCACCAATTGATTTTATTATTATATTAAGACTCCAGTCACATACAAATTCAAATCCATGACTGAAGACCTGCTGATGGAATATGACCACCCCTACTCTTGCTCTCTTAACGATCTTGAAGAGAGTTGCAGCTCTCCCTAGTAATGCAGAATATCTGCAAAGCCCAACTTTTCCATCAGATACCATTTCTTTTGGAATATTTAAAAAAGGTTGTTCTCTCAGGAACACCCCCAGTTTGAATTTTTAAAATAAACAATCAAACTATGTATTAAAAGAATGTCAGATAATCATGAAACAGAATCCCCTATTTCAAATATTAAGAAAAAGTATTAAAAAGCCAGAGAATCTTTGGTATAAGGGGGGAAAAAAAAAATCCTTCTTTGCTATATCTCCTTTCCCTGTTTGCATGTCACTGTGGGGCTGGGAAGAGCCTGGCCGAAGGTACTTGGAGCAGTTGAACACTCAGGACTCCAGATGTGAAAGCTGATTTGAAGAGACAGAAGTTGACAGTCTGTACAATCAGTTATTTAGGGATCTAATTGAAATTGCTGATACAGGCAGCCTGTCACACTGCATAAAGAACCTTCACCATTAACAAAAATCAATAATAAATCAATAAGATGAAAGTTGAATATGTGCTCCAGGAACAGTAACAAAGCATCAGGAACCCACAGGCAACCACGAGGCTTTTGCCGGGTTTCATCTCTGGATTTTGCATCACTTATGGAGCTCCTAAAATAACTGTGCCTGACAAAAAACCCTGTCTGTGTGTACATCTCTAAAGAAATGAGAAGTGTGCAGCTCCTTGCTTAGTTAGCTCTGTCTGCAGCTAATTAGCATCCTGGATGTCTCCACAGAACATGTGTTGGCTCTTTTCTCCGATACAGGCAATATCTGGGCTTTCATGTTATTCAGATGAGATAAATGCTGAACTTGGCTCTCACGTTCCCATTATGCTAAAGAGGAATTTCTCCTCTGCAAAGGCATCCCCAGCCCTGCAGACTCTGCTCGTGTGTGTGTGACACAGCCAGGGAAGTCAACAACAAAGGTAAATAAAAACCACAGGCCACCATAAACCACTGAAATGTTCATATGTGCAAATAAAATACTGACACTAGGCTACTTCTGGAATTTCTTATACCCATGACATTGCTACTGTCACAAAAGCTACAGTTCATATTTCTGTTTCCCTTCATCCTCACGTTGTTTTGTGCTCCACAAATTTTGTTTCTTTGGGAACGCTAAGAAGCACTGCAAGAGGGAGTGAAGTACTATATTAAAAGAAGTCAAATCAAATCGGTTCAAACATCAACATGAACACATTGGTTTGGCTGGAAATTGAGATATTGGGATACTTCCTTGCCATTCCCAGCCTAAACAAGCTGAAGCATCAGAAAACCTGCACTGCCACTCTCTTAAAATTGATATTTTGAAGGCTAAGATGATTTTTAAAGTTTCCAAAGACCATACAAGAATCTGTTCCCTTGCACTGGTGGTACCTGGAAGGCTGGGTCCTTTTCAACTTGCATCATCATGGATACAAAGAGCAAAACTATCATTTTCTCAGTCAATAAAACCTCACACCCTCTGCACCAGTCTACAAAGCACAAAGGTATGAAGAACACAGTTGAGTGGTACAGAAAAAGGAAGCACCACATGAATCCCATGGCTAATATTTCCTGTGCTGTGTAAGTCACACAACAGGAATGAGCTCACTAGAATCCCATTTTTGGACTTTTATTCCCAAATAAGCCTCGTTTCTCTTCAGATTCCACATTCCCCAGCACATGACAAACGCGTGCTTGAAGGAGGGAAAGCTCAGTTTCATTCCTTTATTGATCTATCAGACAAGAACTTAATCAATCTTCTTTATAAGCTATTAAAGCAGAGCAAGAGGAATGAACTCACCTGATACATTCAGCATTGATTGCTTCTTTCTAGGAACTGAATGTCAGCCTTATCTGCCACTACAGCTGCGATTCCATTCCTCAGAAACAAGTTTTCCCCCTCATTAGCTCCCCAGAAATAGTGCAATTAAAAATGTATTTGAGACAAAACAGAGAATATAGCCAAAATTAAGTGAACAACACTTTAATTTAAGTTTCATTAGTTAAGTGTGTTCCAGAGAACACAGGAAGATTGAGTCAGGTTAAGGAACATCTTCTAAAGAAACATAAGTTAGTCCATCCTGTAACCACCCCATCACTAATTCCAGGGGAAACTCTGCATGCCAAGCAACTCTGGAATCCAGCAACCAGAATTTCCACTTTACTGGACGCATCAAAACTAAAAGCAAAATTAAAACAAGGCAGCAAACACACTTTTGACCAAATTGACAGTATTCAAGGGATTTCCAATATTCAAATTATCATTTTAAGTCATCTTTGCAACAACTGAGTTGCTGAACTGTGCCAAAATAATTTTGTTAATAAGGCAACCTTACATGATATGCATTTATGTCCAGAGTACCTGCTGGGAACTGTAGCTCAAGTTCTTCCATTGAAATCTCCCACAAGACAACTCAGCAACATCACCTTCACTCTATTACCTAATCCTCCTTTTAAAGGAGTTTAAGGGCTGTAGGAGGGCAGGTGAATCATGGGAAGTGTAATTTGCAATTACAGAGCCTAATTCTGAATGGGGAAAAGATGGTAAAACCCCAGCTAAATGACCTCTGTTATCACCTCTGTTATCACCTCTGTAATCACCTGGTTTGGGGCATAGCACCACAAAAGGGAGGAAACTCAATGTGGAAGTGATTGGAGAAGAACAAATAAAACATTTCTATTTCATAAAACAAACCACTGGGCTCTTGTGGCAAGAAAAGGTTCTGATGTAATTGGATTTATTTGTAGGTGTTCACCCCACCAAACGTTGTGCTAGTTGGCAGCTTTTATGTGATTTGAAATGGAGGCAGTGATCAAAATCAGAATTTCCACTGGATGGAGAGCTTGGGGGTTTTCCTTGCTTTGCCAGGAGTTAATGCTCACATAAATCAGGGTTGGAAACTTATGATAGCTGAGAAACACCTCTAAAGTTACCAGTGCAATTCCTTGTTCGTTCTTCCCTATTGCTGTATTAGACTTGTTATGCCTTCATTTACTACAAACAACCTTTAGGATGCAAGACACTGCAGCTGGAAGAGGCACAACTGCCACGTGTCAACAACTCCTCCTGGAATCTCAGATGGAACAGAATGGAAAGCACTTTGTCTTGCCAAACAGTGAAATAAAAATGTTGCTTTGGAGCTCTTCTATTTTTTTTTTTCCTTTTACTGGAAGGGAAAAAACAGCCTTTGCTATTAAGCGTGTCTATTTTCATGGGAAATCCTTCCATTTGCAATATCTGCATATCATGTTTAAATATCTCCCCCAGGAAGATATACCACTTAATAATGCTCCTGTTTATTTATTGCAAAAATCAAGAATAGCTGGAAGTCCATTATGAGAATCTTTTAGCAAATTTAATTAATTTGTAATTAATTTTATTGGTATTTATGAGAGAAATCTTTAATCAGCATAATTTAGACTGAAAATTACAATATTAACTAATATTAATTAAACAACAATGTAATAATTTCAATAGTTTTAATTATTTTTAGAATAAATTACCTGCTAGTCAATTCTACACTGCTTTTGAAATTAATTAGCCAACTTAAGCATGCTCTGTAGCAAGGGTAGAACATGATGTCTAAACAAGGCAAGAAAAGCTGCTTCCAAGTGTCAGCTGGGCTGTCACAGTTTAAAAAACTGCTTTTTCATCCTAACTTTAAAGAAAATGTGTTCATCTTAAGCTTGGGGGCAAGATGCTTTTTAATCCTAATTTTAAACATGTGTTATGTTTAAAATTGAGAGCAAGCTTTCAGATAGTGCAGGGCCTTGGATTTTGGAGCTGCCTTTCCTTTTAGTCCCTTTCCAAGTGGTGACTGTATCATCTCTCATTGATAGAGCTGAGTTAGTGTCACCTCGGTATTTTTACACATGTTTGAGTGAAAAGGGGCAAAAGAGAGACATTTCCCCTCCAAACTTAACAGGAGCAGCAGACAACAAGGACCTGTCAGGTTATCACCAGTGCATGTCCCCCACACAGAAAAATGAGTTTCCTACTGAATTCTCGCAGCTGGAGCAGCCCCTTCTCCTTCTCACACCATTTCCTCCAACATGGGACAGACCCAAGAAACAACAGTTTGCTGCTGAAAATATAATTAACAGGGAAAATGTTGTACATCCTATAGCCATGGAGTGCCCTAGTTCTACTGATGGTATGGCTGTAAAGCTGCAAGTTCCCTCCTGTAAGCCAGAAGTTCCCTTCTGTGTGATAGTTTGCATGGCTTTCCACCTTTGGACTCTCCTTGGAATTTTCCAAAAAGTGAGAAAACAGGTGAAACCCCAGCGTTCCTTCTGGTTCTTAATGCTCTGAGTTTCACTGTGATAATATCCTGCCTCTCAAACACCAGCTATAACCAGTGAGAAAGGACAAATCTTGTTGCATTCAGCACTTCCTTTCCTAAGCCCCAATAGTTTGCTCCATGAGGAAGAGCAGGGTATGGATCCATCTCCGTGCTGGCACAGAGGAGTTACAGGCTGGGTCTGAACCCTGGCCTCCCACGACATCAATGTGCTTTCATTGATCTCGGGGTCACCCCGCTGAGGACCAGAGTGAGTAAATATTGCAGCGTTACAACAACTTCCCCTCAGCTGTTTGTGCTCTGGGCGTGGAAATCCACCGACTGAAAGTTCTTTAAATGTTGCCACAGTTTTCAAAAGCAGCTGCTCACTTTGGGAAGCTGAGTTTTACCTGCTGAACTCGGAGCTCCTTGAAGGGATGAATTTCAAAGGGCAGCTTTGCACACTCTGAAACTCAGACCATGGGGTTTTTTTCTGTTATCAGAAACAGGTTTGGTCATGGCAAAGCTGTTACAGATATAGAAAGCAGAATATAGAAACAAACAGTGCTCAAAAGGTAAAGTACATTCTCAAAGCAATACATTATCTGGCAGGGGAACTGTCATCATTATTTCCTTCAGACTTCCTCAACAAAACACCTCCATGACCTTAAAGGAATTATACAGAATTACTCCAATGAATAAAGACCAAGTTTCCAAATGTATTTTAGCAACTACAGCTTCTTAGGGGCTTTGGAAATTCTTACTGTGTGTTTATTTAGCCCTTTAAATTCCTGAGGATCTTAGGAAAGCTCTTTCTGAGTGTTGCAGGACGGGCATTGTTCCTCTGAATGTCACAGAAGACACTTACAAGAAGATGGGATGTTTTCCAGGGAAAAATTCCAACTAAAAAGCTGACCTTTAAACAGAAACTGTCTGTGGTGCAGAGGGTCAGGTTGGCACCCACAGAGTTAAACTGACTGAGTCTACAACAAAGGAAAAAATATTAGCATTGCTATCTGTGTAAATGACATTAGTAGCAAGACTGAATTATCTTCTGAATTATTTTATTCCAATTATATTTTGATATAATTCAAGGTCTAGTGATTTTTTTAATGTTTGCAGTCCCCCAGTTTAATACCAGAAAAGCAATCAGTCATTTGTTTCTCAGACACCAAGTGGCTGGAATAGTTTTTCCATCTATTTGAAAAATATACAATCTGTATTTGCCTTTAAGTATACATTAGATGACTGTTGTAAGTGATTTGTAATTGTTTTTAAATTGTTGAACTTATTTTAATATGTATTTGCAATTATACAGTTATTTAAATGTTCATGTTATAAGCAGTTTTTTTGGATTAGCAAATCGTTCATTCGTCTTTTGGTTTTTAAAAGGGGTAAATAGGAAAAAGACTAAAATGTCCTTTATTGGAGCACTTTTATTATATTGCTTATTAAAAATCTCCTCTGTAACAACTGACAATACGAAAAGTTGAAAAGAGACCTAGAAAAATATGCAAAATGATGCATTTGGAAGTCCAGCACTCCTTGTTTGTGGAAAGGCAATACAGGGGTCAGTTCAAGACTTGGTTTTTCAGTAGTTCAATGCTCTGAGTTTCCAAAAGTTCCTCCAAATACAAAGGCACATCTGTTCACATGAAGGTATGATGTTAAACCCCCTTCATTCAGTACCAAAGCAGTGACATGCATATTGCTTAAATTAGCTTTATTTTGGTTTACCTTGATGAGAAAGGCTGTGTGCACAAAGAAATTATGCATTAATTGGGTGAATTCGTACAAATTTCTGTGTGAATGGACTTCAGTGTCACCCAGAAAGCCCAGCACAGAGACCCAGCTCAGCCCAGCAAAGCCCCACATCAGGGCTCAGACACCCAACCCTGCTCCTGAGAGATTCCAGCAAAAGTGAAAGAGAAGTGGCAAGAGAAATCCTAAATCAAAAAAGGAAACAATAATTTCCCATTCCTCAGGAATAAAACTTCTTTGACCAAGCAAATCAAGCAGGAACCATGTGTGAAAGAGTTTGGGCAAATTCTCTCTCCTGTCTCTGAGAGGAGCAGTACAGACCAGCCCCATTCCCAGCTCAAATTCACCTGCACGTTACCCTGCTTAGCTGGGAGCCTGCTTAGCAAAGCTGGCCCTGAGTGCCTTGGTGTTCCCTGCTGAGGGTTTTTCCTTACCTGCACCAGCACCTGACTGGCTTTCCAACAGATATTCTGGATTTACCAAGTCCAGGTGCCTGGGCCATGACCTCTTGCAGTATCCCAGTGTATATGTGGAGATAATGAAGGGCTCTCCATAAGCACCTCGGGATCGATCACCATCAATCAATTATCACATTATCAATTCAGGGGATCAATTATCCAACTCTTTTTGTTCCTTTTTCCTTAGGTACTTAAGTAGCAGAGTTAGAAGAGAAGCTGTCTGCTCGTGGATTATAATTGATTTTCTACCAAAGAGAGCTCAGGATGGGCTCCAACAGACCTATGATGTTTTAAAAATTACTCCTATTTTGGACAGGTCAAGGCACGGCCTCCAAACCAGTTGACAGACTGTGTAACACACTGCCAAAGAGAAGAGCTACACAACAAGCTGCAGTGTTCTTTACTCTCACTGTCTCAATTATTGACTAACTTTGATTAAAATCTTTGGCTAATTGTCTTTTAACATTTAGTAAGCGTGCATTTATCTAAATCTTACAAGATCAGATGACACTGGAAATGATCATCTGAAGCATAACTTTATTTTTGAAGCTCCCATAAATTTGTAAAGCAGCGGTTTGGAACAGGGGGCCCTCTCAGGAATGTGGGCACTGGCCCTGGGGCAGAAAGAGCCCCTGCCCTGATAATCCTCTGGAGCCTCCTTCTCTTCCAGGCTGGAGAGCAGGCAGGAATGTCCTTGGAAGAGCTGGATGCTCCACCAAATGTAAACCCTTGCTTCTCAACACAGTGTGGATATGGAGCTAGCTACTGGCTGAATACACAGGAATAATCCTGACCCAATCCAAAGGTTTCCTGCCTGGAAGTGGAACTGTGTGAATAGTCATATTTTTATTTTCCAGCTCTGTGCCTATTTTGGTAAAACTGGTATTTTTCTGAAGTTACACAGAGCTAGAGCCACTAGGAGAACAAAAACCAGAAAACAGCAGTAGCAAAATATTAATCTGGAGATCAGAATTCTCCAAGCTGAGAATAAAACACGAGAAAAGAAGTTATTTTAAATTTGCTTTTAAAATGTGTAACGCGACAATTTCATTGAAACATTTACATTTAAAAATTCAACACACATGTGGGACATGCACATTTCTGATGGGATTGACAGCACACTAATAAAAAAAAAGCTCCTTTCTTTGTGCTGACTAAGATTTCCCTGCAGCCAACAGCCCAACAGCACTGGCATGTGGATCACACATTTGTTGATTGAGTACTGTATGTTGTCCTGGTAGGCTTGTATACAAACAGGAAAAAAATCAGAAATATGTTGTTATCACAGCAAGTGAAATGCTTGGGCAAGAAATGAAGCATTTAGTCAAAGAGAAGGTTATTGTGGGCCTGCCATTTATCAGGTTAAAAGTCTAGGCAAGGCACGGTTGTGTTTACACACAAATACATTATTGATTTCTAGCAGTTCATTCATTTGCATAAAAAAATCTGTATCTAAACAGGATCGTCAGCTCTAAGCCATATGTACTAAGAGCTTGACAGACTAGCTGGTATTTAAAAGTGTGTGTCTTACATAAGGCAAAATGGAAAATATTGAAGTTGTGCATTGCAGGAAACAGAAGATTTTAACAATGCCCAGGAAAACGCAGCTGTTGGGCTTTACCTGTTCTCAGGCACCGGAGCTGCACACTTGAAATGCAGCTCCTTCCAACAGCTTGGTGGATTTTGTACCACAACACCACTACAGACATTTGTTTGAAGGCAAACAGCAACTCTGTTTTAGAAGCAAAGCCATTCAAATCCCACCCAGTCCCAGATTTTTGCATCCAATTCCTGCAAGTTTCCATAGCACAGAACAACATAATGCTGTTCTACAGACAGACATGCACAGACAAACTTGAAGGAAATGTTCTAAGGTAAACAAACGAGGTTAAAGAGAACAGCAACAGAGACACCCTCAAGATTTAATTATTCAAAACAATAGTTTATCATCTGTTCCTGCTTCTGAGCTACATATGGGCACACTCCAGAGTGAGCAGAGGGGACGGCAAAACACAGTTGCTGCAGTTTGCTCTTGGCTTACAGGAGACCTTTGGAATTCTATCCTGGAGACAGCACAGACAGAATGCCAGAGAGGTGCCAGCTTTGGATCTTCTGCACCCTGTGCTGAGCTCTCCTGCCTAACTTATTTATCTTGGTTCCTTTCCCTCCTGGCTTTTATTAATCTGAAGATTCCCAAGCTGAAGTTCTGAAACTTCATTGCAGTGAATGTAGTGGAATTGTTCTCTTTCTCCTATCCCTGCATACACAACTTTTCAAAGTATTCCACAAATACTTTACAAGACAACAAAATGAAGGGTACACAGTCAGCCTTTGGACTATACTAACATGGATCCTTGGGACAAGGTCTGGAGCAGAGAGAGACAGCAGGTCTCTGGGTAAAATAAATACTGCTGGGAACAGCACTGGGCAGGGACTTATTTTAAATTGGACTGAAGAAAGTTGCAGCAAAGAGGGGCTGAAATAAATGAAAAATGCCAAGTCAGCAGGAAATCCCAGGGTGGGCAGCCTTTCCAAAATTAAGCTACTTTTGCAGGCATATGAAAGGTCTTAGGAAAACAAACGTCCCCCAGAACTTGGAGCAGCCATCTTTGGGTTACCCAACCATGCCAAGAGCAGCTCATTCCAAACAGGTGAAAAAGTGAACTCCCCTGCAAAATTCCAGCAGATGTTTACCTGCAGTGAAAGGCAAAGCTGTGGTTCTGGTCTCTGACAGACAGTGCCTTAGAGGAAGAGATTCTGTCAGAGCTGGATGAACCCTCAGCTCCCTCACTGCCATCCCTGTGTGTGCTGAGCAGGAGCAGCTCCAGCTGAGTGGGAATATACACATGGGAGTGGCACCTGAACATTGGTCAAAATGTGACCTGTCTCACTTTACCCTCCCAGGAAGGGAAAGAAATAGTTACTACTCAGAGAGAAAGAAGCTGAGCCCACTCCTATCCATCCCTGCAAGCTTCCTCCAGCAGCCCAACAGCTCCTTTCTGGATAGGTTACCAGTATTGATCTGGAGCTCAGCTGCCTTGGATAATAATGCTGCCTCTGCACCGTGGTCAGGCCTGAACCCAGAGATGTGCAGCTGAGAATCAGTGAGCAAAAGACACACAAGTTTATTCACACAGAGCTACTGCAAAGCCTGGACATGAAGAAAATTAATAAAGCTCTGAATTCATTCCCTAACTCTCATTTTAACCTGCTGTATGCCTGCCTGTCATAAATAAATATTCAGGGAGTTCTGTGGCTGTTCTAAGCCACAAAACAGTCATCAAGTTCAAACATCCCACCCTCTCCACTGCCACTTAAGCCCCCTCTACTGACATGCCTGATACTCTTTCAAATATTTAAACACTGGGATTTTTAAACAAACCCATTGAATTTCACTGGAATTTGGGCACTCATACTCGGTCACCTGCTTTCAGTATTTCAGTCATAGCTCCTTAATGTTTAAACACTTTCTGTAATTTATTAACTCCAGAAATACTTAGATATAAGAGAAAAAAAAATAGAAAACCCCCACCCAACGAGTTTTAAATGACCCCCCAGGACAGGGTGGAAGAGCAAGCACATAAATTCCAGTTTAGGACTGACCATATTATGGATTTGGGGAGGATTTGCAGGTCTCAGCAGCTCGTGTTTCTGTAACACACTACATTACATTTATGTGTACCATTGCCCTCTACAGGATGGAATTCGGGATTTATGGAAGTGCTGCAATTATTTTGCTTTCTAGGAGCTCACAAAGCAGCACATATTTACTTCCAAAGGTGGAAGACTTGTAATTTTATCACAGAAGGTTCTGGATTCCATATCTGATGGCATATTCTGTGATATAAAAGAGGCAACCACGTATACAGTGTACTGTGATCAGCTGTACAGAAACATATTCAAAATAATTCCTTAAAAAAAATTTATTGTAAATACAAATGTAGAAAGCCCTTTTACCTCCCAATAATGTCTTTCTTTCTATAACCAGTACTTTGTACAGGACATGTGCAATAAAGCACTGTTGAATATCTAGATTATTTTGGAAATACATACCACTTTCAAAATGCAAAAAGCATTTAAAACATACAAGTACCAGAAGAGACCTGCAAATTCTGATTTGGCATTATGAGGGCACAGTTCTATCATTTTATTGCACCATTATTTGCATTCACGAGGCTGCAGCAGCAATTCTGGTTGCAGAAGAATAAGATAGTTAACTTTGACATGATATTATGTACACAATATGCCTGTATTTTCACTTAAAATCTGGCCCCTGGGCACACTCAGGACCCTGGAAAAGGTCCACAGCGTAAACAAAACCTGAGGTGTGTTTATGAGCACAAACTGCCCCTGAACGAGGTCTCAGCAGAGCCAGGGAGCAATTTGGGGACCAATTAAAAAAAAAAGGTAAAATTCTCACAGAACTCCCATCTGAAATTTCAGGCTTCACCAAGTATTTCCCTCTGAACTTCAAAGTGCACAAAAACAAGTTGTAGCAGAAACACTGAGCTCATCTCAACTTCTCTCACTCTCGGAACAACCACGGCTCCATTTCATGCAATTTTCAGATTTTAGATTCAATCAAGTGATTTTTATGAAGACAGACCAAGAGGCCACTGCTTCAAATTACTTGTTAACAAGGTTCTCTTCATTTAGAGATTACACTTAATGTGTAAACCTCATACTTACAGAAATTGAGCAGACACAGGTAGGCCTTCTAAAATGGGATGAGACATCCCTACCAGGGCTTTCACTTGTCTCAGTGTTATGTGGATCTTTTTTAATTATTATCCACCTTGCTTCTTGTTAATTACAGAAAAGAAAAATATTCTTTATGGAAAGACAAGTTCTTTAAAAAACAACATTTCAGAAAAGCATTGAACAAGACATTAATAACAAAGTGAAAGGATAAGCAGAATGGAAGTCTGAAAAATTCTATATTTGTATTATACAGGCATTGTTTTCATTCTTGGCACCTTATTTTTCATGTGCATAAAGAGAACACAAGCTACAGCAGGGTGAGACAAAGATCAATGCTGAATGTATTACTTGGCATTGGTCAGACTCAGTTTAATAAGAAAAGAATTGATCCATTAAGCTAAACCTAATTCTTGGCCGAAAATGGTTGAAATCTCTTCTTTATAGTGCTGGCTTCATAAAGAGCTATAATATTCAGAAGAAACAACTCAGAGCTGAGTTTAATAAGATTAAATGTATTGCAAATATACTTAACCAGAATCTATCCAGTTGTTAATGATTACTATTAATATCAAACAATTTTTGTATAGAATTTTTTATTAGAGTAGTTGTAAAATATAGCCATGTGAAATGCAATATAAAAAGAGGGTTAGGTAATTTGTAACAGCTACAATTGCAGAACCAAAACCTTCACCTATAAGATATAGTAATTTATTTTATCAATCCAGCTCTTCATACAAGTGCAATTCAATTTGTAAAGTATTTAAGTGCCAGTCATTAACACTGTATAGCAAAGTGCAGAAGGACAGCATCTACTATATGTGATTGTGTTATTATATGTGAAGAGACTGCAAAATAAATTACTTTTTCTGTCAGCAAGGCTGGGGACCTATTGTTGAAACACAACTTCAGCTGTGTCTGAACCACTCCACAAAGCCCTGTTTGCCAGCTCTGCCAGCTCCGAGCAGCCCTTGGGGCTGGAAGGATGCCCCGTGCTGCCAAAGGGACACACTTGGCAGAGTCCTTTGCCTCTGTCTCTCCTCCTCTGAAGACCAGAGGTGTCCTGAAAACTGGAGTGCCCATCCCAAATCCCTGGAAGGTCCCATCCTGCAGCACGGCATTGCCAGGACAAAACAGGGAATATCCCCCTCTGGTGAGCAACAGCAGCGGGCTGGGAGGAGCCTGCACCTCTGAGCTGTGCCCTCTCCTTGGGCAGACCCAGGATAAACACACCTTAAAATTCTGCCCAGCAAACAGCCTTTTTATGTATTTATTTTTTTTTCAAGCACACTTTTAAATGTGTTTTATAAACGGGATTGTGTCTATAAACATAAAAGAATGAGAGCAGGAATTCTGCTTCACCCAGGATTTGAGCAGGAGAGGACAGAACTGGGATCAATTCAGAGGTGGCTACAATCTAGTTACAGTTTTAATTAAGATGACAATGTGGCAAAAATACAGGCACACAAAAATCAAACCTGTGAATTCAGCAAAAAGAATTACTGAACCAGCGGGTGAGAGGGAATGGAAAACAGCACTGGAGGAAAAGGACAGGGAAGGAAATGGAAGGTACAGAAAGTCAATTATTACATGCCCGAAGGTTGGATGTGCTGTCTGGCATCAGAACATTGTGTGTTAAAATGTATATTGAGAATGAGGAGGAAAATGCAAGGAAATTAATTTATGAAGAGGCCATATTTAAGGCACAAAAATACAGTTAGGAAAGACAACTAGAAAGATTATAGCATGAAGTTAAAAGACTCACACGCTGATAAGGAAAGCAAAGGGGGAAAAGGAAAGGGAAAGTTCACGTAAGGTGAGGAAATTGTAAATAAAGATTTCTTTTCTTTTCAAGCATGTCAAGAGCATAAGGTCACTGAGGGAAACAGCAGCACACCTATGAAATGGCAAATGGCAGTTTACTAACAGGAAGGAGAGACTGCTTAGAAATGAACTCTCTATTTTATTGTACATAAAACAAGGTTGGGACTGATGACAGGATCAGACATAAATTTCCTGGGGGAGGAAGAGTAAACACCAAAGAAAATCAGTAACACGCCAGAACAGCTCATCAAGAAATTAGAAAGTCTGAAGGTTGACATAACTCCAGGAACAGACAGAATTAATTCAGAGCTCAGAAAGATATGTCAGAGGAGATAGAGGAATCATTAGCAGATATATTTAAAACCTGTCCTGAATATGAGCTGGACTGAGGAGAGGTTAGTGACAACCACTATCCAGAAAAATACAGAGCCCTGACTGCATGGCCATGTCACACTCTTGGAACATTATTTCAGGAAACAATATGATTAAGAGTTTGTGTAGCTGCAAGAGGAATTGCTGGCACAGCTCACCAAAGGGATATCAGGCCTAAATTTGCCCTCAGAACTTTTAAAAGAAGAATTACAAGTTATCGATCCCAACTGAAGGTACAAGCATATATTCCACACTCTTTAGAAGAGCTTCTGATACATTAACACATAGAAGACTAAAGGTCAGGAAGGGAGGGAACTATCAGTAAGATGACAGGATATGCTACAAAGCAAAAAACTTGCCAAAGAAAAGAAATGGGGTAAAATTCAGAATGCCTGAAGTACACTCAGAGAGACTGAAAACCTGCTGGAGTAGAAGAGGAGACTAATTGACTGTAGACAAATTTATGTTAATAAAGCTAACAGCAAATAACAAGCAGAGAAAGGGATTAAGTCCAGGTCTCTCACACTGATGTACTCCATTAATTTCAAATTTTTCACCATCTAAAAAAACCTAAAAATTAAAAAATCTTCCTAATACTCATTTCCAAGAACTGTATCTCTCATTTGCCTGTTAATTTACTCAGCTTTGGCAGATGCTTGTAAAATTCCTCTCCAGACTTTTAAAATCTTGACCATCCCAGAGAGCAGCAGATCATCTGCAAATTGTGCTCAAAGTTCACCTGATTTTAGAACACAGCAATAATGAATAACACTCCCCCTAATCCAGCACAACCAATGGCATCATTGATATAAGCCTCAACTTTCTCACTTTGGCCACAATTCTTGGATATACTTGAACATTCCAGCAGACTAGAGAAGGAATTAGATTTTTATTTTAAATGATACATGTTGATTTATACAAATCACAAACCACTTGCAACAGAATACTCCTTAAAATCAGGCTCATTTTTTACCTTCCAGTTTTCCAGCACAGTACCTGGTTTTAAAAGGAACTTAAATGATTATCAAAGTATTAGTTACGAGCAGTGGAATGATGAAGTCATTGCTACAGAAATGGGAAGCTGACAGTTAAAATGGAAACATATCCTGGGCAAAAGAAAAGGGAAAATGATTTCTTAATTTCCTCAGCCAGAGGAGTGAGTCCCTTTTACAGAGCAGATTGGCAGGGAACATCTTCAGAACAAAACAGGGCAGTAAAAAAACACATTTAATCTAGATACAGTTACTGTCCATCTAGAAAATAATCTCTTCCACTAAAAATCAGATTACCTAACTCCAAGCCTCGATATATAAATATATACCAATGAGATGATGTGTTTTGTCCTTTATCTCCATTTTGGTATTTCTACTGTCTACTTTATACATTCCTTGCTAATCAGGCACAGCTGCCCTCAGCCTCAAGGCAGGATGTCATTCACTGCTATTAGAAGTATTACTTTGAAGTAGAAGAATGAAGCTGGAGTTCATACCTGTTTGGTTGTTACTGCTTCGAGAGGTTTGCCATGAATTCCTTTAGACAAGCAAAAATTACAAATGCAAAGTTAAAAAAAAAAAAAAACAACTAAAAAAATCTGAAGTGTGTGATGTTCAAAAGTACTCAGTTGGCCTAATTCTGTTAAGAGGAGAATTCCCTCTGACTGCAACATATCAGAGTTCAGCCAGCACTGAGCACAGGAAAAATCCCTCCATCCAGAATGAACTCTGAGCAATGAAGGTTTATTTTTTATGACTTGTGAGAGGGGCACATTGGCAGCTCTCTCTTTTTATACACGTCTCAATATGAACCAGCACCAGCTTCTTGATGAAATTAAGGTATCTCACACCTGTCCTTTAGGAGTGAGGAGACTTTTCTCCACGTCTGTCCTGCCAGATGAGAGGAAGTACCAAAATTTATGTGAAACCCAGTGATGATGATGAACATCTTTTATGATGAACACTTTTTATGATGAACACCTTTTAAGATGAACACCTTCCAAGCAGACTGATCACATAAGACATGGTATGGCCAGCTGACAGTCAAAGCTTTGAATCAGCACTGGGATGGAATGAAATGAAACTACATCACCAGTTTCTGAAAAGTTTTTGCCTCCAGTGCCCAATTCTCAGAGTGAAATAGTGACCAAAAAGCTTAGGGGGGAAAAAACAAACCACAGTAAAAAAAAAACACAGAGAGCTCTGATTATCAGATCTGTGATTTCTGTCATGCTTGTGGGGTTTCACTCACTGCAGTTTTTAGGGACTGATTTAGTCCTGGTAGGTGGAAAACAAACAGGAGCATCCAAACCCCAGGATTTATCACATAACCTGATTCATGGGAGTCTCTTAGTGCTTTTAAATGAAATTATTAAAGAATGCCAGAAAGAGATACTGGGAAGTATCATTGTGGCAAAACATGTGTGCAGTTTCTGTGAGGAGCAGGTGGGGAATAGGGGAATTCGTTAGTTAAAAGGACCAAATGAGGGGAAAAGGGAAAAAAAAGAGAAATTATGGTACAGCTAATAATATGCCTGTTATACAGTGAATGCTCCTGCATTTCCTCTATTTGAAATCTGCTACATGTTATTGTCTATTTTGCTTTTTAATTTTCAGCATGGGCTCCTTCAGTGGTGTTCGTGTTGAACTGAGGAGTTCCTTGTTTCAAATTGTAGTGGAAACCTCATTTTGAACAATTTAGTCAGGCAATGAAGGAAAGCTGGAGGTAGTCAGGCAGCAGAGGTTTCTGCTATACCTTAGCATGCTGTCCTGATTATAGTGCTATTATAGTTTGCTGTTCATAGAAATCAAGGAATTTATGAATCATTAAAAGGTGCAGGTGATAGAGAAGTTATTATAATAGCATTCAGAAATATTACAGGAACTATCACAAAAGCTACAGTGGTAATACCATTGACTGAATATAAATGTATTTGTGGAATTATGTGATAGCTGAGGATGTGGATATGCCAAAGTTTCAGCCTCCAACCAATCACTAATCACGTGCATGTTTTTGATACATGGCTACAGTTGTACAAAACTGGTTTGGGTGTGTAGAAAAGGTACCAGAGCTCATTAAAAGTACACTGTGATTGTGTAAAGACAGTGAACTGTGAAAACACAGGCTTGGGAATATTAATAGGTCTTATACCAAGTTACTCATTTTCTTATCTTTCACTCAAAATTACTCAGTGTATTAAAAATATATCAGGTACCAGATGCACCAGCCCTTAATGACATTAGTGGCCAATTACTCACATAAACTCTGCCTCTCTGAGAACAAGAATTCTTACTTTATTTTTCATTTAAACAATGGATCTATGGAACAACAGCTGAAGCATTTCTTTTAGTGCGTGTAAACATCAGGCATTCGAAAGATAGGATATAAAAATTTTGGGGAAAACCATCACTTCAGTTATCTGAAGACCTAATTTCTAAAAGTGTGGCTTCCTGAATTTCAAACACCTCCTAAAAACCTGAACAACTAGTACTTAACATGCACTGCCACCACCACCAAAGGCATCTGTATTTGTATTGATATGATTATTTTAGATGCATAACCATAAAAATTATCAAGACCACACCCAGACGTATTTAGGTATTATGTTTTCATGGACTTATTCACTGGATTTTAATAATACACACCCTCTGAACAAAAGCAGTAGAAACAGAACAAGGTTCAGGGGAAAGAATGATGCTTGTTACATGTAAATAGAATTTCTTGTAGCCAAAAATTTGCTGACTTTTTTTTTTCTGGTCTTTCTTACACCTATCATTTTAATTGAGTGTTTAAATGCCTGTGGGACTCACCGGGGCAGACCCACAGCTATCCTGCTGCTCTGGGAAGTTCTCAGCCCTGGTCATTTTGCCTCGTAGGACACTCTCGCTGCTCCTCAGATTAGCCCTCACCTCAGCCCTCCACTTGGCATTTTTCCAGCCTCCTTTAAAACAAAGAATGCGGCGGAACCCGCTAACTAGAGCCCAATTCCCCTTTCTCCTCTTTGAACTAGGGAGGCCTGGCAGGTCACGGAGGGGCGGCGGGGCAGCTTTGCAGGCCATTAACAGCCGGAGCGCCGCCACCACCTCCCACACGGCTCCACTTGTTAGAGCCGCGCTCCAACTTCCCCTGCTTTGATGGCCGCGGAGGTTCCTCACGGGCAGCGCTCGGAATACGTTCAAGGCAGAAGGAAAATAACTATCTTTACTAGTCTGCCCCGGGTTTTTTTGCCTAATACGCAGGGAAAAAATAGGTGCAATTCCTCAGTTTTGTGCTAGTTACTTTACCTTCCTCCCAGGGCACCTCGGGGAAGTCCTTTAGTTTTTCCAAGTCCCGGTTTATCCACCTGTAAAATAGGCCTTCTTGCCCGACTGTGCTGCAGAATGTGTCTCCCTCTTCCAGAGGCCCAGCCATTTCCATATTACATTGACAGATTCTTAAATTTAATAAACTATAAGGACTAAGAAAAAAAAGGCATTTAAAGGCTGGTCATTTTATTTCCTGCAGCGTTCCCCAGCAATATCACACTGGGCTGTCTGGAAAAAGCATACTGCTGGCATAAAGACCTGGGAGAACAGCAAGGAAACTATGGAAAAGGTAGGAAAGGAAGTGTTCTCTACCTGTGAAGAGTGATCCAGTTGCTGGCAAATCCCAAGTAATAGTAAGCTGTAATTTGACTCTTCACCCTCATATAGCTGGGAGAGAGGAACTAGTCTGTTTTCACAATGTTTTGTCTCAGAAATGTTTATCAGTCCAAGAGGCGATGGAGGACATCCCATAATGCCACCTCTTACTGTAGTTAATACTTCTGGGAAGGAACCTGTCTCTGTCCTCAAGTTCCATTATAATAAAAAAAGCAATAAAAGAAAACTAACAAGTGCATATAAAGTGAATAACTATTTCTGACAATTATATATTTGTCACCATAGCTGCCAAGTGATGGAATCACTTGCTCTTCTGTCACAATTGAGGACCACCACAGACCAGCAATATAACAGTGTATTTTTATATAGCACATCATATTTTAATCTGAAAGCTCTGCAGAACAAGGGCAGGATAGTGAGTGAGGGACCACAGCTATAACCTGTCCTGCAGCAACCTACAAAAGAGAGTCAGGAATCCAGGGCAAAAAACTGGTAAAGTTGGAGATTTCAGTCTGGCTGGGCAGCCTGTTCCAGCATTGGCCAGCTCCCCAGGAGAAATTCTTCCTAAACCCTAATCAGAATTTCCCCTGTTGCAGCTCATGCCTGTTGCCTCTTCCCCTTTCCCTGAGCACTTCTGAATAAAGTCTGGCTCTGTCTCCTCAAAGGGACACATCCTCTCCCATCACATACTTGAAGACAGAAATAAAGTCTCACTTTAACCTCAAATCTAATTTTTCAAGAACAGTCCAAAATACCATGTGAGACAAATTACTCTGAACTAAATTTATGTATCTCTGAAGGAGAAAGTGTTGTGTCAATCCAACCGGGATTTTAACTTTTCCTAGAGACACTTCTGATAGAATTACTCATTGATAATTGATGAATTTAAATTACTTCTGACAATTAACAAAATTACAAGTGCAAAGTCCTGCTTATTGGCAAATATAATGTGCTGGAATCTGCCTGCCTTCTTCATGTAATATTCCCTGTGCTGGCTCCCCGGTGGGATTTTTCACAATAAAATGAGCTGGTTTGTGCCCAAAAAGCATATTATAATAAAGCTTTGCCTTTATAAAGCTTATATTGTGCAACACATCCTTTTGAGTTGTGTAAATTTATACTGTGCACTTCTGGAGGTATCCAGCCTGAGGGCAGAATTATCAGAGAACTGCCACACTTACAGGAACACAAAATCTTTCCTTAGCAGTAACAGGTCACAGAACTCCTGGCAGATAACAGGGATGGATGGATACAAGGAGGGATGCAAATCAAAAAGGGTGGGAGAAGGGAAGACTCTCAACATCCACCTGGTGAAAAGCTGCAGATGGACAAAACCTTCCCAGAATCTGAGTAAGTCCCAGGCACAGAGTGCACATGTGAAAGATGACAACTGTGTGTGAACTCAAGTGTAAAGCTTGGAAGTGTTACAAAACCAGGGCATGGTTCTGTGTGTGTGTTTTAATGGAAAACAGAGCAGAGAAATGACAGGCATCTGACCTTGACAGCTTCACAGGGACAGCACTTCCACGAGGAGGATTGGTTATTCCCACTGAGTGCCACAGGGCTGTCCAACAGGACAGGCAGTTCTTCTGATTTGTACTTCTCAAATGCAAGAATTCGTTGTGGACAATGCAAAACTGGAGATGCTTTTAAATTTAAACCATTTAAATGTGGTTTCTCCATAACCTGAAACTACCACTCTCCTGTTTGGTTCTCTAATCCCACATATCCCTTGTTTCCATTTCAGAGTTTCAAAGACTGACCAGTCAGGTAATGTGATTTCTCTGCTTCACACAGGTAAAAAGCACCTTTACAGAGGTAAAAAGCACCATGGAAGAGGTAAGAATTAGGCTCCTGCTATTTATTTAATGATTTCTTCCATCAGCTTTGTAATTTTAACAAAGGGTTGATTCTGACTATCCCTTTGGCTTTGGAAGCTCCAGGTCACTTAACCAAAGAGCCAAATGTGTGCAGTGGTGTCAGTAACAACATCTGGAGAGATACATAGAAAAAAATAGCAGAAATGTATCTTGTTGAGGCTTTTCTTTCCCTGTGTGAGTCATTTTCTGCATATTTCACTTGACAAAAAGTTGTCTTTATTTCTGACTAGATATTTCCTTGCCAAATTTGATGCTGTTGGTTGCCAAGGAAAGACAAAACCTTCTGCCCCTTTACCTGATGCTTTCAGTCAAAATATGTGACCAGCAAGTGAACACCTGGACCTCAAGCCCCTGTTAAAACATACCTGCATTATTTCATCACCTTTATGGCAAGGCTTAAATGGGGCTCCCGACAGCTGAAATTCTCTCAACTCCAATGTTTTAATGAAACTACCAGTGGGGATCAAAGGTTTCTCTCATACTCTGGTTCCTTACTAAACGCATAAGGTCCGGCTGAGCTAAATGTCACATTCTGACTTGCTTGATTTAGCCCCGCTATTTAGTAGTAATTATGGACAGAAGTCTCATTTAGGGGTATTGATCCAGTCTTTAACATGAGGAATAAATTCAGCGGCTGAGCGATGGAAAACACCGGAGGAATTCTCAATTCCTGGAGCTCTCCAAAGAACAAAGGAGCGGCGGCACGTTTGCCACGGCACCGTTTCTCACACGCATGTCTGGAGTTAAACGTGCTCCAAAAGCTTTTCCTCAGGGAGGAGCCACATCATGAACCACAAAAAACCCCTGTGGCCCATCAGGAAGCCAGGTGTGCAGGAGGCTCCAATTCTGCCTTCCTGGAAGTCAGTATCCCAAGCCAGGAAAGCATTTAATCACATGTTTCGGTCCATCAGGATTCATGAGAGTCCTTAAGTATGTGCTTATTTTTAAAAGATGCTTAAGTGCCATTGATTTCAAGTACATGTTTAAGTGCTGTCCTCAATATAAATGATTTCTGAAACCAGGGTTGATGGGAGTTTTATCACTGATTTTAATAAGAGCAGAACAGGAACGAAGGAATTTTAAGAATCCCAACTGCTTATCCAAATTGAATGTCTACATGGCAGTAAGGGAAGTATAATCATATAACGTTGCATATTTATATTTCTGCTACCTCAGTAAAGACATTCTGAAATTAATGAAAAAGCCTAAGCTCCTCATGCTAACAAAAGACATTTATCACTGAAGGGATAAGAACTTCCCTCTCTCTATATCACTCTAAATTTTTACCTTTGTGCATATTTTCTTATTTTAGGGGTTTGTGGAGGATTTTTTTCAGACTAACAATACAATTTTTTGGTTAAATATACTTATTTTATAAGTTATAAAAAAATCCATAATATAATTCTATGAGAGTTACCATAATAGACTGTAACAGCTGCTATGGTCTATTGTGTAAATAAGTAATTACAGAATTTACAGACTATCATGTAAATATGTAATTATGGACTTTTTAAAATGTGCATTATTTCCTCGATAGTCTATCGCTTAAATATGTAATTATGGACTTTAAAACATGTATTATTTACTCAGACTGCAACAGCTCCTTGGGACAGAGCTGTTCTGGCCTATTGGGTAAACATGTAATTACAGAAATTTTAAAAATCTGTATTATTTATTTGTAGTGCTGCTGTCAATACATCATGGCAGCCATGTTTAAATGGGTATCATATAGTCAATATTCTGTCCATTTGGTCACTTCAGGTGAAGTGACTCTGCATGTTCTGGGCTGGTCCAATGGAAGAAATAGTCCCAGGGATGTGCTCCCAGCTAATAAACCTTCTTGGTTTAATCCAAGAGGAATCCAGTCATTGTTCTGGGGAATCACGGTGCTGGAAGTGGGCCTGACCCCTTCCAAACATTATTCTTAATCTCAGTAAAACATTAAGGTAGGAACATCCACAGAATAAACTCCCTCGTGCCACTTGCTTCCCAGTTTCTGGGTGTCTTAAGCAGGAGACAGGTTGGAGCAAACAGTTCTGCAATTTAGGAAATGTGGCATTTTTCAATGTACAGAACTACGAATTCCAGAAATGCTTCCAGTGACAAGAGAATATTCTTCAAAGTGGTGAGGAAAAAAATTACTGAGGGGGTTTCACTCATCCAAGATGGAACTTCAAAGACATTTTTATCCTGAAAAAAGGGTAATTACCATTACCATTAAATATTTATGTTTCTAAACTACCCATAGGCCCCAACCAGAGAAGAATTCTAGGTGCTCTGCAAACATTTATGAATATCCCAAACTAAAAGACTTCACAGTTTAAGAAATATTATCAAATATATTATACTTTTTAGAATGCTTTTTAGAAGCAAAATGAATGTGGTCTCAGGCCAAAATGTATGCACTGAGCTTATGATCTGCTGTGTCTGCATCTATTTGTCAATAATTCTAACATTTAGGCACTATTTTCCTAATAGACCACAGCAAAAAGCAGAACCAGAATAACTTATTCTTGTAAATATATAGGGCAGTTATGCAGTGTAGGACTGTGTTACACTACAAACAATTCTATCCTTGCTTTAGAAATAGGAGTGTAATTGTCATTTACCTAAAATTATCTCCTCAGCCAGAAAAGGAGAGAGAAGAAAGATAAAACTCATAAAGGAAAAAATATTTTACAGATCAGGTAGATTGCCATATTAAGATATATCCATTATTCATTTTTACTAATGCTATTTCTCCATAGTCTACGAGCCTCATGTCATAGTGAAGCCCTAAGAATTGAACCTGAAGAGAAAGCAGCACACTGGGATGTTTAAACAAGGACACTGACAAACCCACAACAGTTTCCATCCTGATGAAAGGTGTTGGAGTTAGATTGAGTCCAGCTGTCAGCTCGACCCTTCAGGATGGGCCCGGACTAACCAGAGAGAGTGTGGAACTTGACCTCTGAGGAACAAGCAAAGTAACTGGATTGCTTAGTCCTGAGAGGGAATAACTGGCAGGGACACATAGTGGTGTTCTTGGGATCCATGAAAAGACAGAGAGAAGTGAACAGACTCCTCTTTATGTCCAATTTAGACAGAACAAGTGGTAATGAAACTCAATATGTCAAGGGAGATTTAGGTCACTCGGGTGCCCAGACAGACTGAAAAATCTTTGTGGCAGGAGCTTCCTAAGAGTGGAGTGAACAAACTTTCCCCAGTAATGGCACAGTTGCCCTGCCCTTGAGAAAGGAAGATGGACTCTTGACATCCTTTTATTGTCTGGTTTCTACAGGGCTTTGTGCTCCAGAACTAACCGCAAGTCAGTAGGCTGTAAACCACAAGTGTAGAGTGAGTTTTATATCCAAAAAGCCAATGAAACCCACTGAAATTTTAAACAACAAAGAACTCAAAAATATGCTGAATAATATGCATCTTTGATACAGTCTAAATAAATATCCTATTTCATATCAGTTCTCCCAAACAAGAATGTCCTGCCCCCTCCCCGGGGGTCTGGCTGCCCATGCTCGAGGGCAGCTCTGATAAGGGGTCAGATTGCACCAGGTTGTTCTAAACTGTGAGAAAGAAAGGGGTGGGAAGACACTTTCTCATCTCCACATATGTATCAGGAACAGAGATGTTATTTTCAACTTTAAAAAGGTCGCAGTTAATTTCTGAAAGGCAGAAAAAAAATGTTTCATCCCAATCTATCGTTCATTTAGCGAGAGAAAAAAGCTGGCAAGAAAAAAAAGAGAGAGGAATGACAGCCCAAACAAGTGATCAATATAGGCCCTGTTGCAATGAGAACCAACACTCCACATCTGGAATGCAGGAGCTTGGAAATCTGCAGCCAGGAAGAGGATCTTCAGCTCTCTGTGATGAGTTCCACTAGCACGGATTTTATGTGATAATAACCCTGCCTTTCTAACAGCAGCTGGAAATCTTTGTTCTCTGGGCCATGGTACTTCGCCCCCTGTGTAAAGCAGGTAAGTTTTAGGAACTTTTTGGAAGATCTGCATTGCTGCTCTCTGCAGGCTTGGAACCAATGATGGGATTTCCTTCCAGACCCTGGGAATCTGCTCCACTCCTTGCTCTTTTGAGCTGTTTATTCTGGAGCTCAGCCTGCATTTGCAAGGTCATGCCGGATACTGCTCGTCACACTGTGCTGCTTATGCGTGAAATCCTCGTTTTGTGCAAAGCTCACAAATATATATTCATGTCACAGTACCTTTAATGTCCAGGGGTAGTGGGAGCGTAGCAAAGCCAGGGGGGTGCCACGTTACTGTGGCAAAAGAAGGCCAAGTGGAAAGTTGTCACTTTGAGACTGGAAATCCTACAGGAGAGTTTCTGGTAAAGTAAGATCATGCCTTCTGTGTTTGCAATTGGTTACGTGTCAAGTAGACACACCAAAATGGGAAGCAGTGTCCATTTTGGAAGAGCAATTATTGCTGTGAAGCCATTTTCCAGGTGGGATTATGGGCACTAAACCGCTGGGACTGACTGTGCTGCCCATGCGTTAAATCCTCATTTTGTGCAGACTTAGTGAAAAAGATAGTTCCTTGTAATATGTCCTGCTTTGTCACTTGCTCCTACACAGCAGTATAGGGATGCTTTTTTTCTGCTTAATACATGCAGTGATAATTTTTTCACATGCTCTTTCTGTAAATGTTCCACCACAAAACATTCTGTTAAACTGGAATTAAGGTTGTAAATATGCATTAATAAGTTGGAGCAAATTCTGCACTAATTGCCTGCCCATGTGCCACCTCAGTGCCATTGATGGAGGAAAAGCTGCTGAGGAACACTGAGAGCTGGATTCTCATCCCAGAAATGTTACTCTATCTCCACATACAGGGGTATGACAGAATTAAATCCTGTGCTGAAGTTTGTAAGAGACACGTTTTTGAGTATCAGGAACACAAGATTGAACTCCCACTTGACAAACATAAAGGCCAGGATTGCAAAAGCTCTTGTCAGCAGCCCAAACCTGCTCCCCTTGGAGTAAATGGCATTGTCCCCACTGCTAGTGACAGCAGAACCAAGCCAGCAATCAGCCCTTCTGGAAATCCTGTCCTGTGTGATCCCAATGAAACAAATCCTCTCCTTTGTGATTTGAATTAAATAAAACACTTCGGGTTTCTTTTTGTTCCCTCAGCCTCATCAGCCTCTCACCTACAGTTACATCATGGCATGAACCACACATCGCAGTGTTCCCAAATTTACTCTGTGTTCCAGCCACATAAGATACATCCTACTGGTAAAATCTCTGCTAATTCCTTCACAAATAAAGGCAGTATTATTTACCTCTTAGCCTGAACAGATCTGTCCATTCCTGTGGCTGAAATTAATTCTTCTTTTTCAGTTTCATAAGATCATATTTTATTGTTAACATATTAGGAGAGAGAACAGAATCAGACAGTAAGCAAATTAGATAATAATTAATAGAAAATTAAATAACAATAATTAATAATGATACCTTCCAACTAATCTCTGAATGATAATAAAAAAATTCACAATGGTGTTGTGAAGCTTGGTTTATTCCTGCCTGTAATTTACTTTGAGGTCTTAGCATAAAAGGTGCTTAGAATTGAAAAATATCATTATTAGCATAAAAATGAGGTATGTTCTATTTATTTTGTGTATTAATTTAGCAGAATATATTATTACACAACTTTATACTGTAAGCACAAGGTCACACAGGATATGACTTGTCACACTGTGTTGCCTATGCATGAAATCCTCATTTTGTGCAGAGCTCTGAAATATATATTCATGTCAGAATATCTTACTGTCCAGCCACAGCCCCAGAGTTTCATTCTATTACAGACTGGGGAAACAGATTCAGCATCATTTGAGAGGTCTCTTCTTCTCTCAATACCCGAATGAACTCTCATTAATCAAAAACCTACAAACAGTCACCGAGAGAGCCCCGGCCCCAGGAATGCTCCCTGCAGCCTGAGACAGGGTGAGATCCACCCCACAGTGTTGTTTTACCATTGCTGGGGGACTAAACACGGCACTGATCTCACAGTTAGCAGAAAGCAGCCTGATTTTACTAAATACAGCAAATTAAAGAAATTGGTTTAGGGATGGAATTTCTCTGGCACTGCCGCTGTTGCATTAAACTGCACAGATCTTGACACAGCCCTGGAGACAACATGCCCTTCTCCAAACTTGCAGTCAGCCTGGAAACACATCAGAAGTTCAAGCTCTGCTTGCACTGAACACACTGATGTTTGCAGTTTGAGAAGCAGGAGTTCCTATCGAACTCTGTTACCCACCCACCCATCAACTCCTCATTCCTTTTATCAGCTTTAAATGTTTTTCTCCTCTAAACACATCCATATTGGAGACCAAGAAACTACAAAAGTCTCTGATTACTAAGTCTCAGAGATTTTTTTTTTACCAGCCATAAAATGGAGATTTTTGTATAAGCAGTTTCAAGTGGGACACCTTGCTCAACAAAATCCTTAAATCTAAGGAAATGTCGGTTTGCATTAAGAAAAGAAATATTACCTTGGTCTTCAATAGCACAGCAGAAAGCAGCAGCAGTTTAGAGATCAGAGCAGATCACCAGTGTAGCCTCCAGACCAGAACTGCGGGTTTGACATGATACTCAAGCAAATAGCCAGAACTGAACAGCAATTAACAGTTAACAGGCCACTTAAATTAAGAGCTTTCCTTGAAAAAACAGCCTCAGACCTTCAGAGACTCTAGGAAGTAAAGATCGAAGGGGGGGGGGGGGGGGGGGAATTTTCTCACCAGGCCTTTTATCCCCAGAATGTACAAAGCCAGAAATGCCTGGGCTAAATGCAGATGGAGGGGAATGTGGCTGCAGAGAGGAGGGAATAACCAGAGGAAAGGAAATAAGAGATTTTGAGTAATGACCTTCTAAGCAATGAAAACATAACTTTCTTTGCTGATGTCTCCAGAGCCAAAATTTTGTATGGTGTCACACTTGGTGCTAAGCTGTGCTTTGTACCCTTGTCATGCAACTTGCACCACAACAGCTGGTAATGTAAGACAGACATGGAGGGTTTGCAGCCAGCCCTAGACCTTGCTTGGGCCACTGCCCCTCCCTGAGTATCCTGTGCCTCCCAGACCTGACAAAAGGGACCCACACACCCAGAATTGAACCCCCAGTCCCTGGACAAGCACACCCAGCCATGGCACCCACAGGCACCTCAACATTTCTGTATCCCTCACTGTTTCAGTGCCCCGCCACCACGTGGATCTGAACACGGGTTTCTCACCATCACACAGCACACAGCTGTAAAACCCACTCCCAGGGACAAACATGAAAGTGGAGATGTCTCAAAGTCCCAGTCCCACACCCTTTCTGCTCACAGTGCCTCATAACTCCACGATATATTTCTTTCATTCATGAATTTGACCTCTGTGAACTCTTTAAGTCAAGCAGTTCAAAGAGTTAATAAAGAAAGATGTATCTTTGCTCCCTCTCTCAATCTCACATAGCTCAATGCACTCGGAATTTGGGACATGTGGGAGCACAGCCGCAGAAATATTCCCAGGTTCAGCACTGTGACAGAAAAAGCCTGGCACCAGCCAGCTGCCTTCCCCAGCCCCTCCGTCCTACTACCTCAGGAGTTGTTTTGCTGGTCCTTCTGCTGCCAGAACAAAACAGCCTGCAAAGCCCTGGAAGCAACACACGCACGGTGCCACCTCCCAGCCCCTGGGATACAGGGCTGAGTGTGGTCCAGCAGGACACACAGCCCCTGTGTTCGGGTCACAGAACCAGGGGGAGGCCACTGCCCGTTAGCCGGATCCGGGAGGGCAGAGGTGCCAAATTAGTTTTACAGCTTTCCAGCACCGAGATGTGTCTGGGGCCGGGGGACTTTTTGATGGACGCAAGGGAGCAACACTTGCAGTCTGCTTGAAAGGGTCATTTCCACATTTCACAGCAGTGGCCTATGGAGGGGGGCAGTGTCAGATCAGCATCTGGGGGCTGCTGTTGGCAGGGGGAGGGACCCAGCCGCCTTTCTGGCTGTTTCTGGGCAGGTTTGGGGCTGGGGACACACACACACACACTACACCGTTTGGAGCAACACCAAAAGCAGCTAAACCCCTTACTCGATTGAGGGAGACTGGGGGCAACAGGATTTGCAGGCAAAAAGATTTAGGAGCGTGGACGTTTTAGTGCAAGGAAGATCGGGGTTGGTGCTGTTTGGAGGTGAAGCTGTTTGCAAACAAGGGCGTTTGGGAGTGAGGGAAACGAAACAAAAGCATTGGGGGCAAGGATATTTGGGATCAAGGGCAAGGACCACCGAAGGTGAGGGTATTGGAGGCTGAAGGCACCAGGGGGGCAAAAGGGATAAAAGCGTTTGCAGATTAAAAGCATTTGAGGGAGAGGGCATTTGGGCCAAGGGTATCTGGCAGGTGTTTTGGGGAGAGGGGTTCTGCGCTGCTGCCAGCTCCCGACCGCCTCCGCCGGTGCCCACGCTCGCTCTGCGCTGCGGCTCTCGGACACCGGGCGCAGGAGCCGCATCGAGCCCCCCCCCCTTCTTCTCCCCCCCGCTCTGGCCATGCCGGGGCCTCTGTCTCCCCGGGAGCGGAGCCCCCCCGGCCCGTGCGGGCAGCTCCCCGCGCCCGGCGGGGCACGGCGGCGGCGGCGGGCGGGGGGCGCGGGGGGCGGCCGCGGGGGCGGAGCCGCCAGTCAGCGCCGGGCGCCGTGACCCCGGGGCGGGGACGGGCACAGGGACAGCGACAGCGGCGGGGACGGGCAGAGGCGGCGAGCGCAGCCCGTGTCCCCCCCGCGACACCGACACACAGACACGCACACAGACACGCTCCGGGCGGGGGCGGCCGCTCGCCCCCGCCCCAGTGCCCGCCCGGTCCGGCCGCCGCTCGCCCCGCACTTACCCGGGCCGCGGAGAGGTGTCGGCGGGCGGGCTCCGGCGAGCACCGACTGCGGGGGACCGGGGGGGCCGCTGAGGTTTGGGGGGGGCTCCGTAATCCAGCAGGCTTTGGGCTGCCAAATGTAAACACTCCGCCATGATTTCTTTGTTTAGATAATTGAACCTGCCTCCCTCTCCCTCGCCGACTCCCGCTCGCTCTTATTTATTTATTTATTTCCCCCCCCCTCCCGTCATCATCATCATCATCGTTATGGTTTGTGTGGGGTGTTTTTCTTTTCTTTCTTTCTTTTTTTTTTTTTAAGGGTTGTTATTTAATAGCTGCATTTATCCACTGCTGGTTTTACAAATATTTATGTATATATATATATATATATATATTTATCTGTAAATATATATCCCTATGCAGGGGAGGCAATGGGAGGATTTAAGGAGGGGGAGTTGTTCCCGCAGGTTTCGGGGGTTTGCTGCTGTTCCCCCTTCCTTTGCTGCCGGGGCCGGCGGGATCGGGGGCCGCGGCCCCTTCCCGCAGCGCCCGGCGCTCCCGGGGAAACGGCAGCGTTTCCAAACGGGAAGGGAAGGGAGCAGCGTGCAACGGGGGAGACGGATGGAAACTTCCAGACTTAAGTTTTATTACTGCATTTCCTGAAAATTGAAGCTCGACGTGAATGCAACCTTGTTATTATTTTCTATTATAATAATAATTATTATTATGCGGGAATTCCCTGTCAGGAAATAGAGTTTTGTTGTAGGAAATGTACAGGAAGTGTTAACATGACTCAAACATGTTCCACCTGCATTCCTGCTTTGGCAGCAAGTTTCTCCATTTGGAAACACAAATGTATTTCCTGTCAGTACTACTTGAAAAAGACTGCAGTGCACTTCATCAATGTCCATAAATCCCTTTTCACAGACCTGATCCTATCAGATCCCAGCTTCCCAGGAATCTGATGGAAGTGCCCAGGGAGGAAGCAGGAGGCTGAGTTGCAGTGCCAGACATGTCAACCACCCAGCAAGGACCTGGCACCCCACAGTTCCCGTGGCACATTTGAGGAGTTTTAGGCACCACTTCACTCGGGAATTGTGTCAAAGACTAGAAATTGTCTCTGACTTGTATTTTGTTGCTTTTTGCACTAAGTAAGAGAACTGCCTCCTGGTTTCTCCTTGCTTAACCCTCACTCCTTTCAAATGCCACAGAACACACAGCATTTGCAGAGGTGCCTTTGCAGCTGATGTGTAGAACGAGCAATACTGCAAAGACAATATTAAAAAATCATTATATACAAAACCAAGGTGATTTACGGAGCAGGAAAGATAAAATGCTCAGTGGCAACATTCCAGTCATCAAACAGATTCCCAGCCCACTGTGCCTTGAGACTGGTAGTACAACAATAATCACCATTCCCAGAGCCAGCCACGTCGGCTTTGAGAATACACCTACAGCTTGTGCCCTACTGTAACTTAACTCTTGTGTCTGCCTAATTGGCAGAGGTCCTAGTTCTGCAAAGGGGTCACCACTTTGGACCCCCAAACCTTCCCTAAGTGCCATTAATCCCTTGTAAAACCAATATTAGTTCTCTCAGGCCAGCCCTTACAGGTTGACATCACTCCTGAATTCCAGACACCAAAACAAACACCATCACTTAGTTTTTCACAGTGACCCCATCTCTGCTGTCCTACTTTTTTCTAGTTCTTTAAAAGAGAAGTTTGAGAATATTTCCCAGTTTCTGCTTTCTCTTCTTCCCTCTTTAAGGTTATGCTATTTGCTTATGATGCTATTTTTATTTCCCTGCTAGGATTTCATTGCAATCTCCCCTTTGTGGAATTTTTACTTGTGGCCATTTAAATTCATTTCAGGCTAGAACTTGGCATAAAGGTTCGCAGCTTCTCAGCCAGATTTGAATTACTATATTTAATCCATACTCAGCTCTTAGGCTTTTTTTTTTTTTTTTTTAAATGAGAGTGAAGATAGAAATAATTTTGTTGTGGTTCCAAATGGTGGCATCATGCTGTACTGCTTTCAGATCTTGTCTTCATTCCACTAGCTTTTCAAAAGGACATGCCAGAGCATTTGAGACGTGACTTTGGAAACATGTTGCTTTGGAATCCTTTAGAAATGGGCCATTTCAGCATCCAACTTCACGAAAATGAAGCTTTGTAGATGCAAAAGGGTATTTTTATTGCACTCTTAGGTATGGCTCGCTGAACAGCAAAGCCAGTTTTCATGTGGGCAAAAAGAGGGCAAAAGTCTTAGTTGTGCTTTGAAAGACAGTTTTGCACAATTGTGGTTTTGTTATCAATTTTTGTGAATATTCAGGCTGTGCTGTGTTGGCCTCTGCAGCCATGAAGAAGAGATAATGGCACAGAGATTTTTATTAAACTAGATTACATTGGATAGCTTAAATTTCCTTCTTCTATCCACCAATTTGAAAAACAAATGCAGTATGTAATCCAAGATGAATTCCATTGTATAAGTCCAGCTGAGTAATGGCTTGGGAAATATTTCTACCAAGTCAAACTTTAGTTTGCTTTGGGGTTTTTATTTTTTAACTTTTATATTACAGTGCCCAGCATGTTAGACAGTGGCAGGGCTACTGGTAATATCACGACTGAGTAGGATCAAGAGATCTTAAAACAGGATGGCAGATCTTAAGGAGGGGAATAATTAGTGGCCCAAGTGGGGCTGGAAGTAGAGGGATGGGTTGTGATGTGGAGGATCATAGGAGAAAGTGGGCAAAGATCTGTAACAATATGATCCTACTCGAGTATATTTATGATCTCTGGTACTATAATGGGCACTCTAAAAGGCTGGTTTTCGAAGTCTGAAAGAATGTTGCAGTTTTTTAAAACTACCAAAAGAAGCTCAAATAAAGAGCATATGCCCTTTTTCCTCCGTTCTTCTCACTTGAGGGTTAAGTATTTATGCTAAAGCAACCAGTTCCTTTGCAAAGCTGTTTTCTGTATTAGTTTACCTTCCCTGAGATCGCATTTGAAATGTGTGGAGAAGAGCAGTGATGTGTAGACTGGGAGTATTTTAATCAATGCAATATGACAATGGATCCCCCAGTCAGAAAATGGTTGCAATGTGAGAGCTGTGTAATAAGCTGCACTGTTGTACAAGGGAGTAGGATAAAACTCTTTAAAACAGCAATAAAAGTCTGTTGCCTAAAAAGATAACATCCAGATCCTAAAATAAGGTTGAGATTAAATGAGTAAGTCTAAGAACATGCATCTACTGGACCAAAAAGAAAAGATCCAGGTGCTGACTCTCTTTTTTGCAAGCAGATATTTCCATTGTAAACATGGGTAAAGGCAATTATGGAAGAAAATATGAAAAATAAAGTTTTCTTTGAGTGCTTTGCACCGAGTTAACAAATTGCTATTGCACAATAGTAACACTGCATTAATTATGTCACTATTTTTCCTTCGTGATAGATTATTGTTAGTAATTCATCACTGTAACATATTAATAGTGGTATTAGTTTTTAAACAGAACAATCATATTAGTAGCATACTTGTCATATTAGTGAAAATTAACAAAATGATGAAAAATTGCTACCAAGGCTCTGGGGCTCTACCACTGCAAGGAAATCACTGTTTTCCCAATCCAGCAGTTTTTCAATGAGCATATATTTTCTTGCAAAGATAAAAAGATTGTTTTACAGAGTTCTCTGTCCAAGCCTCAGGAGCCATTTCAAAATACTTATGCCACCCTTTTAATGCCAAATGTGTATATTCTTGTATGATTCTAATACTGTATGTTCTGCCTTTTTAAAAGCCTGACTGCTGTCATTCACAACCCCTGGCATGAGGTTTGAGGCCCTTAACTCCCTTTTTGTTGGGGACTGGGAGTCTGTAGTGTCTAGTGAACTTCTGCAACACAATATCTCTAAGAGTAACCACCTGAATCAGGTAACAGGGTTGTAGAGTGGATTTCCTGCTCCCTCACTCGTCAACATCCTGTGCCTCAGAATCAAAAAAAAAGATAAAACTTTGCCCAAATCCCAAGAATCCAGTTTGGAACTGGAGTCACTGGTTTTACCTAGTGCTTTGTGAAACTAAGAGGCAAATCTCCAACCTCTCCTCTGTTTAGAAGCCAGCAAAACACAACATTTTCCCCATTTATGCATCTACTTTGCATTGGCTGTTTTCTCATTTCCTGAGCAGTTTCTTTGGCTTAAATCTGCTAATTTAATGGAAGACATGAATAGCTTTCATTTGATTAACAACAGCATGTCACACAGGAAGAACAGGTATTTATGGCCAAGCAATAGGCCACAATGAAGTCAAGGGTCAAATTGGATGTACCAATGTATTCAATATTGTTGAACCCAGTCATTCAAATGCAAATGAAATGATAAACATATTGAGTTTTCAGAATGACCGAAAAATGCCTTTATATTCAAGGCTTGTCTCTGTACAAGATTTCTTCCTTTAACCACATGATTCCCCAATGAAAGTATTTGGGGAGTTTAGAAGCACAATCAGAAGCAGAATTCCCAATATCTGTCTAACAATCCTCAGTGTTTTTTGCTAAACTCTCTCTAGACAAAATCCCTACTGCCTTAAGCTGGAGCCATCCTGGGGGACTCAGACCCTCAGACCCCTGAAGGAGACTGCAACCAACCACAGATGTGACCCACATACAACAGGGCTAATAACAATGACCTCACTGCAAAGATTAATTAATGCTTATAAAAAACTTTTGTTCTCAAAACTGCTCTTGGATTAGCCAGGCCACAGCATCTCTGTGAGCAAAAGTGTGTGCAACTGTGACACCCGGGCCGTGCTTGGCTGGAAAAAGTTCCTCAGGAAACATCTGTGCTGATGTTGGGACCAGCTTTACAGTGACCCCAAAGTCCATGTACACTGCCCATCTGCCCTGAAAGCCTCTCAGCTTCTCCCTTGGCAGCAAGTCTGTCTAGGACTGGAAGTGCTGCCGAGCTCCCACCTCTCAGCTGGGGCTGCCCCTCTGCCCACCTTTCCCACTCCTGTGTGCAGAACTCACCCCGGCAGGCACAGCTCACACAGGGGGCACGGTGGCAGTGCCAGGGCCCCCTGCTCTGCAGTCCCTGTTTTGGGAGCTCACTTTGCTCTGTGTTTTTCTGAACAGCACACGAGCCATGGGGAGAAGCAGTGGCTTAGCTGACCTCCCCCTGCTATGTGAGTAACAACAGAGGAGTAGAGCTGGCATTTTACTGTCCTTTTTCTGAATTTTAATTTTCTAACTAACTCTAAGCTCTTCAGGTGTTATGCAAAAGGCAGCTGCGAGCAGCTGCAGCACTTTAAAAATGAAAACCTCCCCAGTGATGTTTATGAAGTTGTGCACATTTTGTGGCACTGATTTTAATACAAAACATTAGATTGACACCCGATCTACACGTAACGTGCGTTTGACTGACACGGGCATTTTTTATACATTGATGTGACATATGCCAAGCATAACAACAGCTCTGAGTGACAACACAGCAAAAGAGGACTTGTGTTATCCATGTTCCATTCAGAATGTTTCCAGCCTTCCCTGTTTAGTGGTAATAATTGTGCTACTCATACGAGGAGATATTTTTGGAGTAATACAGCACTGCAAATTGGCCCGAGTGGCACTGAAGTCCACGGCAGAAAGAGCAAGAGGTCTTTTTAGTCTCTAAGCATTTAGAAAAGATAACATAACTAGGGCTCCAGTGAATTGGAGTTGTCAAAATTCACACCTAAGAGAAAGGGGGTGTTGGGCCTGTTGCCAGGAAACAGCATCTGGTATCACATTTCTAAGAGGATCCATGCATATGAATGCAAGTGGGAGCTGCAGCATGATGAATCTATCACAGAAATTGCACCTCCTCACTCTGTGCTGTGGTACTCGCCCGTACCGACTGCCTTGCCCTCATTCCTCAACAGTCCTTTACTCAACGGCCAGAGACACGCAGGCTGTGTGTCTGCAGGGCCAGGTCAGCTGCAGGACCAGCTGCAGGTTCATCTCCAGGGTGGCCAGGGCCTCAGAATGTGCCCTGGGCCAGAGAGAAGCTTGGCTGCTCTCCATGACATGAACTGCTTGCTCAATATCTGACTCGCTCCTGACTCACTTCTGAGGCCACACTTGGACGTGGTTTGAGGGATAGCATGTGGAAGGAGCCATTTCTAGCAGGCTGTATGGACAGGACTGCTCTGAGCCTGCCTCCCACCACCCTTCAGTCCTGCAGCACTGTCCCACCTCCAATTTTTCTGTGCCCTGATGTTATTCTCCGTGATATGGCAACAAACTCCCAGAGTGTTCCAGCTCCTGTGAGCAAGGACACACTCACACAAGGATAACTCTGTTGTGTGGATGTGGGGACATCACACAGAGCTCAGAGGGGGTCCAGCATCAAGGGCTAAGCACCGTGGTCATGGTCTGCCAGGCAGAAGGTGTGTCTGCCCCTTGCTTTGTCCAAGGGGGATGGATACAGCCCTAGCAAATGGAAGAAAACAAAAGGGAGGAATACTGGAAGTATTACCCAAGATCCAGGGCACTGAAATAGCTCAGTAGCAGAGATCAGAAATATTCACTCTAATTTTGTCAAGTTTCTTTGTAGGACAGAAATCCACAAAATATATTAAGGTTATGAGGGCAAAATCTTTACTGGAAACTCCAGTCCCTGAGCGGGCTCTCCACTCCCACTGTGAGAGACAAGCAAGGACTGTGGGAACATCTGGTGTCTTGATAAAGTTCCCAGGACAGTTTTATGATGTGATACTGGAATTGTAATAGTTAATATTGAATGGACAGCATATTACTGAGTTTTCATAGGTTTATAGATTTACAAGTATTTTGTAGTTCAACAAATTGATTGGTCCAGGGTAAGAGAGGAAAAGCTGGCTGAGAGAGGTATAAAATTGTATTACTAATTTTAATAACATTATCCTTTTATGTTTGTAATCTCCTAAACTGTGCTTTGTAATAAAGCATCCAGGTACTCCTGGGCAGCAGCTTGTACAGGCACATTTTCTGAACAGAGAATTCATCGTATATTGTGATTATTTACATTACATCTGAAGTTTGTCAAGTTATTAGTGTTTTATGGTCTTATTTACACTACTATTGACAGGAAGAGTTAAGGATTTTTGAGTGGAGAATCATTGCTTTATGTTAGAATCTATCCATAGCAGGCCAGTATTGCATTCCAAGCTGGAATTCCTGTCACTACCATGACTGTCACAGAACAGGTGAACAAGCAAACAATAATGTGGGGCAGCAAAATCTGCCTGGAAAGATGCCTTGAATTTCTGCAGAGAAAGCCAAGAGAACTTCTGGAAATATTTGTGAAAGGATAAGTTTTAGCTGAAGATAAAAAGACAGCAAATACATTTTTATGATAAGATTCCAGTTCTTCCTCACAGCAGCCCACTGATTTCTTGGCCAAGAAAATCTGTTCTAATCTAAATCTAGTGCATTCAAAAGGGTTACAGACCAATCGATTTTGATTTAATTTTATTGCGTTCCCAAGCCAACTTTGCTGTAAAGAATAAATAATATACATTGAGAGCATCAATTGAGATGTGTTTTTAAGGGTTTATTCTATTCTGCTGTAGCCTGCTAAGATCTTTTTCACTATTTCTGGACATAAAAGTTTAAAGTGGATCATACAGAAGATTTTTCAGCTACAGAGGCAAAGTAATTTCTTTGCTTGGTACTTCTGTTCAGTTGTTTTAGGATTCAGTCCTGTAAGGACTGATTTATTTGAATCTTATTTTCTGTGCCATTCATGGAGCTCTTGTCACATGATGCCAATTCATTGTGACTGTTAAATACTTTCTGTTGATGCTGAATATTTACCCACAAGAAAACTTCTGCAGATACAGATACCAAAGATCTCATATCAGCTGAAGGAATTTGTGAAGCTTTCAATTTTAAGTATGTATTGCAAAATAACAGGTGTGTTGAAATTATTAAAAATGTCCAATGTTCAGTTTCCATAATGCATTTCATGAAAAATTTGGAAGTAATTAGTAACTGATACTTTTGAAATATACTGCTTTGTTGGTAATTGCCAGCAATGATCCCTATCACTAACTATGGAGAAGTGGGTCAGTTTTTAGTGCATATGAAAAATGCAAATTAGAACAGAAGTTTTATGTTGTTATGGTGACTAAATACATTTCCTTGTAGGTCTATTAAATGAAAACAATAGTGGAGTGGAGTTTACATATCTTATTCCACTTAGATTTTTTTTTAAATTGTGCCTACAATAATATTATTTAGCAAGAGCCTTTTAATTAATTAGAATAATTCCAATTAATTATGGACTTTTTTTTCTTCAAACCAGCCTTACAAGTCTGTTGCTTTAAATTTCCTGAGTTCTGGATGGACAAGCCATATTTCCAGATTTTTCCCCAGATTTTCCCTCCATTTTGTGTTATTTGGGCTGGTTTTTTCTTCCAGAGAGCACAGAAGAGTTTTGAATTTCAGAGAGAAAGAGATGCTGGGAAGTAAGAATATTCCAAAGTGGGCAAGGCTGTGTGCTCAATCCCACAGGCTCCCTCAGCTCTCATATCAGCACAACTACAAGTATATAGGCCTGCTAAGATTTTATATTGATGTGGTGCTCATGAAAAATAGAGATTAACAACAGCACTGCATGGTGACCCCTCAAATAAACACCGTGTTGGAAGAGATTTTAGTGTGTCTTGTGTGGCTTCTCTGAAACTGTAAATTAGCTGATGTGTGAAAATGCAGAAAACCCAAAAACCTGCTGGTGAGTGGGTTGCAAGAGGCCACAAATAAATGCAAGGTTTGCCACTGCAATTTGGAAAACATGCAAAAAAAAATCAGTTCTCTGAAGAAACTTCTGACACTTGTCAATGAAAACTGCCTTTTGGATAATACTTTGGGAACTCGAATTGTCAGTACACGTTTGGAACTGAGAACCTAAGTCTCTGGTTTAGCTGTAGAAACTTCTTTTTGTTTTAAGTTTATCCAGTGCTTAACTTAAGTTCAGGTCACTCTCACAACTTGAATGTGATCTTATTGAGGAAGATTAATTAATACTGAAAAAATGTGCTTATGAAGATAATTTTTTGAGTCTCTGTTGTACAAGAGAAATACAAGAGCTAGAATCTCCTCCAGGTTGTGGCTGCCTTGACCAGAGGCAGGAAGGCATTAATTGGTTTATATTAAATACAAACTGGTAAGGGACAGCCTACAATTCAGCTTTTGCAGTCTGAGATGCAGAATATTACTTAAAGTCTCACTCACAGCTCTCAGCAAACTTCTGTCCCTTTGCAGTGCTTAGAAGATCCCATTAGATGGTTATCCCTGCATAAAATAATTGCACATGGTGTGGAAATTCACTGTGGTTGTGGTGTGTGTCCAAAAGGGGACTCATTGGGCAATCAGAGTTAATTTAATGTAGAACTTCAGGTAGGGTTTAGTTTTTCTGTTTGGAAATCCTAATTACTCTAATCTGTATGTCATAGTCAGATACTTAATCAAAAGTAGTTTTATATCCAGCCACAGACTGCACAGAGCATGTTTGGTACTGTCAAATAAATTCAGTCATTTGGAAAGGAGCATTTGGGAGGGTGGTAAACTTTGCAGATAACACAGAATTATTTCAGTTAGTCAGCACTACAGAGATGTTCAATGAGACCTAATAAGCCTGCTTGGTGGCAGCCAAATTCAGCATTGACAAATATGAAAATACATATTGGAGGGAACAGATTGAATTGCTCATGCACATTGCTGGGTTCTAAATTAACTGTAACAACTTGGGAAAAGGACCTGAGGGTCACTGCGGGCAGCTCAATTAAACATCTGATCAATGAGCAGTGGAGGTTAAAAAAGCAAACAAAATGTGAGGATGTGGAAAGAATGGGATGGAAAACAATGACAATATTGTAATTGTGCAATTATACACATTGTTGGCACCCTTTCCCCCAGTACAATATTCATTTCTGGTCACGCCATCTTAAAATACATGGTGGAAATAGAAGAAGCCCAAAGTTAGGCAACAGAAGGGAACAGAGACGAGGAGAAACCTCCATATTAAGAGAGATTTAAAAGATGAGAAGTGTTCAGTTGGAAGAGGAAATTAATAAGTGGGGACATGATAGAGAGATATAAAATAATTAATGGTATGGAGAAGGTCAATTGGATGCTCCTATTTACTCTTCCCCATAATGTAAGAACAAAGTGACATCCATTAAACTGAAAAGAAACAAATTTAAAACTGATAAGAAGAAATACTTTTTTACACAATGCATAATTAGCCTGTTGAACTCACTGCAACAAGCTATCATTATGCCCAAGAGCTTAGTAGGATTCAAAAAGGATTATACACTTATTTGGATAATGAGAGCGCCCAGGGATACCTTAGATAGGATAAAAATGGTTGGGGGTGGAGATGTATGAACCCTCATGCTTCAGGGCATAAACCAATCATTAGCTGTCTGGGATTAGGGAGAAACTTCCCCTATGAGAAAATTATTCAATAATTGTCCATTATGGGGTTTCTTGCAAATTCCACTGAAGCATCTGGTCCCGGGCACTCCCGGTAGGGCCGGGGCATTGGGCTGCTGGCGTGATCCAGGGTGGGATTTACGCTTCCCAAATCTCCATGTGAGCTGGGAAAGCCCCTCTGCACCAAGAGGGACAGTTCTCTCTGCTCTGTGACCTCCTGCTGCCCAGCAATTCCTGAGCAGTCCTTTGTGTGTTTGTTTGGGATACAGCAGGACAGGATCAGGTTCCATTTGAAATGCATCCCGCCCGGCTGGCTCTGACGCCAACACGGGAGAGCGTTTTATCTTTCAAAGTTCTCTAAAGCCTTTTGTGAGATTCCCTGATAGTCAAAAGAGCAGGTGATTCCACTGAAGTGTTATTATCTCTATTTTGTTTGCTATTTTGTTCCTTTTGATAGTTCACTTGACAGATTTTTTTTCCTTTTTGCACTTTCCCCACAAGTGGGAAATACATCCTGAAACAATGTCTTAAGGAAACAGTATTCCAATCCTTTATTGTACTAGTCCTGTAACAGTCTAGGTTAGATTATCCAAGGAAAGAACCTCAATTTACCTGTCCTGGAAAATCAGTCAGATACTCAAAGTTACTTTCTAGGGGTGCTTTGCCCATAGCAAAGTAAAACCTGCCAAATTTTCCTGCTGTGTAATATATTAAAAATGAGATGCCATTGAGATACTTTTGCATCTATTTTCACTTTATGGTTTGTTCTCTGCCATTTACCCTGTTTTTAATTCATTCACTGCATCTTATGATCAAGTTTTACTATTACTATCTAATTTTACTATTTTACTATTACCATCTAGGCTTTTTTACTATCTCTTTTTTTCCCCTCCTATTACTATCTACTATTTTACTATTACTATATAGTTTTACTATTACTGTTATTTACTATCAAGTTTTACTGTACCATTTCACTACATGAAATTCTGCAACAAAGAGAGCATCAGATGAAAGTAGAATTTCTACATTAAACCAGCCAGAAGAACACTGGAGTACAAAACACAGAACTGGCACCATCCTTCTGGAATATCCCTTTTCTGCTTTTGGGACTTCCCAATGAACCTCTGGAACTGCTGATAAGATCCAGTTGAGTAAAGTGATCACCAAATGCAACCTTACAACTTCAAAGTCAGTTTTTTATGGTACTGTGACCTGACAATATTGAAAACAAAAGGATAAAGATGCTTCAAAGACAAACTGTTTGTGGAGAAAGGAGTCAAATGTGCAGGAAATAAAACAAGGTAGATTAATTTGAGGGAGTAAATTCTTAAACTCAACAGAAAAACAACCTAAAACCATGTAATTGTTTCATTATGCTGCATAAAAATCATCCTTCAACCACACAATTATAACACTGTGTTCCACACAAGAACTATGTAAATGTATTTAAAATCCAGTTTATGGAAAACAGACATGATGATTCCTTGTAATGGTGAAATAGCTTTTATGTTTTAAACCCAACAGAATGAAAGTTTTGTAAGTTTGCTTAGAGTTTTGAAAATTTGGAATAAGGTTTTCATGCAGGAAAAAAATTGTTTTCCCCATATGTAACTTATTAGCCTGCACTATTTGTGTGTGTATTTTAATGATACATTTTCCTTAAATAATAATAGCAACCAATCTGACTTTGAAACTTTAGGAGCCCTTAGGAGATATATCCAGTGTTTATCAATCTACAAGTAGCAGATGCAATTTTAGATGGAGTATAATGGGGAAAATGAATGATGAGGTTAAGTGCAAGGATCAGCACTTCCAGAAAGCCTCATGAATAATGACAACTAGGTTGGAAGTATAGTTTGAGAAAACTATATCCAGGGAGAGCAGCTGGATTGAGTTAATACTTTACAAGATGGATATAGAAACTTTGTAAGCCTTGAGGTTGAACTCAGCCACCTTTAGCAGTGACCAGGAGTTACCACCTAACAACTGTCCCAAACCCAGATAAGTGAGTTTTCTGGTTTTAGTCCCATTCCTATCCCCCAGGTGCTCCCACTGCAGGAGTTAGCATTTGGAGTGATCCTGGTTGGCATCCTTGCTGGGCAGTCTCCCAAGGGTAGGGATTGGCTGGGCATGGAGAATGAGCAGTGCTGGAGCCCCACGTGGGCTCCTCTGGGTCGTGCTGGGGGCTCTGCAGGGCAAACGAAGGGAGCTGCTGCCTGTGCCCTGTCACTCACAGGTAAATGGGGGTCACCAGCCTCCAGGGATGCCAATCAGAGCCTTTCTCAGTGGGGATTGCACACTTACAGCTCTCTTTCCTGGCTCCTACAGCCCTGGGGGACTTCAGGTATTCCTGTGAGCAAAGTATGGCAGAGAGCAATACAGCTGGTATGAAATAAGAAAACATTTCCTCTCTGTTTCCTTGAGAAAAGCTTTGTAACACTGTTGAATGGCTTTGTTGCAGTTGCTGGAGCATCAGTCAATACAGGCCTCAGAGGGGTTTCTGCTGTGGACGTCTCAGGTCTGTGCCTGTTCTGGGGCACAAACAGTGCTGGTGTTGAAACTGCTTTCACAGCAGGGATGTGGTGAGTGACTGCCACTTTATTGGAGTTTGAGAACACTGTTTTTAAAACTTCACCCTTCAGGTGAGTCCTCACAGAAGTTCAGGCCCTCTTTAATGCCCACTTGCACCAGTCCAATGCTGTTGGCATTGGCAAAGATTTTCCTTGGAGAAGCTCCATCCCCTGATGACTCTCATGCAGGCCTGAGAGCTCTCCTGTGACAGCTGAGAATCAGGGCCATTAAATGGTGGTGGGGTTTAGAATCTTTCCCAACAGCTTTTGTATCAAAAGAAAATACACAATTAAATGTATTAGAATAGATATATAGAGAGAATCACATATAAGGCACCTAAAGATGCACTGCTCAGGACTCTATTAAAAAAGTAGTCACATAAAGGCTCATTGCTACAGCATATTTTCTTCATTATTTCTGCCTCATTGTATGTGAGACTATATTAGTATAATGAAGTGAGAAATAGTAGGATATTGGATATTATATTTCCTGCCCAGCAGCTTTAGAGAATTTAGCTCAAGGCAAGAGAAAATGCAGCCTTTCTGCCCCAAAGAATAAACAAAAGCCTGTTAGAGAAATAAAAGTGTCAGGGAGAAATCAGATGGTCTCTCCACGTGCATCGGTGCATTTCTTACTTTATAGAGACCTGCTTAGAGTTTAGTTTGGGTTGATTTGGTTTGGTTTAGACACACTCTTGTTTCTTACACAGTGATGTGTAACTTTCCCCTTTATAAGGAGTGGGAACATTTGGGATGTGGAGTAATCAAGTTGCTATTTATCAAGCTTGAATGTCAGAGGAGCCTGTGCTGTCAGGGAGAGGAGGATCTCAAAGCCACAGACACACTTGCATTTAGCAGTAGAAAACACGGGTATCCAACCTTAAACTTACACTCCTTCTAGGGTAACAGAACTAGATGTCACTTACAGAGCTTTCTGGATTTCCTGATGATTAAAGCATTCCAGTTTTACAGGAACACCAGAGCAGATTTATTTAAAAGGATTTTATGATAGTGTAAGGCTTATTCAAGCATTTGGGGATCTACACAGAGCTGCTGATGTGTGATTTAGTAAACAGGCAGAGCTATTTATAGGAAGTTAAGGGAACTCTTCAGAAGGATAGAGCAGGCAGTGTAACAGAATATACATATGTACACTTAAATTACATGTATATGGCATGAGACAAAGCATCCCAGTCACCAGAGTAGCCATTCACCTGCATCATAACCAAGAGGAACCAAGTCACCAAACTACTGAAAATTGCACAACTCTAGAAAATGATGTAATAAGAAAAATTAAAGTTACAAAATAGCAGAGGATCAGTGCTGCTAGATGAGTATTAGTGGACAGAAGCCCTGCTTCTAGCAAAGACATCTTGCATTCTTTTAACATAAACTGTTTTTAATGTACAGCACTGGTGCACACATTGTTCAGCAGAATTTCACTCAATAGGTTCAGGTCAGAGTTACTGTATTTCAGCAGCTGGTGTTCAGAGATTCTGTAATTTATGAAGCTTATTAATTTACCAGGTGTTTGTTTAAAATGTCACTTTACCAGGTCTTAACAATAAAACAAAAATATCTTCTCAAAACAGTGGATCTTACAGAACTTTCCAAATTATTTGGCAAAATCCATAAAATTAGACAAAATTCTCTAGACAAAAAAGTTGTTCCTGGTCTTGTGCAAAAAGAATTGAAAAGACCTGATACTGAAACAGAAGAGGCAGGCAGAGGGCATAATTGCAGCAAGGACTCAGCATCTCATGGAGATGTCTCTTATTGGAGACAGGGCTGCTGCACTCCTGAGGAAGGTGTGACTCCCATTAGCTTGGGGAGCACAGTGGGTTTCATTGTAAGGCTCCTGCTTCAACATTCCCCCCTCAAGGCAAAGCAGCTCCTGCTGTTCCAGCAGCCAGGGCTGCACCTCCCAGGAAGGATCTGACACCTCGGCTGTGGCCTTGTAAAGAAGGATGGTGCTGAGCAGAACGTGAATGCTCTTGGGTTTAACCTTCCTTCAGGAAGAATTCTGATATTCTTAAATGTCAAATGCACTGACCTTCTGCTGGATCTTGGGCCTGGGCACCTATAAAGGGATAAGTATCCCTTTCATTTGAAAGCTCACAGTTGTAAGCAATAAATATCACCCTCCCCAGGAGGAAGGGAACAGAAACTGGTTGCAGCTTAGACAAAACTTCATTCTGGTTTTGTCTCTGGACCGTGATGTCCTCCCAAGCTGCTCCGTGAGCCTGGACCCCTTCAAAATTACCTGCTGTTCTCTGGAAGTTTCTTCTCCTTCCTTTCCAGCCCTCTTTGCCCTTCAAATAAAGATCCAAGGGTTGCTGGATCTCCCTGCACATCTAACTTCATTAATTCACATTAAAACAATTGCAAAGCTTACAAACTGTCATTTCTTTTCACCCTGTTACAGTTTCCTCTATAGCAGTTACTTCACTGGCTGGATCTGTCACTGGCAGTTCCTTGGTGACACAACATAAGTTGTACCAAAATCACTTTGTTTTACCTTATAGCCCAAACTAAATCCCTTTCAATGAAGTTCCCAGTACAGATAGCAGCCTGTTCTATTCTTTAAGGGTGACCAAAGGACAATACTACTTCAGCAGCTGCCTCCAAACTCCATACTTTGCATACATCTCAGAAAGGAAACTTATCCTGGGGTCAGATGATCAGTTTGGCTGGAAAAAGACATTCAGCCTTCAGCTAAGGCTTTCTTTTCTATCAAGAGCTCTGCTATGAACTGAGTTTTCTTTCTGATAACTTTTCAGATTGTTTTATGTGAGATTTCTATGTTTTCCTCCCAACACAATCATTCTATCTGTGTTTCAGGGATAAGGGGGGTAATGTATTCTCATGTTTGCCACAGAGCAAGCACAGATTCATCTCAGATATGACAACCAGCACACTCTCTTATCTACAGAGAGGGTCATCTCTTGTGCTTAAGAATATGGTGCAAATGATTGTACCAGTATATTGCTAATGCTGAAATCTACATTTCTATGTAAAATAATTTTCTCTTTTGTCTGTAGTTGCAACTTGGAACGCTTTCCTTATATGCACTATAAAATGTTAATAGCAAAATTTAGTGTGACTTTATGACTGTGGTGTCATTTTTCTCAGCTTGATCAGCTCTTTCAAATGGCATCATTATGATGGAAGTTGTTTACAGTAATAAAGCAAGAATAGTTCCAATAAAATAGTAGGTGCCTTTACAGTTAAAGAGTAGCTGGCATTTAAGAACACAGCAGCTACTCGTTCTGGGGGTGCAGAATCCCACAAGCCCACAATATAATGGAGTTAATGCAGGTAATTACAAGATTGACCCCCTCAGGACTTGGGGGTGTTGAGAGAGACAACAGGAAATACATTATGGATTGGAAAGGGGGAAAAGTAGCAAAGTGGTATATATTGACAGTGGAAGGAGAAACAACTCTGTAATGAAGCTTTGAAGTCTCCAGAATTGTGGATTATTCTATTGTAATGTTATTCTTCATCAGTCATTTGTCACCAGTTATTGACTTATGAGAATAAAGTGGTAACATTTTAAGATTAATTTGTAAGGATTTTGCTAATGTTACATGATTAATAGAAATTACTTTAAAACTAACTTATTGTAGGTATGCTTTAACATCTGGGAATACACATGGATGATGCTTCAAAAGATGTTTAATAAATGATGTTCTAACTACCAGCTATAAACACTAATGCTCTGGGACATGGGAAATAATTTATAAAGCATAGGTCTCTATAAACACCTTAAAGAATACTTTGTAGCAATAAGAAAATAATCAGTGATGGTGATTTACACCTACTTTACCCCGTGTAAAGCATAATGCTGAATAAGACCTTCAGCTCAAGGATTCAGTGTCCAGTCTGTAAAAGGAGGTTACAGTGCAAGTGTGTAACCTGCCAGGAAAACAGCTCAGCTGGGAGGAAAAGCTGCAAGAAACCTCACAGGGGCTTTGAAAGCTGCATCAGGCCAAAAATAGAAATTGGTGTTTGCTTGGTTAACAGTGATAACTGGCAAAGTCTGGGTCAAGGTTAAACAAGTGAAACCTCCTGTGGAGTGCTCATCCCCTTGGCAATAATTTATTAGCAAAGGTTTTACCTGGGACAGCAACAAGTAAATCCCAGACTGGTTGTTGCTGTCCTACAATGAAATTTGGTAACAGCACTGATTCCATTTGAAGGCTGTACTTCAAGACTGCAGTTCCCTGCCAGAGAACTGAGGGTGTGATTGATTTACATGACAGTGTTTTAACTGAGAACCCTGTAAAATAATTCAAACCCAGTTTGACATCCTGCAAGACAACCTTATATTAAGAAACGTCAGGACTGTAGAGCACAGAAAGAGAAGGCCGTGATATATTTTTTCAATGACTACCAGAAGTGGTGGGGACACACACCTATAAAACTCCCCAACAATGTGTTGCAGCACATTGTATCCTTGGAAAGGCCAATCAAGTAGCACATTATGTGGTACTTGTGAAATGTTGCAAGTCTTGGAATGAGGAGCAGAAATTTGAAACAGGCACATAAATCTGAGTCAGGCTGTTAGGGCTGAAGAATTTTCTTTTATCTGGATTACCCTGCTGCTCTTATTTGATGTTGAAAGGTGTTTATAACTGTTAAACTGGGAATGAAAAATAAAAGCCAAGATAATGTGGTGCCACGTTCACCCAGGAAGAAGGATCATTGAGGAAATCAAAGTTACCTTTGACTCATGGGAGAAGGGAAGGAGATCTGTGCCTGGACAGGGGAAAATCCCGTGTATTCACGGGAAGAACAGCCTTGCTAAAATGATTGCCTAATGTTTTCTGTTGGTAAACTACACCCTTGTTACATGATTGATTTTTGAAAATGTACAGGGCTGCATTCTCCTCTTTTACTCTTACAGATGTTTAGTGACTTTCTCTGCCTTTCAGAGCAGTTTTAATCACTAGGGATTCGTGTCTACAGGGTGCATAACACTGTGGTTGTAACACACTGTGCCACACAAACAGCATTTTTTTGGCTTCATCCTTCCTGTGCAAAGAGAGAACAAATTCAGTTCTGAGCCTTTAGATGCTCATTATCAGACAGATTTGTACAAATGATTGTCCATACACGTGGTTGGCAGTTCCACCAAAATGGAATGCAGTGCAGGAAGGTAAATCTGTCCATAAATCTATGCAAGATTTGGGTCATAATAACAAACTCACATGTAAAGCTTTTTTCGAACAAAACCCCCTCATTTCATTAGGAGAATTTTCTCCACATCCATTTCACCCAGTCTTTGAGAACGTTTACATATGTTTCCCTTAATTCAGCATTGTTTGGAATGGTAGGGGTGTTATTCTTCCCCCTCTCCTGGCTTGCACAAGGGTGGAGCAAAGGGGCATAATCTGATTAGTCCTTTTCAAACTGAAGGGCTTTGCAATTTTATTCCAAGACCAAATTATTATGAACAGCTCAACCTGGAAATACTCTTTGATAGGGAGAAAAGTATTTCAAAGTTTGCCTGCACTGCCTGGTGAGGCCAGAGCTGGACTATTTGAATGATCCCTTTGAAGCTTGCAGCTCCCTGGGCTCATTGTCATCCAGAGCTGTAGTCCCAGAGGACTGGAGCTGCTCCAGGCTTTGCAAACTTATTACAAGCACAGGTGAGTCGCTGTCATCAAATTGGAGTGCCCATTAAAACTTCAAAGGAGAAGCTTGATCTAAGTTTTCCTTGACATAATGTGTAATACTTATTACAGAGAGATTTATTAAGCTTCTCTCATTTTATAGGTTGAATCTAGTGGAGGGTCATGGAACACATTAAGGTTTTGACCAGCAGTAAAGAGCTGAAATTTTCATATTTTGCTATTCATGACCTTGGGACTACCTAAAATGGCAGCCACCTGTAATTCAGTGCAATTGTGCCTAAGCACATCCACACTTTCCCCTCCATTGATGTTTCAAGAGACAAAAAACCCATAAAAAGATGAATGTTGGGTGGGTTTAGGAGGCATTTGAAAAGCCAGGCACTGTGCTGGGCCAGAATTGAGGGACCTTGCCATGTAAAATAGTCTTACACTCAGCTGATAATGCTATAAATTGAGGGGAAAAAAATACATGCTTTAGTAAGTTAAGTGTGAGTGCTCTGTCCTACCCTGAGCTAAGCCACTGGAGTTATTCTGGGTTTACAATAATGTAACTATGAGCAGAATATGAGCATGAATTTGTGTCTTATTCCATTTTTATATGCACTTCTCACTGGTTTGTTTTTACATTATTTGCCACATTGGGAGGGCAAATGGTATGAATGTGGCAGGCAACAGGGAAATATTCATCCTCCTGGTATCTGACAGGATGCTGAGAACGTGGTCCCAGTGAGGAGGTCAGACTCCAAAAGCTTCCAAAAGCTTCTGGAAAATCTATTTTGTGCATGGATTTTTGTACACAGACTCCATGACTAGGTGGAGGAAGCTTTTTATTTGAGGGGGTTAATTTGGACTGCTGTACAACTGTATTTAAATCTTTTTGCAACGAACAACCTTTTGCCTACTGTCCTAAAGAATTTATTTGTTTTCATGAGTTTGCCTCAGCCTTCAAGTTATTGTAACAGTTTTGTGTATTTAATATACAGTGTGTGTTAATATCACAGACAGTTTTATAACAGCATTATAACTTACACCATTCCCTCCAGCTTTTTATGGACATCTACGCTCCTGCATTAAACTACTGTAGCTTGTGGAATTTACAGTAGAAATCAAGAATGAAGCCCGATGAAAAGCCTTTTAAATTGTGTTGTAGACACCCACTGCATCCACCTTGCAAAAGGACTCAAATGAAGAGAACTCTCAGGTGGTAATTTCTAGCAAGAGTCCAGGATTACCATCCTGCCAGCCAAGCCATAAAGGAAAAATGATTGGAGTACAGTAGGAAGGCTAACTTCATCTTTTTACTTGAAGTCAAGTTTAATTATTTATGTTTCCCGAGGAAAATAAAACCAGAATGGTAACTATGCATTCTTAGTTTAATAAAGGACTCATTTCAGATTCTGCAGCGTTAAAATACAACCACTATATCCTGTCTAGAAAAACAAAAGCAGGAGAGACCCAATAGATAGATAGAAGCACAGAGAGACAGATAAATACATCTCTCCCTACCTCTGCAAAAAAAGGAGCTAAATAATGAGGAATTTTATAATTACAAAGAGGTCTAATTATTTATTGCACTTTGAAGATAGATTAATTCTTAATTTAAGAATTTCTATATAGTTTTTAATGTAAGCTGTATGCAAGTGATAGAAGTTCTTATTATGTTATCAACCAAAAAGACAAGACACAAAAAAACTGGGCTGTTCTTTTAACATTAGAAATGCTCTGAATTTCTACTGCAAAATCTAATAGATGACACAAGTTATACTTCACATTATCAGTAAATACTACCATAACCTCACCATGAAGCAACACAGGTTGTCATATCTAGTTACTATTTTCTTAGGAAATAAATGACTTCTGGTTATCATGGGCCGATGTGACATGACAGTGTAAAATCCTATTGCAGTCTGTGGTGAGCAGGATGATAACATATGTCACCACTCTACTAAACCTGTGAAAATCCCTTGGAATTCCTATTTATTAAACCTCATGTTTGCCACTCTGTGCAGTGCAGGGCTCCTTCCCTGGTTGCAGTGCAGAGCTGCTGACTGTTAATTGCTTCTGTGGGTTCCATTTCAATAGCAATCAACCTTAAACAGACCAGTGCAAACTCTCTTTCAAGAAATGCTGGGAGCATTTTTCAGAAGGAGGAGTGTGCTGCTGAATTACCTCAAGGACAGCTCTTTAGCCAGCTGTGTCACCTGCTTGCAGTCTCCTAATTCAACTAACTTTAGCTCACAATTACAGCACAGCTGACCCATGCTAAAAGTCCATTACCTGCATTTAGGCTCTATTTACCTAACAGTTCTTATCCTCTTTATCACTCTATCTCTCAGTTTTAGTCTTCTTTTTCTTACTGCAGATGTTCTTAATGGGGAATTATCCTGAAGAAATACTGTGAGGAAAATTATGATTAACCAGCCTCTATGTAATAGATGGAAGCAATTCCTGCAGAACTGTCTTTGCAAAGCAAAGCAAAAGGCAAACTGAAAAATTCAACTCCAGAGTTAAAAACCTCTGAGTTCATACAAATGGCCAATCCCTTTTTTCACCTTTGCCAGACTGATGTCCCGCAGCAACAAGCTCCACAGTGTTTGAGGAGGATGTGTCCTACTTAAAATTTCCCTGGGTGTTCTTATCATCCATGACAAGATCCCAATCATCCTTATCAAGGTGTTATTTCATGGCTTTGTATCCCATCTACCCTGCAGCCTTTCTGGGAAGCTGGTGATGCCAGTTGGCCCAATCTTTTCTCCTTATCCTTTGCATTCTTTTGCATGGAGCTGCTTCTACTTTTGCAAACCTTCTGTTTGCAGTTGGTGACCAGGATGGCACTTGCTGTTTGAAATGCAGAGGACAATCAATTTAATGACATTAAAGAGGTTTTCATATTATTCTTCCTTCCTGTACCAAAATTTTCCACTATAGCTGCATGCCAAATGGAGGCCGTTATTGCATTCTTGACAATGCTCTCTGGGTCCTTTGCCTTTGATACAATTAATTTAGAACACACCAAGGTGTAAAAATAGATTTTTAAAAACCCCAACCTTGTAAATTACATTAATTTGTATATATCAACACGGAACTTAACCTGCCATCAGACTGATCATTCACCTAACTTGTTTATTTTCTTCTGAAGTTTCTTATTACCCTCTCCAGATTTGATTAACCTGAATAATTTTGTGTCACCTGCAAATTTTATCACCTCAGTGCTCATCCCTTTTTCCAGTTCATTAAAAAAATATATTAAACTGTGGCAGTCCTGCTGCAGAAAAGGACACACTTGATGTCAAATTCTACTGTAGTGAAAACTGAGAAGTCATTCCTGCCTCCTTTTTATAGCTCTGGGTTGGATTGATCCATGACAAAAACTAAGTGAAAGCTTTTTGGTCTGAGAGCTATGGGAAGTTTGTTGGGCATGGAGTTTCTGGTTTTGTTTCCAGCTTTGTGACTGCTTAATTTCTTTACATTTTGGGAGGGTTAGAAAGGCTAGACTTTAATGATTAAGCAGTTTATCCATATTTTTATGACATATCCAATGAGTTCTAATAGATGAATTGAAAAGGGAATGTCCTGATGGATATGGAAAATCAGAAAGACAATTTTTATTTACCAGATCAGGTTCACTTAAAAGTAGTGCTTCTGTTATCCCAGCTTTGGGATTGTTCTGAAACCTTTGGACATTTCAAAATGCATCTTTATTTAGAATATTCATCTGAAGGGGCTAATTTAATTCCTTCAGAATATTTGTCATTTATATCTGAGAGGACACTCAGCACACTTGGAGCCTCTTTTGTCCCTTTCAGAAAGAAGCAACTTGGGGATTTAGTAGATGGAAGCTAAACAAGTTTCACTGATGCTTCTCTAAAGGTGGAAAGTAATCCTCTAAGTTATATTAATATTTAACTCCAAATCCTGATGCTCTGTAATTCCTTTAAAAGGAAACTGTGTTATTATTTTCCCAAGAACATGGGTTACATTGTATTACACACAGAACTAGTATGTCTGCCTGATAATTATTTAACCTCACATCACCTTATATCTGCCAGGAACCCACATTACAGAATTTTTTCCATGTGTTGGATTTTTGGAGCTCTTTGAACTCTGAGAGCTCAATATGAAGAGTGGAAGTATTTTTACACAAAGGAGTCCTTTCACAAGAAGGAGTCTGAACCTCTTTGCTGGATTATCTGCCTTATACAAGATCACTGACTGAAAAATTCCCAGCCAAGGGTTGCACATACCATTTTTTGGGTTCCAAATCCCTTGAAAATGTATATTGCTTTATGCAAATGATTTCAAGATATGCACACTGAAATTCTTTTGGTGAGCTGATGACTTAAGGACATCTGTTCATATGAGAAGAGAAGGTTGGGGGGGAATCTCAATGTGCATAAACATGTGATCAGAGGGAATGAAGAATAAGGAGCCAGACTTTTCCCAGCAGTGCCCACTGACAGGACAAAAGTGTGATAATGGACACAAAATGTAATGTACAGTCTGAACACAAGAAAACCTTTGCCCTGTGAGGATGGAAAAGCACTAGAACAGGCTGCCCAGAGAGGTTGTGGAGTTCATTGGTGGTGACTGGCAACAGTCCTGGGCAACCAGCTCCTGCCAACCCTGCTTGAGCCAGGGGCTTGGACTAAAGGATCCAAGAGGTCCCTTCCAACTTCCACGATCCTGTGGAACTGCATACAGAACACTGAATGATTACTGTTTAAAATGATTTCATGGTAGCTATGACTACCAGTGGACAGTCTAAACACAGGAACTAATTAACAATTCAAACAGAATTCACAACCAGCCAAGCCAAACACTAGAAGGGAGTAGTTGAGTCTTTGGTGAAGCTCTGAATTTCCAAACCACTTAACTCTGTTTGAAGATGGTCCTTCAAAACATCTGAGATGCTTCTACACATTTACAAAGTTTATACCTAATACCTCTTCTCCGTGCATAGACTGAGTCCAATCTTACAGGTCCAGTGAGGAATAAGAACTGTCAGAATTTCAAAACATTTCTCTCTCAAGCAATGAGAGAGGTGATAAATCCACCATTTACTGGTTCCATCAGCAACAATTCAGTTCCTTGTCTCACTGTAGTTACATCCCCGAGACATGATTTTGTGGGTGAGAATGTGAGAAACCCTTTAATAAGAGCTAATGCCTCATTATTTTGCCCAGTAAAATCATAGAATAGTCCTAATTAAATCATTAAACCCTCGTGCTCTTTTGTACAGACTACCTTTTTCATAGTACAAATGATGAAAATGTTTCAACAATGGGACTTGAAATATTTTTGAAGGAATCTTTCTCCCATTGTTGCACATTAGACACATTTTATGAACTATTAGTGCTTAGGGTGTGAAGAAGAGACTTCTCACTTCTTCCAAGGCAACATAAGTGACATCTGGAAGCAGAACACAACAGAGAGGAAATGTTTATGAGTTAGAGGAGCACGTGCTACCAGCACCAACTTAAATAAGAGGTATCAGATATTTCTGATGAGGAAAATCTTTGTGTAAGGTGAAATGGGCTCCATTCTATTCCTTTTGTTCCAAAGATGAGATGGATTTGAAAAACCTACCTGGCTCCTTGATGCAAGGACTCGCCACATGAGATAATCTCCAGCACATTCCTATTGGCAAGCAGATCTTTCACCCTTTTTTCTCCATGCATTACAGAAAATATTAAATCAGTTTGGTGTCCATAAAAACTTTTGATCCTAGGAACAGCCTAGGGTACTATCATTATCTTCAGGAGAACCATTTGTAGATCTTCAGTAGGTAGCACTAATTTAATTTCTTTGCTAGAGAAAAAGTGGCTGATTTTCTAGATCAATATTTGATTGAATATGTTTGAAATGGCAGCAGATAAAGGCCCCTTTTTCTGGCCCAAAGAGTTTTTGAACCACAGAGGTATACTGTTCTAGCTCCCCTGGGATCTGACTGCAAGGAGGTCTCAAAGATCTGTTAGAAACCTTCCTGCTGTTCCTTGTGTTCTTCCAGCAAGACTTTCTAAAGGTTGAGATGAGAAGAAAGAAGATCAAGAACCAAAATGTCTTTATATCCATTTTTTAATCTTTCCTGGTGCTTCTCTTAACTAAAAATAATCGTTTATAACACCAGTTTACAAAAAAACTCCTCTAATAGGATCATGTGAAAGGAAGGAAAAAAGTGAGGGCCAGGCCTTCAGATTTGCTTTAAGAAGATGCTCCAACAACTTTTGCAAGCCATTGACATTTGAGGGCCTTTTTCTCTTTCATGACACTAATTAAAGCAGAATATCAATGTATCATCACCTTGAAAGTGATCTATTAAAGAGATGTGCTCAAGGCTGGAAAACCAGGGCGATGGCCACATGTTTTAGAACTTCAGAAGAAAAGTTGCCCAGTTATGTTAAATAACTACAGAAAAGCATGAAAGCGATAAGATATTCTTAAACAATGAAAGAGTGGCACGATGTGAGCCCCTGCACCAGTACATTCCATAGGAATTCATGGCAAACCCAAGCACACAGAGGCCTCCCCCTCCCTCAGCCCCACAGAGAGCAGTGCTCGTGTTCGTGCTGTGCACATGGAGAGGTTTCTTTAAATCTTCAGGACCCGGGGGAACATTTCTCAGAATGAGACAGTGAAATATTGTGGATGGAAACTTCTTGTACAATTGAGATAAGAAATGCACCCAAAGAGTAAACCGTATTGCCTGTCTTGACTACACGGATAGCTTGATGTTACATGATTAACAGCCTGTGTACCTCTACATAATAAAATCCATTCGTCTTAACATTAAAAAGTAATTTTTGCTTCGTAATACTTTACTTAGAGCTTTGATTTTGCTTTTAAAATAAGTATGTTTAACTTGCTAATAGTGTGGACGGACTCTCTTAATATACAAATTAGAAAGAAAACTATATCAAAGATAGTGAAAGCATGTGGTGCCCTATCAGTCCTGATGATAGAGGTTCTTACTCATCTGCTGCAGAGTCTAATATCAGTTTTTCTGTGAGCTTTATAAATATTATATTATTTGCAGGGATCCAAAGTCCCCTGGTTTAAAAATGCCTTTTCAATTATCAATATTTGAGCAACATTGAATACTACTTTAATTTATTCCACTGTGAAGTAAAACACGTCCCCATAAGTCAAAACTGTGTAAGATGCACCAGTAGCTGTTCTGTATGTCATTTCAGTGACCCTGGCAAAGACTTTCAGTCTTTTAATTTCTTTTAGAAGCAGCAAAAATGCACCAACATTTCTGTTAATCTCTTGGGAAATAAAGGAGAAAAAAAATCACTACCAGTCTCGTATCTACCCTGTAATTTAGAAAGGTAGCTCTGGTAACTCCAGCGCTTTGTATGTAAATAAATTGTTGGTTGCTCATTACTTCATAAAAAAAAAAAATAAAAATTAGCAGCTTTGCCACCCACTATTTCTGCATCAGAGCTGAATGAATAGATAATATCAGAAACACCTCATCCAGTTGCTGTACCAGGTTCTGCTAACCGAAACCATAAGCCTCCAGCAGCGAAGTCAGATACCCAATAGTCTCTGCATGGATCAAAGTAAGCCAAACAAAATCTATGTTTTGTACCTGCTCCCAATACGTCTGGGAAGCACTGTTAATGAAAAATGAGGTTGATGTACCTATTGCACACTTTTGGATTATTGTTCACTGCCATCAATCTGAAACCTAATGAAACAGAGACCACCTACAGTGGAGGGATATTGTGTCCATCTGACAAACTGCATCCAATTTAGGAACTGATGGGATGGCATAAGCTGCCACCGGTCAGATGATTTCCAGCTCCTGATTGGTCATACATTAAGCGTTAGGAACGGGGCAGTGCCATTTCCACTCTCGTTCTCTGGCAAGAGTAGAAGTATCACACAGTCCCCCATAATTCTGGGATAATGATGGCACGCAAAGTGCCCGTTTCTCCCCGCTGCGGACACAAAAATCGTAGGAGACTTGGCTTCTGCAGCCTGTCTTTATGGAATTAACAAAGAAATACGCCTGCCATGACATATATTGAACCTTCGCAGCGCCTTTCCGGGGAACTTTACGGGCACATGTGTTATGTGTGTCACAACCAAACTCTGCAGGAAGAGATAAAATAGTGCACACATCACACAATGGGTATAAGCAATGGGCAGCCCAGGCTCCAACCTGCACAGCACACGGAGGTTTTTTCCAAAGAAAAATGCTGACTCCCTGAATGGAAGACGTTTTAGTTTCTGCACCTGTTCTGCTCAGTATCTTGTTAGGCTGCTTCTACTTCTACTATATGTCATACTAATAGGGAGAAGCAAAACAGGGAGAAATTATGATGGATATTAGTTGATCCTCTTGTTATTGCTAGATGTGATTATTGCTTTTTCCTGCTTGGGCTCCCTCAGTGTACTCCTAACAGAGTGCAGCTTATTAAAAAGCTCTGCTGTTTAAGTTTTACTGGCATAATAACCAGCTCTCTCTTTATGGTTGTTCTGAAGTCGATTCACTGGCCACCTGTCAGTTTGTGAAATAAATGCTAGGTTTTCCTAATGACTATTAAGATTTCTCATGGCTTTTTCTCCCGTCCTATCTCTCTGAACTTGTCCAGTGCTGTGCTCCTGCTCGTGATTTATGCTTAGCAGGTGTTTGTTTGCTATGGGTTTCTAAATGTTGGCTTCCTACTGCAAGAAAGGAATGGGAAGGTGGGAATGGCTTTATTATATTCTGTATATTGTTCCACAACTCTGCAATGGATTTCCAGCTGACACTCTCTGTGCTGCCTCGTATTAAGCCACAAAACCCTGTCTGTATCAGCAATATACCAACTAATGCAAGGGAATTCACAGTTAAGACTGAAGCTCTGTTATTAACTTGCTATATTGTGCCTGGGTATTGCTGCACAGATTGTTTGGTACATCCCAGGATTGCTGCAGTAGGTAAACAGAAGCAGGTGAACCCACAATACGGCTTCAGTCTTCTCCAGGAGATTCTGTGCCCGACTGTTTCAACCAGCCCTTTTATCTTTCACTGAATTTTGGCAACTTAAATTTTATCTTTTGCTATTTCAGTTTTTCAGCTTTAAAATGTTTGCTTTGTGATCCAATACAAAATATCCTTAGTGATCTCTTGTGCAAATACATAAAAGGTTTAGCTAACTTGTTTTAATTTACATAATTCACATAATAGTTTAGATCTACAATGCTAAAAATCATGGCAATTAGCTAATTAGAGCAACCCAATTTTAAAATCATATTACTTACCTGATAAAGTGTAAATGTTCTTGTCAGAAACATTCTAGTGTTTGTCATAAGTGCTTTTTGCCCCTAATTCTCACAGCCATTATTCACTCTAGAGAGGATAACTGCTGCTGTGAAGTTGTGGATTGTTCAGCATTACTACTTGTTTTCGATCCTGTACCTTCACAAGTGGTGCAATCCTGCAAAAATCTCGCCTTTCCTTAGTCTGCAAAAGCCTCTGAGGCTGCTGCTGTCACCTGGGGGTTTGTTCTCCGACGCCTCCCGAGTCAGCAGACACAAATTTTATAGCCTTCACTGAGTTTTGGGTTATTCTGCATTTTAATACACCTTTCCCAGCACAGCTCCCCCTTTTCCCCAGACAGGTCCTACTTAGCCAGCAGCCATCATTTTTTCCTGTCCTGCAGGGGCTCCATGGCGTTTTGGTCACCTTTTTCCCCCAAGTCAGGTCTTGTTTTTTGCCAGTGCTGCTGACTGAGCATGATTTGGGGCCTCCTTTTATTATGACATTCTCCTGCTGTTGCTCGTGTTACCTCAGCAGTCACTGGCATGGTCTGTAGTTGACTCCTACAGTTTTATAAAGTTTTGACTTTTTCCTGGTGACTTGCAGTGCATACAAGTTTATTTACTATCTGACTTCCCTTCATATCACTGAGATATACACTAGAGCAAAGACTGGCTGTCATTTACCAGCAAAAGGTTGTTATTTTTGTTGTTAAGTGTGTGCCTGCTGTTTTGACAATAACTCTTCTGTTTCCTTGTCTCCTCTGCTTAAACTTCAGAGCATAATTTAGAAGGCCTTCTGAAGACTGCTGCTTATCAATATTTGTTAGCTCCATTTTGTAACTCTCGTTTGAGGAAGGTGTCATTTGATTTATTTCTTTATTTGGATATTTACTGCTCTCTAATAAGAGTACCCAGTCAATGCTCTGGGCTCCACTGACAACCTTTTAAATATGCACATAAATAAATAGAATTTCCAGTTGTCACAGGATCCATCAGAGAGTCCAACAACAAAATGGATGTAACAAAAATAATTTGTCCCTACAAAGTGACTGATAGTTCCAGTGGCCCCAATGGAACAGGAGCTGTATATCATTGCCATGGAACCACAATGACATCACCAACCCCTTCCACTTGTATTCTTGCAGGACAGGGAGAAGGAATGGGCTGAAGGTGGCAAAACATGATTTTATAACATGAGGAAAGGCACCTTGCAACAGTTCTAAGAGGGATGTTCTTAATATCTGCAGGAAAACTTGAGAAAGAAATCTGAATGTAAGAGACCCTGATTGCATCACTTTAATCATTAGTCTTCATGTGGTGCACCAATTTAGGTGGATTTTCCCATAATTTTATTGGTTTGAAAAGAGCACAGCCAAGCTTATAACAGGCCTAGTTGGTGTTATAACAACAAATGTAACAAACCACAGCCAGACAGAATCACACACACCTGTGGGTTTGTAAAACCTGAGCTCTGGTGTTGTACCTCAGTGGAATCCTGTTTTTCTCCCAAAGTCTGCAACAATGCTGAATTGAGCAGAGAGACTGTACTGAGAGAGGGACTTTTTTATATGGTGTTTGAATCACCTTCCTTTTAGAATGCTGCTAAGTGTGAAATTAGTGTTGTCCCTCAAAGTGCATCAGAATAATTGCCAGTAATTGAACACAGTTTGGGGGCTAATTACACAAAAATTGATATTAAAAGAATACTACGGGATTGATTGAGTTTTGCAGTTCATATTTAGTTTGCAAATTACTAGAGTTGAAAGGCTGTGGTAAGAAACAATAAAAATCCATTCAAAGCTGCTAAAGCAAATTAAGGTTTACTACTCCTTTGAAAGACAAATGATCCAAGTGAGGTAATGTAGGGAGAACAGTAAAAGTGTTCCTGAAATTTGCCATAGATTTTAAACATCAGGTGTTTTAGGATGGTGTTGTTGAACACATTTAATTTTCCCAACGAATTTCTGTTTAAATGGTTGGGGGTTTTGCTTTGGGTTGCCTTTAAAATGGGAAGAAATACTTTCTTTATGTGTTTTGTTGAGGATCTGTGAGTCAGAATGTGCCAAGATGTGAGATGTCGGTTCGGGGAAGAATTTTTAAACACCAAGTGATCAAATTATATATGAAGTGTCATAAATAAATGAGATTTTGACAAAAGTAGAGCTTTTTAAGTACAAACTTACCACTGTCCCTCGTGCTGGAAGGAATTTTGTGACCCCAGAAGCAGTTGAGGCGCTCCCAAATTTTCCTGGAAGAAGTCAGAAGCACGGAGGGTTTCAAGGTCTGTTGAGTGTTTCGTTGCAACCAGAAATTGCTGGAGAGTTAGGGAAAAAAAGGAAGTCAAATAAACATTTATCTACCCCAAAAATTTATTGAAGCAGAAACATTTCCTTTTTAAAATGGAAGCATGGGAACACCACTAAGTGATATTTTGAACATACATGTGACAGTGCAGAATGTTTAAGACGTGAATATCTCACTCATGGAACATTTGAAAGGCTGAATTGAAACCATTTATTTCTGGTTTTTTTTAATTGAAGCTTATAAATATTGTGAAGAAGACAATAACCTTTTCAGATTTATTTTCCTATAAAAATGTTGTTTGCTCTTTATAAAAATATCTAGAGAAAGTTTGTCAGAATGATTGCTGATGTTTTTCTCTTACTGAAAAATGGTAACTCTAGAAAAAAATTATTACAATAACATTTTAAATAAATACAGTCTAGAGAAGTATAAAATAAATATTCTTGTAAAATATTCTAAAAATCTAGTAAATTTTGTGGTCCATGTAATTGTTTGGAGGGTGAATATCTTGGTATAATTACTTATAATTTTACAGGATTACTGTATCAAGTAATTTGGATATTACAAAAACAGTGAATATTTACATTAAGAACAACAATATTTCTAAATGAAATAGCAAGTTTTGGGAAAATAACTGAAAAGCATCTGAGTTAAAAAAAACCAAAAAACATTTCTCCCAATAAATACAAAGTTCTAGCTAAACAATTAAAAAAAAAAAAGCAAAGAAAAATAATCCTATCAGGATGAAGAGATATGAGGAAAGACTGCATAACACTTGCAACCTCTAAATGAGCATAAATAAGGAATTCAGAAATAGTTTGTGATGTTATAAATAAAGGCAACATGATAATAGTTTTATAGGTGGTGTGAAACGTCACAGTGGTAAATATATGCAGCAAATCTAACAGCCACTCACTGCTCAGATACTAAACTGCTAAACACTAAGGTAACAGAATTCTCAAACTTCTTTTAGTGCAGAAAAGTTTCTTGCCTAATGCCCAAGCAATCAGGATTATTTTAAAATAAAGAATATCCCCTATACAAATGATTATTTTGATAAATCCCGCTGTCCTCGCTGAAACCTTATTTTATATTAACGGTTCTGTTTTGAGAAATGGGTGAGTTATTGTGAGTGTTCTATTTATCACTGCCATTTTAAAACAGGCTTAACTGAGATTTGAATGTTACATTCCTGGCAGCAATTTGCACTGCTGTAAATGTTGCCTTCTCTTTAGCTGCCTTAGAAATACGAATCCAAGGTCAACCTGAAAACAGATTTTCCTTAAAAATAATCCTTCCTTACAAACAGCTCACACAGATCACTGACTAGTACAACATAACTGCAAAATTACACAGTTTCACCAGGAAAATCTTTCAAGCTTTCAATAGCTTCAAGGCCATGTAGTTTGAAGAAGGAAACTTCAAAGATCATCCCCAAATCCGAGTCCTTTTATATGACTGCGCTCATAGCAAAGCCCCTCCCTGTTTTCTTTGTGGTCTTTCATGATTTAATTAGAAACATCTTTAAAAAATGACTTTTTTTTTTTTTACTGTAGTAGTATAACATCTGCATTTTCAGCAGTATGTTGTTTAATCACATTGGGTTATAAAGTGAAATTCTTAGTACTCAGTGTAATATCTTGCAGAACCCAAGCGTTTGGTCTTTTAGTGTCCCTGACTCATCATCTTACATTCTTTCATCAACATTTTAATAGCCATTCTTAAAAGTGTAATTTGGTGGATAATTCTCAAAACCTGTTTCAGTTTTGTTGTTTCTTTATAAAGTTATATCCCTGCACGTGTTTTCTTTCTGTGATTACTGCATCTGAAACCAATTTCAAGCACAGACTTAAACCCAGGGCCAGAACAAGCTCAAAAGGTGATAGAGCTGTGTTGGGTTGTGTTCTGAATCCTGGGCAAGAAAATTTTGTCATTGTCAAGAATTTCACTTTTAGCTCTGATTGAAACGTGCTTTTTTTTATTATATACCTCTAATATTATATATCTAATGCACTGTATGTAGTGTCATTTGAGTATAAAGGAGTGAATCCTGGTTTAACCCCGTGCTCCTTTGTGCTTTGCTGGATGTGGCTCTTGCTGTTGACAGTTTCTGTCTCTGTTCCCTTGTAGACTCTGAAAATCAACTACCAGCACATGATCTGGGTAGAGCATTTATTCACTTATTCACCTCTTTCTAGGTAATGGGATTGAAATAAAAATCCCTCCAGTAAAGTGAGATATCTACGAATTTTGGATCAAAATTTCTCTGAGGATAGCACCTACTTAAACCTGTACCTGATCTGGACAGCTCTGAAATAAATATTTTTTACATGTTTACTTAAATATTTTTCTTGGATATGGGGAAGGGTAAATAGTCAGGGTAACTGGGCTCTTTAACACAAGCAAGTTAACTATAAGAATAATTATTTCCTTATTCTCAATTCACAAGTAGTTATCACAGAAACCAGGGGACTGACTGAGGAAGCCCAAAAGAAAACTAGCATTGAATTATTTGTGAGATCTAACATCACTGAACTGCATAAAGTTTAAAAAATCTGAAAAAATCCCCCAAAATCAAAACCCTCAACCGAATAAAAACATTTGATGTTGAACCTAAATCTTGCAAATGTACTTTAAGTTCTGATTTGAAAAGGGACTATGCAGTACTGACTTTTTCAGTAGCTGTGTGCACTACAGAAGCCATATGTGCCTGCTTGGGTTTTTTAACCACATTCTGCAAAAAGGCCAAAAAACGAGATGGTATTTTCTTCCTAAGTGTTTAAAAAAAAAACCACAAACAACAAACCCAACCCAAACTGCATATAGATTTCTATTACATATTTAATGACACAAATATGTTGCCATAAGAATAAAAGAATGTACTGGGAAAGGAAAAACCAAAATCAAAATTTTTGTCCTTATTTTCACATGGTGTTGCTGAAATCTTCATGTCTTGGCATGCCCACTTCTCACTTTCTTAAGAAAAATCTTTAAAGCACTTTGGTCCTTGAAGCACTGTTGGACTGAATATATGCTTTTGACCCACAAGTGACAATTATGAAGCCTTGTTTCAAAGGTGGAAGGACTCTGCATTGCAGCTTATATTACTAGTTAATTCTTTGAAAGGTAATAATCAGAGCCATTGTCTGAACTCAGTCTCATTACACATGAGGAAATCTGGAATAAAGCTACTGCAGGCAGGTTAAAGGCAATGAACTAGATCAGATTTATATTGGCTCGGCTGAGATCATAAATTGGACCTGTAATTGGACCTTTAGTTTTAAATAAAACATTTGCAATTGGCTGTTCTGTATCTGTATCTTGCCAGAGTTCTGAACCTGTTAGAATTAGCTGGGAGAGAGTGGCTAGATGATGAACATGGAATTCCAGAAAAGAGAGAGAAGAAAAACTGGAAATAGGAAAGTTCTGAATTTGAAGTAGATTATCCTTAAACTTGCATCTGCATTAGCAGTGTTTATGGACCAGGAGGAGTGTGAATTTAAAGTAAAATATGTGTTGATGAGGGTGTGATGTCCATGTCATGCTTTTCTTCTTTTTGCTTTAAAAAAGCTGTAGTTGGGTTCGACTGAATGGCCATTTGCAGCTGGACTGCATTAGATGCATTTCAGCATTTTCCACTTCAGTTTAATCCAAAAGGAATTTGGTTCATGTGCTTCAATACCACATCATGATGTGAATCAAAGTACAGGACACCAGGACAATCAGAGATTCACTTCAAAAGCACAATGCTGATGTGAACTGAAATGGCTCTAAAATGAGAACTCTCAGGCACAGAGAGGTGTTTGTAGGCTTTGTTGAAGGTTGTTTATACTCTCAGTGGAAATTCTTAGAAAAAGGCCTTGAGTGAACCTTCCTTAGAAGAAGACAGGGCAAGACAGCCTGTAAATGTACTGCTTTAAACAAAGAAATAAAATTATCTTGTCAAGATCAAACTGCGCTTGCTGGTTTTTATCCAGCCAATGTAAGAATGGTATATAAGACATCTCTTAGGACTGAATTTCTCCTAAAGGAATTTTTTTTAAAAAGAAACAAGGGCTTACTAAGATAACATTAACTCTCCTGCTGCCCTTTAGGAGAAAACATCAATTGCAGTGCAGATACTTTTGGCCCAAACCAGCTAACCTGGTTAAGGGCTGAAAGAGAAGCTTTTGCTCCCTTTCACAAGACATTTTCCATGTGCAGTGCAGATGAAAGCCCTGATGTGCTGATGGTGCTGTTACACCCAAATGGGCCAGCAAGTAAACTTGCAGAAGAATCCCAAGTTAGTTGATAATAGGTCATCTCCAGGGCAAGGCAGGAACTGAGGAATCCTGCAAAGAGAGAAGGCTTGAGAGGATGCTCACCTGGTGACTGGACTGTCTTGCCCATGCACCTGCTGCAGGCACCTCAGCTCTGGATTTGTGCTTCCAGAGCTTGTCTGGAAAAGGCCATGTCATCTGCTTAAAGTGCCTTCATCAAGTATTTAAATCAGCCTGCATGGCTTTGGTAGAAGCAGGAAGATCTGCTGTGTCCTGAAGAAGAAGGGCTTTGGGCACAGGAGGGACAGCAGGGCCAGCAGTGTCCTCAGCACTTTCAGCAGTGCAGCTCTGCAGGGAAGGGGTGTCTGTCTGTCCTGGTCTGACACGGGGCACAAAGCTGGGAGTTAACTGTGCCCTGCAGAGACAGCCTAGATGGAATTAGTTCTTTTGTTTAAGAATAAACTGAGTCTAACCTCTGCTTGGGGATGTGGTTCCTTCAAGACAAAAAGGCAAATAACTCAGTTAACATTTAGAAAAATGGCTTTAATGAAGAGGAAAATGGCATTTAATCTTTCGGTGCATCCTGCATTTTATGAGTAAATTTCATGGGAAACTGTGTAAATGGAACATAATTATTTTTAAAATAGAATCCTTTCTTATTAGCTACATAACCGTCGCGTGTACATAAAGCACCCTGCTGAACAGACAAAAGACTGGAAAAGTTTCCTGGAGAGTTTCTGCTATTGAAAGAATAAAAATTGAAGCAGTGGGATGAACTTTTGGTTCACAGACTCAAATACTGAATGTTAAACCTGGCTGAGAGAAAATCACTTTATTCTGATAACCGGATTAGTTAGAACAAAAATAGAGAAAATTAAGAACTGAAGAGCAGAAAATTAAGGTGGAATGCAATTTAAAGAGTAAGTAGATGATGTAGGCTTTCATTTTCATCCCCCCTAGTGTCCAGCTAATTAAAATTACAATCAAAATGAAAGTCTAAACTTGTAAATATCTTTAGCTAATGATTTTGTCTTTTTAATCATCTTCACATTCAAAGACTTTATTTTATTCATTTAGAGCTTTACAATAAAATGAAATTGTTTTCCTCTAGTAAAATCCTTTTAATTTTCGTTATCTGTTTCTTTTTTACATCATACATTATGTATTCTTCTCTTTTCTTTCTAATTTCTGCACAGTATTCTCTGCTCTTATAGTCTGTGCTCCTCTTAGGCATTTACAGTTTTAGCCTTTAAAACAGTTTTAGCACTTTATTACATTTAACTTTATAATATAAACTCTTTGCTTAGTGTAAAATCACTGGAGTTGCATCTTCTGGCTTTCTTAATTTAGACAAAGAGTAACTTTCTTCATAAGGTGCATATACAGTGAATTTTTAAACCATAATCCCATAATATTATTATTCTGTCTACATTTAAAATTTCTTTGCTTCTGAGACAAATAATGGATTTCCCCCAATTTATCAATGGGTATTTGTCAATAATGGCTGTTTTTTTCTGTGAGTTTTGAGACAACTCTTTAAAGTGGTTCAAGAGTTAAAAGTAGTTAAACATAATCTTAATGGACTGGGTAGCAAGGACTTACCTTTCTGACCTTGATGTTCTAAAAATCCTGACCTTAGTGTTCTGAAAATTAGTGTTTACTGAGAGTATACTTAGCACTTCCCAACAATCTGGGAATAGGGAGTAGTTTTATCATTTAAAAATGCAAAGTTAGGTCCTTTTAGTTTTGCATGCTTATTTCACTGTGCAGTTTATAAAAATATATTTTGTTTTGCTTCAAAATTTGTTTTTATTATGTAAGTTTTCTAAACTGTGGTGAAGAAACCTGGAAAATGATGCTCAGTTTTTTACTTATCTGGGAAGATTTACGCTGTCAGTCATCACTCTGGTGACTGAATTAACTCCAGGTAAAACCTATTAGCAGCACAGAAGACTCTCAGAATTGTTATGAAGTGTCTGACAAATGTTTTAGGGGTTACAACATCTCTAGCTGGAAGAAGGCCTTTTCATTTGTTGATCTGTGCTTTGATTTTCTTGGGAATTAACAGGAAGGCGTGTTAGCATTACAGACCTTTTTGTGAGATAATGATCAGTTTTATATTGGTGGATGAATACACATCTCTCCTGAAATAGTCCCACTTTACACTGGTAAAAGCAAGGCCAGATTTTGGCCCAGCATGTTTTGGAATCTCTAACAACATACATTCCCTGGTTCTGAAAGGCAACTTTCATCTGGCTGCTTGGAAGATCTCCAAGAGTTTGTGCTCTGCAAGGTTTGAAAGGGATTAACTGCAGACTCTTGTGCCTTTAGAATCAATATAACATATGGATTGGCCTCGTCTTCTTGAGTTGCCACTGACTGCAAAGGGAGTATTTGTACAATTGGGAAAGATGTAATTGGGCTTAAAGGCTGTGTTTTTTATGTGCAGAGTTAATTTATGTGAATGCATTAATGCTCATGCATCACTCATTTTGCTGGGTCATCTGCCAAAAACAGTTCCAAGATTTTGCCTATATGTACAAAGATGAACACGAGCCTTGAGAGCCCTCTAGCCCCCAAACAGTTTAAAATAGCCAGTGCTTACTTAATCAGTTCATGCTGTTAAGAGATAATCGGGGTTCTTGGTTTGGTCACCTGCATATGTTCTCTAATGGTAAACTCCTTAAATACAGAAGAATAATTGCATTCAGAATCATCACAACAGAGGCATTTGCTGCTTCAGACACATTTGTGAGCAGCTGCACTGTTTTGTACCAAGGTGTTATGATGGGCATATCCAGAGCCTCTGAGTTTGGGAATTCTTAATGATGCAAAATGGTTTTAAAACAACCAGAAATAAAAGCACAGTGTAAACAACTCAATGCAAATGGAATCATAGAATGGTTTGAGTTGGAAGGGGCCTTAAAGACCATCCAGTTCCAAACCCTGCTATGGGCAGGGACACCTTCCACTAGCCCAGGTTGTTCCATGCTCTGCCCCAGCAGTGGGGCAGCCACAGCTTCTCTGGGCAACCTGTGCCAGGGCCTCCCCACCCTCACAGGGAGGAATTTCTTCCTAACATCTAACCTAAACCTACTCTGTCTCAGTTTGAAGACAATCCCCCTTGTCCTCTCACTACACTTCCTGATGAAGGATCCCTCTCCAGCTTCCTTGTAGGCACCCTTCAGGTACTGGAAGGCCGCTGGGAGATCCCCATGGAAATTCATCAAGAAGTACTTTGTAGCAAGAATTTCTTGGATAAACAAAGGAAGCAGTACATACAAAAACTGTGCCAGTGACAGGCTGTGGCCTGGCAGGGTGGTGGTTCTCACCTGTGTGCTCTTGCAGCGTCTGATCTCACATCTTGTCTCCAAAAGGGGTGGTTTGGTGTGTGGATGTGCTCTCCTGATGCTTTCTTCGTGTCGGCTCTGGTGCTTGTGTCACAGCTTCAGCGAGTCAGGCCAGCCTAAAGTGAACTCAGCAAAAAAAAACCCCCAATTAGCTTCTCAACAGTGAATGAACTGTCCCATTGTACAAGGGGATTGGTTGGGAACCAGAGCTGGGATAAGAGAGAAGAGGCTGCAGGGCCAGGACCAGGGTGAAGGGAAGAGCACAGCCACCCTTGGCAGCAGCACTGAGCCCTTCAGGGGGAGCGGGAGGACAAGAAAATCTTTTTCAGGTAACAACTGCTGGTTCAGTCACAGAAAACTCCATCTAGTCCCAGTGGCTGTTGATGTGTCTGAGCTGGGGTTTAAACCAGTGGAAAGTTGAAGCTCAAAGAGAGGGGGAAACTCCTGAATTAGCTGAGGACATGGTTTCAGTGCTAGTTTTTGATTGGTTATGTTTTTTTTTTAATCTAGGATCTCAGTGAAGTTTCAGTGGTTTTCTGTATGTACAACTTTGGTGTTCTTTTTAGGCATAAGCAAGCAAATTTACCTCTAGCAGAAAAAGGTACAACTGCATAATATTGAAAGGAGCATTTTGATATATTTATTTATGAGATTTTACATATGTTTTTACCTTTAAGAATTACTAAGGGCTGGAGTTCTTAAACTGTGGCCTATGGTGCATTTTGTAGAGGCCTTGTGTGAAGTTGTTCTGTGCTTTTTAGGTCTGTAGAAAAATATTGAGTTTATTTTTCCTTACAAACAACTACTGGCTTTAACACCAGGTTTTGTGATCACTAGGTAGATGAGGAATCACCTCAGAAGAGAGGTGCTGCTCTCTGAAATAGAGATGTTTTGTGTTAAAAATTAACCTAAAGTGGGAAACTTTAAACACACTTGATCAATGGCTTTTTGCTCTTGGTAACATTGACCTTCAGTGGCTTGAAATACTATTGTAATTTTTCAATTTGCTATTATAAAAATCCAGATTTCATAAACATATTATTATCTTTCCATTATGATTACTTATTCCCTGGAAGGTCTACAGTGCTTTTCTGCAACATCTAAATGGAAATGGGATTAGGATGAGATTCTGTCACTCAGGGGATTTGTGGAAAAAGGTGGGGATATGCACAGAAAAGGTCATTTCTTAGGGGCAAGATGAATAAAATGACACTGAGTTATGAAAAAGGACAGCAATAACAGTATTAGCCATTTTGCATGGCTTTAAATTGATTGTTTTATGCTGGAGACACTAGTGCTGGAGAACAATGCACTGTTATTTTCTTGCCTTTCATAATATCCTTACATAAATAAAAAAAACCCAACTCTTAAAAAAAAAATCCACATTATTTCAGTGTGGTTCCATGTGAATTCTGTGTTCAGTGAACGTATTTGCTGTCTGGCTGTTTGTGGGATAACTTTACTAACAACATCTAGCCCAGAAATGGATGCTTTCAAGTGTTTGCTCTGTTGTTTGTTTTGCCACTCAAGTCATGATTTTATTGATGACTTAACCGGCTGAATGTGATATTTGAATGGACAAATAATTAATAACACACTGCATCATGATTCTTCTGGCAAACAGGAATTGTAATTAAATTGGTAAATGTGGCCTGTGGCTGAAAGATCAGATCAGTACTCCTTTCCCTTGAGAAGCAGACCTGTCCAACTTCTCTCTTGCTCTTTTTTGTTGCTTTCCTGCTTTAAAAATGCTGAAGGTCTGTGTGCCTGCTCAAAGTAACATGACGTTTCAAGTAATTGCATTTTTATACAAAGTTTAAAAGTGTGCAGTATGTACAGTGTAAGATAATGATTAATGTTTTCTGGGCCCCAGTACTAAAATGTTTTATGGTTCTGATATATTACATGTTTTTATTTAGATACATTGCTCCATAACTGCACTTGGCTAAAGTGACTTGACATTCTTTTTATGACAGAGACTACGATAAACACGGCCAAAAGAAGAAGAAAAAAAAACCCCTTTTCAGTGTTGCATTTGATGCAATTAAGAAATAATCAGTGTACCCGGTAAAGTACAGAGATACTTCACAATTAAATAAGGGGATTTCTAGTGTATTGCATACTGAGAGAAAACAGCTCAAGAGAAGAAATGTTTTGGTCAAAATCAAATTAATAGATAAGATGAAGGATGCAGTTTGCTATGAAGCGTTGGATTAACTGCTCATGGCTGGGTAGTGAAAGGCACATGAACAACTGTGGGTGTAGGGGTTGAACACCGGTATTTAAAACTTTTTTGCACATGTATTTAGAAAATGTTTCTTGTATTGGTAACAGTCTTGCACTGTCCAAGGTTTCCAGGACCAAAAGGGTGCCTGGAGCAACATTCTTGCAAAGAACTGACCTGCTACAATGTGTGTTTCTGGGTACTCTGGTGATTTTCAAGTGTTTTTTGTTGTTGTTTTCTTTACTAATTCACCTATCCCTTTGTAAAACTGTGTTTTCTGTCTCAAACCTGTCTAATTAGGCAGAAAGCTGTGTTTTCTTTCCCAAACACGTCTCTTTAGGCAAAAATTGACTCTTGACAGATCTTGCATGATGCTCAGCCTCAGTGATACGCGAAGTCTTAATGCTTTCTGAAAAATACACAATAAACACCAATGTTTAAGTTTTCTCCTCAGGCTTCCTCAAACACAGTGGCTGTCAGGTCCTGGCAGCAGCCCACCCTGAAAAGAGAGGGAGGTTTTTATCCCAACGCCCGTGTGAGGGGGCAGAAGAGCTTTTATGACCCTCAACATTCTGTGACGGGAAACAGCATATGATTTTAAAAAAAGAACGCATAAATCCATCCAGAAGTAACCCCTTGCCTTGGGTGGCACCGCCACCTGCTTGGCGCAGCCAGCTGACTGCTACGAGCTTGGCTTAATAGCTAACCTTACTTAATAGTTACTCCTTACTTAATCCAGGGCGCGCGTCCCCTCAGGATGCGCTGAAGCGCGAGGAAAACCCCCGTCCCGGCTCTGCTCCAGGGAAAGCCGCGCTCCCGAGCGCTCTGGAAAAGCCGCTGTGGGAGAGAAGCCGGGGCTGCTCCTCGGGGTTCTGTGGGAGCTTCTCTCCCTCACGGTTTCCCGCCCTCGGCACGCTCGCGCCCCCTCAGCGGCACGCGCTGCCCCCCTCAGAGGCGCGCGCAGGCCCCTCGGCGCGGCGCGCGCGCCTCCCCTCAGCGGCACGCGCTCTTCCCACCCCCACAGCCCCCCCCCCCCTCAGGTGCGCTCTCCCCCTCAGCGGCACGCGCGCCTCCCCTCGCCCCCCCTTCAGGTGCGCCTCCCCTCAGGTGCCGTCCTTTTAGGCGCGCTACCCTCAGGTGCGCTCCTCCCCTCAGGTGCGCCCCTTTCGGGCTTCGCTCCCCCTCAGGTTCCCGCTCCTCCCCTCACGGGCCCGCCCCGCCCTCCCGTCCCCTCAGGCGCGTGCGCCGCCCGCCGCCGCGGGCGGGGCCTCGCGTTCGAACGGCGGCGGCGCCGGGCGGGAACATGGCGGGATCGCGGGCGCTGCTCCGGCAATTCCCGCTGCTGCTGCCTCAGAACCGCCGGGGAACCGCCTACGAGGGCTTCGTCACCGCCCAGGTACCGCGGCCCAGGTGTGAGGCGGGGTGGAGGGGGGCGCTTCGCGCCCCGCCGCGTCTGAGGGGGCAGCGCTTCCCGCCGTGCCAAGGGCTGGCGGCTTCTCGGCCGAGCCGCTGGGAATGTGGGTCTGGAAATGCCGTTTCCCTGCCGTCCCTGATATTACAGTATTTTTACTTAGATAGATTCCCGGGTTTGCCCGGAAAATGGCTCCCTGGTACCTCCCGGGCTGGATTTGTTGCGCTGCCAGAAGATGTTTTTGGGGCACGTTGAATGTGCCCGCGGCCTGTGGTAAAAGTTGACGCAAACGTCTGACTGTGGGTGTTTTGCTTTCACTTAGCTTGTGAGGCTTCAGCTGAAGCGGCGGCATGGTCCCTCAGGATGTGGTAAAGGCGGTGCAGGGAGCAGAACAGCTCCTGAGGCAGGGCAGAGGGGTGCTCTCAGCACAGCTCTGCCATCGCAGGCACTGTGCGGTGACCCGGCAGCCCTGGAGCGCTGAAGCATCACACAGACGCAGCTCTGAACAGGCGTGTTTTAATTTAGAAGTAGTGTGTTTTTCTCTTCCTCTAAAAATAAGTAAAAGTCAAAAGATGTGGGCTGTGTCACACTCGCGTGGTCAGAATTGCAGTTTTGTGGTCAAAATCCAAAGGGTTTCGGGTGATTTTTTTTATTCAAGTTTCACTAGACATGTGCAAAGGTGTGCTTATGTTTGCATTACTTTGACAACTGCGGCTTTTGAAGTGCTCTGTGTGTTACAATTCATCCTGGAATTAATGGCAAGGTTAAGATACAGGTGTGATTGTGTGTTCTCAGAGGTGATTTTTAGTGAGTGCTAAGGCCGTAATGTCTGAGGTTATATACTTAAATTAGGCTTACACTAAACATCACCTTTAGAAGCAACTGGTGTTGCTGGTGAGTGGGCTCTATTCAGCCCTGAAACAGGGACCTTGCTTTTTTCCTCATGAGCATCACAGAAACACTGAGGTTGAAAGGAACCTCTGGAGTTCCTCTGCCAGGATCACCTGGAGCTCAGGACCATTTGCAATCAGGTTGTGAAATTCTCCAAGCACAGAGACTGTGCAACCTCTTGGATGGCCTGTTCTAGTCTTTGACTCCTCTCATAGTTACTGGGTTTTTTCCATTGCATTTGGGTGAAATGTCGTGTATTTCAGTTTATATCCATCACCTCTCATCCTGTCAGTGTGTGTCACTCAGATCTGGCTATAACTTTTTTATTGCTCCTCCACTAGGTATTTGTACTCACTGACAGGATCCTTCCCTGATCCTTCTTTTCTCCAGGCTAACCAGTCCCAGCTCCCTCAGGCTCTGCTGGTGTCAGAGGTGTTTTGAGCTATAAATCACCTTCATATCTCCTCACTGAACTTACTCCAGTATGTCCAAACCTTTCTTGTGCTGGGGACCCAGCACTCCATACTTCAAAGTGTGCTGAGCTGGAACAGCATCTGGAATTAAAGTTTTGACATGAGTTATCTGCCCTCTTTGCTTCAGGGAGGAGCTGAGCCTACTCACAAACCTTCTTGGTGCCAGTTTTAGTTTGATCATCCCATAAGAAAGTAGAAGGAAGATCTCAAGGGGGACTGAAAACACAAGTGGGTGGCATTTGGGAGCTGCCTCCTATGGATTGCACTAAGAGGAAAAAAAATTCATTCATGTGCTTGGGACTGTTCTTGTTTACAGTTTCTAAAACCTCGCTGGAATGTGCTGTGGATCAGTGCCCAAGTTTCTTTTTACTGTAGTACTTTTATGACATGAGTCTGTTTTGTCTTTTAGTTGAGTTGAAGACAGACTTTCATGTAGTGCAGCATGACTTAGATTAAATTATGTTTTTTGGTTTTGTCCAGATTTAGATAATGTTTATTTTTCTTCTGAAAGGTGTTATTTCTGCTTTATGAGATGTGATGTTCTGAAGAGTTTTTACTGAATATTGTGAATTAAACATCAAGAGTGTTTCAACTTCAGAATTAAAATCTGCATTACTTGTATCTGTCATTCATGCTTCTTTTTATCCCTAAATAAAGAAATTCCGAATAATGTTCCTGAAAATCAGATAAGACAAAGTTTCTTGCTTAGTAGCTGATCTGATGGGGAACACTTCCCAGAAGCCTCTAATGTTTTTCTTTGCTGACCTTCCTATTAACTGTTTCTTTTCAAGGGTAGAGATTTCCACATCAGGGTGTTGTTACCAGAGGATTTGCAAGTGAAAAATGCAAGGTGAGAGAGTTTTACAAAAGCAATTTGTAAGTGTGATATAACAAAGTTTATTTTGATAGAAGCAATGATGGACATGCACGTGAATCATTCTTTCCTCCAATATCAGTGTTATTAATTAATTCTTACTGGTTTCAACTTAGCTTTGCAACAAAACTGCACAGCATCAGTGTTAATAAATGCTGACAATAAACATTGCCTATATCAATATATTTTGTTGTTAATTAACTTTGAAACTTGTTGCAATTAATTGGTTGTATTTACATGTGAAGCAACGTATTTGGGAAAAAACGGTCACTTAGATTGTTTATATGTCATAGTTTGGGAAACAGAGAATTCAGTGCAAAATTGTACTTATTTTCTCTTTCCTGGTTGTGTGTTAATTTGCACTACCCAACTTTTCTCTAAAAGCTCTGCTCTTATTACTGTTTATCACAGCAGTGTGTGGGAAGGGGGGTGGAAGGAGCTAATCCACATCCATGGATTAGCCTTTACCTTTGTATTCCACACTCCTGCCCGGGCCAGCCCGCTCTGAACTGTGAGCAGATGGGGTGTTCCAGGGCTTTATTGCAGTCGAGGTTGGGTAATTAAAACTGCATTATAGGTAACTTTGACATTTCCAGGTTATCACTTTTAAATATTAGTGTGTTTTATGACGGCACAGTAGCTTGCAAGAATTATGTTGTTGTCTCCAGCAAAGAACAGGCTTTGCAGGTAAATGCTTAATTTTTAATGGGCTTTGGGATAGTGACATTTGGAAGTTTTAAGTAACTTTGAACAAGAAACTCAACGCAGTTTTGAAGTATTGTTTACTTCCTTTGGTTTTTTTTGAGGAAAACTGTTGTGCTGTTGTGTGCAGCAGGTTTTCTGCTCTCTTTTAAAAATCCTATACTGTGAATTTAAAATTTATATAAATTACTGTTTGTCCAGGATAGAGTGCAGCTGGAGTCTGAAGAAGATACTGCATCGATATCAGCATATTTTAAAGCAGGTATACAAGTTCAAAACCATTTCTTTCAAATACATTCTTAAGTGTATATTTATAATGTTTCTGAAGAGGTTATGCTCATACAGCTATTCTAAAAGTGTTAAAGAACCCTCATTTCATTGTGTAGCCAAGATTTATTTTCAAGTGCCTGAGAATTTAGTAAATATTTATTTTTATTCAAGCTTTATTCTTTTTTTCAAGATTGAGCTAGAACAATTTTTAATAAATGACTGCTGACATTTTACTGGAATTTTTCTTTAATCTCTCAATTAAAAACAAGAGTTTGTCTTTTTTATATATATTAATTTTTTTACAAGTTGTTCATAATGCGAAGAAGAGAATTCATGTTAATTATTGATAGGCCTGGTTCACCCTGTGTTGTATACAGTCAAGTAAAGATTCTTTCAGTAAAGTTTCCCGTGCTCTGGGAGATCTGCTCTGTAATTGAAATATTTAAACTTGTGATATACAGTTGGTTTTTTTTTTTCTTTGTTGATTTGACAATACTACAAAGTTGGACTGAACTACTACAAGTTATGAGTTGAAGAAAATGAACTAATGCTGTGTTTCCTCCAGAGGCTCCACAGCTGCCCAGATCTTGTCAGTTTTATGGTGGAGCTGAGAACTGTTTTGGTAGGTGACAAAATACATTTGTGGGAGGTGGGATGTTCTGAGAGCTTTGGGTTTCACTCTCGTTGGTTTGCAGGTTACTGTTTGATAGATTTATGGCTATGGATAGATTTTTTTTAAGAAGAGATGATTTTGTATGTGTGCTGTTCATGGACTATTTGTATAAATATCATTTAAGATTTTAAGCGACTGTATTCTTGGGAAATTTTTATAGAAATATTGAAATCCCAGCAAGGAATCTCAATATAGAGCCATCCTCTTTACAGTGATTTTCTTGGAATTCCTGGTATTGTCCAGATGGTAAAGCTTGTAGTCATACAAAGGCTTATACAGTCAGTGGATTGCTGAAGGTGCTTTCACCTGGGACAACTCGACCCATAAATGCAGAGAGCTTTTTTTATAGCTCAGAGGCTGCATTTGATTCTTTTAAAAGATTTTCAAGTCTGGGGTTGAAGAGTAGCAAAATCTTTGGTTAACAATATTACACAGACAATTCTTGTCTACTAGTAAAACATTCTGGGTGACCAATCCTTCATCCAACCAGCTTAACTTTAGGAATAAAACACAAGAAGTATTCTTCAAAACAGCAACACAACTCCCTCCTGGTGCTGCTGCTCTGCTCTGCTTGGAATAGGACTGAGTGAGGAGGTTTACTTTGGAATATTTCACAATAGTTGTCCGATCCATTTGCCTGGGTACACAAGCACTCAGAAAATGAGAATGCAGTGAAAATATAATTCATTCAAAATGATGATCCTCAGATAGTGCAGAGAGTAAAAACATAGTGTAGGAGAACTGGACAGAAATGATTGTTGAACTTGTTTTATTATAAATTATATTTTTATTTCAATTCAGTTTATTTTAATTTCATAATTTTATTCTAAATTTCATTAATTTACTTCTCCTGTAAGCATAATTTTAACTTAAGAACACTTTCAAAGAACAAGTATCACAACTTTCACAAATGTGAAACATAATTTGATTTTATAAGATGGAATTACCTTTTTGATAAAAACTTTTTGAGACATTGCAACATGCTAGATGACTGTCTGCACCAAAACTTATTCTTTGGGATTCTGTGGTGTTAAAACTGAGAAATGGATTTTATTTTTTGATTGCTGTATAAAGTTTATATATATATATATTATGGGGGATTTCATAGATGTATCTTCTTTTGTGGCTGTGGAGCCCAGGAGGCAGCTGTGGGCTTAATAGAACCTTCTTTTGAAATGTTCATTCAGTTGAGATGCTTGACTTCAAATTTATTAGCTGAAAAAGAAGCACATTTGATATTTGCATCTGAAGACTGTGCTGTCAACATCTGTGGGGTTTTTTTTAAATTGCAGATGTTTTCATTACCAGTATCTGAAGTAATTTCCCAAACAGCCTCTTTGTCTGCTTTAGCTGGAGGCTATAACAAAACAAATGCAGTGTACAGTTAATTTTACATAAGCTTAATATTTTTGATTGAATAGCAAAAATCACATGGCTAAATAGATGCAAAAATATTGAAATCTCTCTTAATGATGTTTTTAATGTTCTTTTAAACAGGAAATTGCTTTAAAGAACACACAAGACCTGCACGTACCACGGCCACCAGAATACTACTCCTGTCTTGTCAGAGATCTGGAAATGCTGGGCTGGAATAAGTATGTTTATTTTATTTCTTCACTAACATTATCTTTAGCATATCCATTCCTTTTGGGTGAGTTGAACATATCAAATGTACTTGTTCTGTTAATTTACCCTCTTCAGAAACTGATTTTGCTTTAAAAACTCCGTTGATTTGTTTTTAATTAAAAACAAATATAACAAACCTGTATCAACTGAAGGTGTATTTTCTGTCTCGAATAACTGAGCTGAAAGGTGAGATGCTACTACTAAGAAATCAATTCTTCTTGACCTATAAACTATTGATATAGTAAATATATTTACTGTTAGTGTTTGTAGTTCTCTTTTTTTCCCTTCTTTTCCTTTCTTTGTAAGGCTTTTTTTTGACTCTTCCCACAGGCAATGGTTGATCATCATGTACCTTTGTGCTTTCATAAAATCAGTTCATACATTTTTTAGAACTAGAACAGTTATTTTTAAAGAACAGTTCTATTTTGCTCTGCATAGCAAAAGGATCTCCTTAGGCAAAAATATGATATATTTAACCCACAGAAAGGTAAATCTACCAAAAAAAATATGTGAGTGGAGGGGAGAATTTGGAAAGCTGTAAATCCAGAACTTCATAAGAGTATTCCAGTAACATATACTCTCAGATGAGCTCATAGAGCAAATTTAATTCACCCTCCTACAGAGGAAAACAAGGTTTTTCTCCTCAAACCTTCTCTAGGAATGTGAAGGAACACACATTGTGATCAAGTATTCAAGGGCCATGTGGAGATTTTTCAAAGATCTCCAGAGAATCTTGTTTTATGGACTTGAAAGCCTTTAACTGCCCTCACATCTGCCAGCACTGGTGAGTTCTCTGATCCTGAGCCCCTTGCTCCTCCAGCAGAGAGCCTGGACTGGACAGAGTTCTGTCCTTCCCCCTGGCACCTCCAGGAGACCTGGGTGGGGTTGAAGAAGGGAGTTGTCTCTGTGTGGGGAAGAATTAAAACCCCATGTTTGAATCCTGTCTTTAATAACTTGCAGTTAATCTCGCAGGGCCTTCCTTCAAGGGGTTAAGATTGAAGATTTTCTAAGATGTTGCAGAGCTTTGAATGAGAAGCTACTTTATTGTTTCAGTAAAATAAAAGTTAAATAAAAGCCTGTGTTTGTGCTTTTCCATGAGGCAAATCTGCTTTCCCCTTAGTCCTGTGTGGTAATTTACCTGTGACAGGTGTATATTTTGCTAAATGAAATCAAGAAGCCTTAGGTGTGAGAACAGTTTTGAGTTTTCCCACTTGATTTGCATATAAATAACATGATAAACGTGTTAATCACAAATAACACGTGATTAACATGAAGTAGGAGTTTGCTTTGAAGGCCTACTTTCATTTAAAGAGTTAAAACATCCTTGTTAAATCAGCTGAAGTTTCTTTCAGTGATTTCCATTGTTAATATGTGGTTGTGCCATACTCAGCTCGAATTTCACTGATATCAAATGATGACATGATGGATCCTAGAGAGGAACAAAAGTTTGTATAACTGAAATGTCACCTATGTAAACAACTCCTTCTGTGTTTATACAATCATGGGAAGAAGTTTATAGGACTTTTACAGCATTGTCCAACTTTCTCCAGTCCTATGGAACTGGAATTTTAAATCTATAAATAAGTTAAAAATTGGAAAATGGACACAACTTGGATGCATCCCTCTATAAATAATTAACCAGGCAGCCATTATTAGTGCTCTGAGCACCTTCTCCAAATGCTTGCTTTTTTTTTTTTTAAGTTTGTCTGCTGTCAATAAAACTGAATTTGAAGATTCTTTACAAATATGAGTGAACATATTCTCACTGTATTTTAATATATTTTAAAATATATATGTGTGCACACTAGTATATATATTTATTCTAGAGGTTGTCAGGTTGCTAAACTAATTATGAATGTACTGAACCCTTAAGGATTTCAGAAATATTAGGATATGTATGTCCATTGCTGGCTAAGAAATAAAACTAATTTTTAATCTGGTTCCCTCCCACCTGATGCAGAATAAGAAACTACAAAATGTTTGATTTTAAACTAAAATAACCTATACTTTTCTTATACATAAAGAATGGAGTGAGCCAAACAAGATGAATGGCAGAAGAGATAATTTAAAATCCCAAACACTTTGACAGCATCCCCTTAATGTTTCTGTTCTCCTTCGGGGTGGAGCCTCCCCATGCTGCAGGCACCAGCTGGGCTTTGTTCTGGGCACTGCTGTGTGTTCCACCACAGTATCCAAGCTGTGCCTTAACTGATGCTTCAGGAATTCCCCACCCCAGGCAACAGCAGATGCAAGGTAGTTTCTTGTCTTTCTAAACCTCTGTGATTCAATTTTGAGGTAAAGTTGGAGCAAAGTGGGAGTAATGATTTTTTTTTTCCCAGTTGGAGGAAGAATGTTCCAATATCAAGTTTGACTACAATTGAGCTACACTTCTGTTGAGATATGTCTTTCTTTCAACACAAATACAGAAATCTGTAGGACTCTTTAATATTGCATTAATCAGGATTAAACATGAAATAGTATCTCTCCTTCCTCTCTTACTACTACTATTGCTTTTTCCATCTGGATTTTTTGGTTCCCTCATACTGAGGTATTTTCTTTTCACTTCCTTCTAAGGCTGTGCCCACCCTTTGATGTACATCTCCTTTTTTTTGTACAAGCTTCTACAACTCCTTTCCAGTTTCACTGGAGAGAATTGTGTGACTGGTCTGTAATGTGTAATGGTTTAAAAAAATAAATGTAACTTAGGCCAGCAAGAAATGCGCTCTTTGAACTCTGATAGGCCTCTCCATCAGTCTGGGTGATAAGTTGGGCAATTATCTTGCACTGCTTTTTATCTTTACACAAGAATGACATAGTAAAAATGCCAGAATACCCACATGTCCAGTTTACTGCTAAGTATATGGAGAAGTTTGAACCTTTCTGGCAGTTGCTGAAGCTACTCAGCAGAATCCATTTCTAGAGAACAATGTGTTTTACAGTTGTATCCATCTTCATTGTGGTGGGAAGCACAGATCAGTGCCATCCTAACCAAAGACTCAGTGATTATGGCAGAAGTTTTAAAACTTATTTACATTTAGTATCTACTTGCTGCTTGCTAGGGTACATGAATACAGTGTAAAGCTGTCATGAAACGAAGGCAAATCATCATAAATAACTCATTTTGTACCTGTTTGGGCTCTTATTTCCTGCGGAAAATCAATTTCAGAATATGAACCGATACCCACTGAATTTCCCCCAGTAACAGTATTGATAATAAAAGAGAACTCCGTGGAGGAGCAAAGCAAATCAAGAGCATAAAAGTCTCCTCGAGTAAGAAAGTGCAGAAATGGATCAAAGAGTTGACAGGAAGTTTAATGTGTACATAAGTAGAGGCTGACAGGAACATGCTGTGTGTGTCAAAGGTTCCAGTGATGGAAAACTGCGACGCGGTGCTCACTGACCACAGCGTGAGCCTGACACTGCCTGTAAATAACCCCCAGATATATGGCTGCATTAAGCACCAGCCTGGTGCATTAACAGCAGTAAATCTGCAGCAGCTCAACTGCCTGGCATGGAGGACTTCTCTGATTAATATTTGTAACACACTAATCACTGCACACCTCTCAAGCTGCACTTCTTCCCAGGCTCCAAGAGTTTCCTTTCTCTTCCAGAGTTGCATATGTGGACACTGGGCTTACCACAGTCAAGTTAAAAGCTGAAGACTCTTGTGGTCGACAGCATCTCATCACTCTCAAGTTAAATGCAAAGGTAAATTTATGTGGGAGAAGCACCTTCAGGCTTCCTTGAAATAAATGGGTTTTCTTGATTCTTAACTGTTTTAGAGAGTTGGTTTGTTTGTTAGTGTGTCTGTTCTGCAAAGTAATAGTTGAGAAATTTTTTTATAGGGAGTTTTCAGACTTTAACTATATTTAAAATTAATGTTGCATTATGGTTGTCTGCAAGATGCAACTGTGCATCCCATGAAAAACACTTTATGATATTGCAATCATTTTGCTGGATTACAGACAAAGCCATCTGGGAGACTTTCCTTCATTATCACTCCACCCAGAGACCGTGCACAGCACATGAATTAGAGGATGTTGGGTTGTTCATTAACAAGTCCTACTTTTAAAGCTCTAGATGTAAAGATTTATGAAAAACTGACTGCAGAATTCAGTCAGAAAAATGATTTCTTTTTAGTCTAAATAATTGCCTAATTTTGACAGCACTTGCAAATCAAATCCATGGTGTGTGCAGGGACAAAAAGATCTTAATTCTTCCTGGTACTTTGCACTGAACTCGAATTGCAACGTTTCTTCATAGAATGTCTCATTTCAAGGCATAAATCTCTCATCTGAGGCTGTGACTGTCCAGGCTGTGTGGTGACAATTGCATGGCAAGAGCTGTTGTCTGTCTCCAGAAAATCAGTCCAGGGGAAAAAGTGGATCCAAAAGTGTCTGAATGTTGTTGTTTGGGACTATCCTTGGTACATCCTCTGGAGTAATAATCTTGGAGGCATGAGGAGTGCCCATTGTAGGATTAGATTTCACTTTCACAAGCATCCCATATTTCTTTAAATACCATGAGTTCTTTACTCTTACATAAGATGAGCTAATTTTACCTTCGAGGGGGAAAAGGAGCCTATGGAAAAAGAACTGTTTGGGAATCAAGGGTTGCTCAAGTGGATTTTTAAAAAGAGTAGAATTATCCTACATGCACAGGGTAATGAATGCATAATTAATTTGCTAGTCAGTCCATTATTAAATACATTTATGGAAAAAAATCCATCAGGAAGTACAATTATGGTCTATTTAGTGTTCAACAAGAGTCACCAGCCTGTGTTGTTTATAGGGGAGCTGCTCTCCCACACTGAATGTGACACTAGAAATTAGGTGCAGCCTGTTGCCTCAAAGGTTTACCTGCTCTTGTGACAACAGAAGTAAAGTGTTTTAACTATTTGGAAGTAAAAAAGTGAAGAAAAAAATACAGTGCAATGCTCCTTTCTACCAAGCCATGGTCAAACACTGTGACACTTACGTTGGTTCTCTTCAACTTATCCTTGTCCTCAGGGAGAATGGAGATTCCCATTTTATGTCCTTGTAAAAACTGGTGTTTTCTTTATTGTAAAATATCTGGCTGCTCCTCCTAGCAGAAGAAAGGACCATCTAACAACTAAGGATATATGTAATAAAAGGACCAGATTATCTGACTTGTCTGTTTAAACAAGTAATCATCCATCTCTTTTCTCTTTTCTTGTTTTTGTTTTGTTTCCAAGTGTTTGTTGTGATGAGGGATCGATCGCTTGTCCTTTTTAAACCAGGTCTGGCATTTAAACTTGCCAGACAAAATTTGTATGTGAAATGTGGGTTTGGTGACCTGGGGGTTTGATTTTTCCTTCATGCACCTATCTAATACATTTGAAAAGACTCGGCTGAAGTATTTATTTTAAGGAATTTCTTTTGATAACCTGCTTTAATGAAAGTGTGGGTATTTTTGTTATGCTCTTTCTTTGATTAAGGTTAGTGTGGGAGCCTTTCAGACCCCAAGGATTCAAACAGGCCACTGCAAGGATTTGCATGCCATGTAGTAATTAAGACACTTTGGTAATTATCTGAATGATTTGGCAAGGGTTCTGAAAATGCTTTCTCTAGATGAAGTTAGTTGCATGCTTAGAAATCCAGTATAAGTATTTTGTTTATTAATAGCTTAAATTGTTCTAAAGAATAATAGCATGATTTCTGACATACACATTTGATTGTAACTAATAACCTAAGATGTCATTGATATGCTCTGATTGGAGTTATCAAACCTTTTATAACTTAAGGTTTTTTAATACAGCTTTTTTTTTCTCAGATATATTTTAATTTGGACTGAGGGCTTGTTTTGATTTCGGGTGTATGTTCACTTAACTCTTTTTAAATGGTTTTGTGCTTACTCAGATTACTTTCAGTTTCAAAAAATAAAATTTTGCCAATCAGAGCAAATAGTTTAGTTTAAATGGAAAGTAGTTGTTGATTCGTGAAAGGGTTTTTTAGGTTTCTATATTTTCCTATCCCAGCACAGGCAATTGAGGAGAAATTAAAATAAAAAAAATTGATGTTTTTTGCCTTAAGGTTTTTTGAATATGTCCTTGTGACCACTGAACACAAAAAACTGTGATTCTCTTGTCTTTACTAAAAGCATTTACATGTAGAGTTCTTCTTTAAATGATAATTAACATTCTTAACTATTTCTGAAAATGCTTTACATACTGTTTCCTCTCAAAGCCAGGTCCTCAAGATGCTTGAAGTGCTTGTATTTTGTTATCAAATTTGGCAGCTGAGTATCAGTCTGACTTTAAATCACTAAGGAAAAAAAAAAAAGAAACGAAAAAACTGTATTTTCTTTCCCTCCCTCAGTATCCCACAGAACCACCAGATTGCCTCGTGGATTTTCCTGTTCAGTTTGCCATTTCCTGGATGCCACAGGTACCTGCTGGACTGGGCAGCTTTTCTTTGCTAACATGTGCAGTGGGGAGGTGGTGACGAGGGGTTGGGCTTTATTTTTTAACTCCAGCTTTTCTCCCCGTGTGCATTTTATTTCTCTGCATGCCCAGGAAAATGTAAGAACACTGAACTCTGCATTCCTGATCAGAGCATCTGAAATCTCTTCCTTGCCATGGAGATATACTTTGCATGTTGTATCTTTGCACTCACACTGGCTGGGTTTTTTTAAGCTGTTCATAGGGCTGAAATTTCTTTAGGAATTACATTGGGAAAGGGAAAATGAAGTGAAATGCATGAAAAACTATTGTCTTTTAGGAAAGAAGCACCCTCTAAAGTTGACAGACATTAAAAAAAGGCAGTCCCCCACTTGGTTATCCTATAGAGTTTTCATAACATAATAAAACTTATAATCCAGTTATAATCAAAACAGGGAAGTATTTAGTGGAATTCTGATTTCTTATTTTGACTGGTATTGTTACTATAAAGAACCACAAGCCATTGTCATTTTTTAGTCTCTCACATTATTTCATGTACCTTTTTTCCTGAATAAATCATGTGTACTTTATTAAATGAATTTTATGTGACCACTTAGATGTAAGTTAATTTGAATTACATCTAGAAAATAGTTGATGTTTAATTTCACTTAATTCAGGAAAATAGATTTTACATAAATGATTGCATCTGCTAATTCCAACTCTCACAAGGATTTCTCCCCAGCAATAAAGCCTGTCTTGGTACTAAATTTCCTGGCTGGAAGGTTGCAGCAGGAGGGGTTTAAGCTGGGCATATAATTTTGACTGCAAAGCTCAAGGCTCTGTGTGTCCCCCTCCCTCTAATATTGGGAGCTTGAGCAAACAACTGCAAGAATCAAGCATTGCAAATGAAAATATATTTAGTTTCACGTGCAAATTTAGGTTTTGGTTCTCTGGGGTGGTTTGGAACAGTTTAAGTAGATGTTGGTTTTCCCTTAAATTCTACTGGAGTCCATAAACTATGGGCAGGGTTTCAAGTGCTGTTTCTAACCTCAAACTTTATACATAGTTTTAACAGTATTTTATTAATTTTACAGCCTTGCAATTTATGTTGCCTCAAATTAACAACACTTCAAATATCCCTGACAGTCACTGCTTCTCCATGTTTACTGTTAGTAATTTTAAAGCTACTGGCAGGACTTGTAATTTAATAAAATGTTCTTGAAGAACATGACATGGAGCAGCCTTTGACAAGTTAAAAACGGGGCTGGATATATTAATATTGGCACTACAACCAAGGAAAATCCAATGTTAAAAATACAACATTCTGATGCTTAAACTCTTTTTACAGTTAGAATTACCTGGGGGCTGTTTGAAAACATGAACAATAGATGTTTGTGTGTAACTGAAGAGCCTGTTTTGAAATCACGAGACAGTAATTCCAGCTGCAGAGAGCTGCTCTAATCCTGCACCAAATCCCAGCAGCCCGTGTTCTGTGCTGACAGAAGGGCTTGAGCTGTCCAGGAGCTTTGGAACACTGACCTTGTCTGCGTGGGTGACATGAACCCAACAAATGGCTGTGGTAATTGTGGAAATTGTGTTTATTTTCCAAATGTGTGGAAATCATTGCAGTGAGCAGCCTTCACACCGGGCTAAAATATGGGTTAAGCTTAGATAATGCTGAAACACCCCTGGCAGCAGAATTCAGCTGGTACTCAAGTGGCTGGAAATTTTGGTTCCTAAAAGGGAAAAAGAACACGTGATCCCTGTTCTCTAATAAAATAACGGGATGTTTTGGCACCCATAGGTCTTACATTTTACTATTTATTGGTCTTCTTTAATGTATAAACTGACAAGGCTTAACTAAAACGAGGCAACTGCACCATTAGAATATAAACTCCTATGAGAGAAAATATAAATAGATTTCAGGTAATTGATTTTTCTTTCCACCCCCTGCGTGTGCTGCTGCCTATTTCAGGCTCATGGACTTTAAACTTGAGGGGTTGTTGGGTGGTTGGGTTTTTTTCTTTTCTTTTTTTTTTTTTTCCCCTTCTGTATAATAATAGACATGGCTTTATGGCATCCATATTAAAAATGGGTAATTTTCCTTATGGTCCCTGTCTTCCTGCTGGGTTGATAATGTTTTGATGTATTTTTCTTTTGCGCTGATGAGAGGTCTGCTGCTGCTGCTCTGACATATTCATTTGGATGAATAATTATAACTTGCACAATGTCAAGCTGAAGATGGTGGGGTTTTGTGCGTCATGACAAGCCCAGTAGCCAGTGCAGGTGTCTCACAGCATGAGCAGCAACAGCCAGTGGATTCTGGCTCGGAGGAGACGTTTTAGAGTGGTAAGAAATCAGCACCAAGGGCAATGCTGCTGCTGCTGCTCCTGCTCTAAGTGCCAAATAAATGCAGAGTGCTTCTCAATGACAAGTGCAAGAACATCTACTTATTTCTGTTCTCTCCTTTTCCTGGAGAACCACATGGATGTACTGGCTCCAATTTTAGCCCCCGCCGTACGGGTGGTGCCGCAGGCTCAGGGTGTCTGTCCCGCTGCCCTCGCGGCAGGGGGGGCTTCCTGTGCTGCCCACTGCCCACCTGGGTGGCTACATGAAGGTCAGGAGAGTGGGAATTAATGACTAATGAGGTCGTGCAGCAGCAGGCAAGGAAACAGTGAGACAAGGTTCAGGAGGTGTAGTGTATGTAGGAGATTATTCTTTGGTTATTTTGATGAAAACACAATAAAACACTTCATAATTTTGCTTTTTCTTGGCAAAGGAGCTTCACAGACACCAGCTGTAAATAGGAGATGGCTGACAAGACACTTTATAAAGATTTCAGTGCTGTCTCTGGGTTTGATTTGTGTTAAGGAGGGGGGAGATTGTTAAACTACTGTTCGTGGGAAACAGTTTCCTAACAAATCTTAAGAATCACAGATTTTTTAGGTGATACAGGTGATCCCTTTCCCAGTCAACAACTGTTGGCTTTGTTAAATTATATTTTATTAGTGAATTCTTGAAGGGCAAGCAGGTGTCAGCACCTTTAGTTTAGGCTACTTCCCCTTTTCCATTAGGGGGCTTTTGCAGTTGTTTTCATTTTGGATAAGCAAATTGCACGCTAGGAAGAATTTTAGCTAAAAGATCACATTTTTATCTTTTTAAGAAAAATAGTTTGTAATCAATTGTGCTGTATTTACCTTAATTAGAACTTTTTAACTAATATTTGATTTAATATTTGATTTAATATTTCCCTGGACAAACTGAGTGCTCCATTCCGTACCAGTGGTTGAAAGGGAGTCATAACACAGAGGTAACTTTGGGCTCACAGTTGGCTGAGGAACCATTAAAATCAATGTTTAGGAAGGAACCAGTTCGGTTCTGTAAGTGCTTGTTGGGTCAGGGTGAGCAGCCTTGATAGTCTGCTTTATCACTGCCTTATTTTCCAAAGAATTTTGACATATTTCACACGAATTCCAACACATTTGTACAAAAGGGACCACGGAACAAAGAGTTGGTGCTGCTTGACGTTATTAACAACCATCTTGGTGTAGCTGAGACCAAAGAAAAGCACAGTCAGGCTCTTCTAAAAGTGTTGGGCAATGACCAAAAATTAGTTGTTAATCAAATAAAAAGGAATGTTGGGGTTTTCATGGCTTGCATGACAAGCAGGTGATATATTCAAATAGCTATAGATGCATTTATGTCTATAGCAGGAGACAGCTGGCAACATCAATGAAGCATGCAAATAAGATCAAATGAACAGTGTATAAAAAAAAAAGATTTAACTACCTTTTTAAGGAACATCATTGAAAAATTACAATTAGTATTAAAATTAATTGGATTTTAAAACTTATCTGTGGGTTATAATCCCTTGATGTTTCTTTTTTCTAGTGAAACCCTTTGAATTCCCGGAAGATAAAGATAAAAATGATTATTAGAGGATTTATCTGTATGTGATATAGAAAAATGTAAAAAATCAAAATGGAAAGCAACTGTTGCAAGTACCAGAAAATTATGCTATTAATTTAAGTGTCATCAGAGCACAAAAGATCACATTTCAGGACTGTGTGAAAATTATTAAAATACTGGAAATAATAGTACTTAAGATGAAGATACCATACTCTAAGATGTGGTTAAGTGACTGACACTATTATATCACTTCAGGTATTATAAAAGTAACAAAATGCTTTTAAAGATAATAAGCATTACATTTGGAGATTGGCAGTGTTCACACTTTTCTGCTTAGGTGCTTTCCTACTCTAATATAATTTAATAACAGCAGGAAAAAATGTAGCATTTTATTTCTAAGCTGTGCCATTTCTTTCTAAAATATGTATCACCAAATATAAAAAGTTATTACAGAGAAAAAGCCTATTTCTTCATCTCAGAACGCTCAGATAATTTGCTTCTCTTTGTCCAGGTGAGAAAGAAAGAACAAAATCACTGCAGATTAAAGGAAACCATTCCCTCTATATTTTGTTTTATTTATAGAAAAATACCCCTCTGAGAACAGAACATTTAATTTGCTTTTTCTTTTGGACCCCAAGATATCTGAAATCTGGCTCTCTCTGGGCACCTGCAAAGGGCTTCACTTGACCACCAAGTGTTTTCTCCCCTTGCAGAAGCCTTTCCTTGTAGAAATAGTTACTTCTTTTTTATAATTTAAAGGGTTTCTTTTGCATTGTCCTGTATATTGTCCTGTCTAATGAAAGATTTTTCTGATTCCATGTAATCCACTCTCAAATATTGAAATCCCCAAAGTATAATCCTCTGATTATTAGATAGTTTCTCCTCCTCTTGCCTTATTTACATGGTTTGAAATCTGATGTTAAGCACCTGTTTTTTTATACTGCTTGATTTTGAGATAATTATGATGATGGTAAGTGATATTTTTTAAAAAAATAAACAAGCTCCTTTGGTTCTGTGGGTATGTCTTTGTAGTTCTGTTGGGAAACACTGTTGTGGTGCTCAGCTCAAGTAGAGACTAAATATCAGAATGTCAAAGTTAATAATAATACAGTGATGATAATGAGGATAAAGGATGATTTTACTGTAATTTTAGAGTTGTTTTTTTAAAGTTACAATGTAAATTAATAGCTCCTCCCAGCTTTTTAAAAAAGGAGTATAAACCACTATCAAATCCAGGCATGATGTATGTACAGCACATGTTAGAACTACCAGGAGTGAAGTGTTTGTGCTCAGGGTACAGCTTTCCCTGTGTTGTTTCAGCTAAAACCCCAGTGAGCTTCCATGTTTTCTGCTACCAGGATACACTGGGACACACACATGGATTTGAACACTCCTTCAACGACCTACAGTTTGTTTTTTAAATATTCTCTCTGGCCATAGATGGAAACCATAGGAAATTTGTTTCCTTTTCTTAGAACTCCTTACTAGACATTTACAACCAGTTCCTGGCAGCACTGGAGTCACTGAAAGAATTCTGGGATGCGCTGGATGAAGTCGATGGGAAGACGTGGGTGCTTGAGCCGGAGAATCCCACCCGGAGTGCCACAGCCAGGAGGATTGCAATAGGTAGGAAAAGGTTGGGAGGGATACAGTGGATTGGAGAGGTAAAAACCCAAAGACACAACTCTTATTTTGTGTATTAAAAAGATTCACTTTGCACTTTGCTGTTTGAAAACCCAGCGTTGCTGGCTCAGCCCAGGTGTGCTGGGCAGGGGACTGACTGTCACTGCTTAATAGTGTCCTTAGGCTTCTCTTTTTGGCTGTAAAAGATAATGATGAATTAATAAGTTATATCTCTGCTACCTTTAAAGTGCTGCTATGATTTCCAATGGGTTTAGTCATCTAGCTTGAGTCTGATTATTCAGAAATGTTAAGACTAGTCTAAAAGAAATGCAAGCCTGGCAGGTTTTTTTAATCAGTTGCTATTTTGAATTACAGTCCATTGAAATGCAAATATTTCATATATACTGATGTTTTCTACAATTCATTTGGATACCTCCCAACTTTTTTATTATTTGTCATAGTGAAACCCAGGCTGATTTAACCAATTTTAAACAACCCTTAAAAATGTTTCCATTTTCTAATATTTGACTGCAAACCTTCCCCATGGCCTTCCCTGCTTTCTCATTGCAGGGAACAACGTCTCTGTGAACGTGGAGGTAGATCCTCGCCATCCAAACATGCTTCCAGAGTGTTATTTCCTTGGAGCAGATCATGGTAAGGCAGCAGACCCCACTTGTTTCGTCAGTCCAAGCCCTGCCTGAAATGTGGGATGTTCAGTGGGGTGATGTGATTGTTCTGTCCCTGGTTTGCAGCAGTGGCCCCTCTGAGGACTAAGCTCAACAACAACATGCACTTGTGGTGAGTGTCTGTAGTGAAACAGGCTTGGAGCTGAAATGGTGTTTGCCATTCCTGGTGTGGAATTTTTTCTCCCTCTCTCCCACCCACAGGGATCCAGAAATCAGTTTGTTACAAAACTTGAAAGACCTCCTAGAAATTGAGTTTCCATCTCGGGCGGTGTTGGAAAAAAGCGTGAGTTGCTTTTCTTTAATGATCAGTTGTTATTTCTGAATAAGGGACATTTAAATGGTCACTCTGTAACAGCCAGGAAAAATAAGGGACTTAGAAGAGGGGTAATTGGATTAATATATTGTCACAAGGACTTCTGAACTTCAAGCAACAGTTGTCAGAGCTTGTTAACCTTTGATTAGAGGTGCACACTTCCCTGTGGCCTTCCTAGCACAGAGGCCATTAATAAGAGGCTCCACTGTTAAAAGGGAAAGAGGAAGTTCCAGAGTAGCTAATGAGATGTGGACAATCCAAACATTCTGTTATGGATGTTGATGACTTTGGTTCTAATTAGGTAGAGCTGCCTAGAGGGGACAAGAGGCCATCCAAATACTGGTGCATTTCAAACAAAACTGGGAATTAATTTTTGACAATGCTTTAACGCTGGATTACGAGCTTGGCTTTCACTTGTGAAACTTCTAAATTAAGATCTGACTGAGGGCTTGTGTCTAATGGTGAAATGCAATGACAAATCATCGTGGTTGATAAAAAAAATGGGTCCAAGGTATGAAAAAGCTTGTCTTGTGCATCTGGGAACCAGTGTTACTCTGTCATTGTGGCACAACCATTTCTATACTGAAGGCAAGAACAGTGGTTCTAGCTAACAGAGAAGGCAAAAGCAAGAACAGAGATGAGCCTGTTTGCCCTGTTAGCAGCCCCTGGTCCCTTCCAGCTGCTCTGTGACAAACCCTGCTGTGTTGCAGGACTTTGCCAAGGACTGTGGGATCTGCTATGCCTATCGCCTGGACGGCGCCGCTCCCGACCAAGTGTGCGACGAGCCCCGCTGTGGACAGCCCTTCCACCAGGCTTGTCTCTATGAGGTAAAGCAGTTAATGGCACCAACTGCTCAGGAACTGGCAGGGTTTAGAAAACAACCATTGCCCACTTCAATTCCAGGTGAAGCAAAATCCCATCAGGGGCGTTACCACAGTCACTGTGCTTCCACTTGCCCTCTCACCCCCAGTTCCTACATAGGCTCTGCCCCCTCTGACTTTCAGTGCACTGTGTCAGATGTTCATCAGCTGAACCCTGGTAATAAATAGATGGTTCTTAAATCTGATGTGAAACCAATGTGCATTTTAACCCCCTTCCTTGTGTTGCAGTGGCTACAAGGCCTTCCTACCAGCAGGCAGAGTTTTAATGTCATCTTTGGCGAATGTCCCTACTGCAATAAGGTAAGGAAATCCAAGGAATAGGAGTGAACTAAAGGGTGTGTGGGAGCTCAGGAAAAGGCAAAGCCAGTAGCAAAGTTAACCTTTCATCAAAGTTAACCTTCCATTCTCTTTTTTAAAATAGTAGCCACAAATTCTGTCTTCTCTTTACACATTGGAGTAAACTAAATTCCCATGCATTTAATGCATCAGTGTTTAACAAAAGGTTTTCTCACACGGTATAAAGGCAGCCCCACACCAGTCACAACACACTAGTGCCAGAGTGATTAAAGATCACACTCGGTTGTACTTTTATGACATTTTTACTGTTGCTGTAACAAAGGTCCAGTTTAAAAAAAACACACTGAAAAGAATCCCAACATTTGCAACAGAAAGCAGCACAAATAGTTCAGTGCATCCATAACTACTAGTGCAGATCTGGAAGGTTTAAGAGAACGTGCCTGCACAAGGTATGTACTGACTGCATTATTTAAAACTTCTTTTTCAAGCCCCTGACGCTGAAATCTTCAACGAAGAAACTCTGAGGAAAAACTGTGTGGTGGGAACCCCACTGCACTTACACTGGAGACACCAAAGCAGCAACATCACAGCAGATACAAGGACAGTACAATGAGCAGCAGGAGCACCAGCACAGCTGCAGTGTAGGGGTACGTTTGGTCAGTGAAGGCCAACCTGAACACAACAGCCATGGAAGGGCGAGCGGTGTCAGGGCCAGCCTGGGATGGCACTGCACGCACTGCACTGAGCAGGTGATCGTATTTCTTTCGGGACTCTGAGAGTATCCTGTAGGGGTCAAAGGGTGACACATCTCTTGCACTGTCTTTCTGCAGAGGAAAAGAAGAGTAGTAATGAAGTTGTTAACATTAAGCGAGGTGTGAATCAGAAAAAACTCCGGGGTATTTAAGTTATCCCAGAGAAAGCAATACAGTTCTTAGAGAGCCTTACCTCTGGAATTTGTGATGTATGGGTATTTTATAGTAAGTGTGTAACATAAGGTGTGGGTAAAGATACATAGTCTATATTTACTACTGAGGTCCAGAGCTGAAATTTTATTCTCTCTTTAACTTGTTTCCAAAAAACTTTAATATATTCAGTCTTCCTTGGTTTTGGGCTAATAAAGGTTTACCCTGGGAACCTGAGACATGACTCTGAAGTTGGATTTGCTGTTTTGATTTGTGTAAGTTTTGCATTTCACAGCGAAGCTGAACTTCTCCTGACCTATCACAGAGAGCACAGACCTGCTGACAGGGCTTGTCCTCCCTGACCAGGGTGGTGGCTGTTGGTTTTAGGCTCTCCAGCAGCAATGCCATCCTTAGCCAAACTCCACCCTTGCACTTCTCACTTACCAAGACTTGACTGTCTTTTCCACTGGCCCTTAGCACAAGGGCTGTGCTTTCCTAGACAGCTTTCCTTTACCAAGCTGCTGAATTACATGAGAGGAATTCTGCAAAATGAAACTAATAGAATCCTGCCTTTTTTTTCTTCTCATGCTTTTTTTTGTCAATGAGAAAAATTTGACTTTTCAGACTCTACCTCCCCTGCTGGCAGCCAAAACATCTCCCCAGATGGTTCTGCTCACCACTGTCTTGCCTGGTGCTCTCAGGTACAGCTGTGCTTTTTCTGCTTCCCTCTCCCAGCTTGTACCGGAGTCTCCAGGCAGTGATGATCAGACTGCTTGAAGCAAAGAATTTCAGATTAATAATAAAGCTACCTTTCAAGTTGCATTTTTGTGCCTGTTAGAAACTGTCCTCGTTTAACCAAGTTATTTTTTATATGGAGGTAAAACAGGGTGGAATCCCTTCACTAAAATATACTGAAGCTCCAGAGAAAAGGAGCACAGGGTGATCGCTGAGATATAAATTATTCTGCATTATTTGTCCTAAAACTGATTAATTTTTTTCATTTTTTTTTCCTGTAGAGTTGAAGAGTAAGACTGAAAGCATTCATTCAGCCCTTTTATGCACTAAATTAGCAATATTATTTAAGGTGAGTTAGTTAACTACTGAAATCCTCAGATTTAACAACTTAATTAATTGAGTGCTATGACCTTTAGTGTTTGTGGCAAACACTGAGTTGGCACACACGTAGTTTAGGCTTTGTGGGATTTTGAACCCTTATTTTAAGAAGAGCTGACCTTTCCTTCTCAGGACACCAAGAGTGTTGTAAGGGGACCCCAACCCCTCACCTTCAGTGGGTGCTCGGGCTCCGCAGTTGTGCTGTGACACCTCAGTGGCTTCTCCTCCGCCTGGCACTGCCGGCGCGTCAGGCGGGCGTGGGGCCTGCCCAGGCAGCTGGAGCTGTCCTCCTGCCCCCTGCCTTCCTTCACTTCCACAGCTCTTGCTGAAGGCTTGGCCAAGGGAGCCTGGGGAGGTACAGACAGTAACTCTGGGAGATGAAAGGAACTCGGGAACATTCAGAGTTATCCCAGGTGTGGGCCAGGTGAGGTACTGCCCTCCTGGCTCTCATCCCCTGGGCTACAAGAGACTGAGGTTCATGTTTGGAATACTGGAAACCACTAAAAATCTGCCAGCTAACTGGGGTTTGTGACAGAGCACTTGGCCTTTTTCAAGCCCTTTTCCTCCTTGCCCACCCCAAAAGCTGGACATGGAGCTCAGGGAGCAGGCAAACTCCTGGGAGAGCTGTGTGCCCAAATCCTCACCTGCTGAGGCTCTGCTTGGTGAGGCCTCCTGTTCAGTTTGCTTGGCTTTTCTTCACCTGGGAGTTGTGTCCCTGTTCCCCCAGCACAGGCTTTGTTCTGACAGGTGTTTTCTCCACCTTCCACCTTTTTTCCCTTGGGCTGAGCTGGTTTTGGTGGAGGCTTTGGTAGGCGAACCTGGGATGCACAGTGAGCATTTTATATAGTGAAAAAAGCCTGCATTGCACACAAAACTGTTCCAGCTCCAGGACGAGAACACAGAATGAGAGTGATTCTTTCTCCAAAGAATATTTCCCAGCATTTTAAATATCAAGAAATGTTTTCCTCAAACCAGTACCAAGGTAGAGTTGTGATGTATTTGGGAAGGATGCTAGAAAATAAACTTCAGGTCAACATTTCCACAGATTCCCCAAACAATCATCTTCACCACACAGACACACCTTAAACAACTGCATCACTTTCCAAACAGAACTTAAAGCACTTAAAAAATATGTATTTTACACCTAAAAATGACCGTCTTTCCCACTAATGGAATTACAGGTTGTTATTGATGTAATTAATTTTTAATCTGGTATCTACAAGCTCAGTCAAGCAGGGAGCTGGTCTCACCACACTTCCTTTGGTCCCAACACCAGCACTTTCACCAGAGGGGAAAAGCTGAAAGTATTTATCCAGAGCCAAAACTGTGGTGAACAAATTTGAGAATGAATGCAATTAGTATTTTATCACCTGTGTTTGGTGTGCAATCAGAACAAAGAACCAGGATGTAGCCACTGCTTTTAATGTCATCCCAGGATTGGGTTCAGATAACTATCCAGGGAGCTGTATCCTAAAATCCATGCTCTGAAACAATCCTCTTCAAGGAGCTGATGCTCCAGGATCCCCTGACTGGTACCGTCAGGTGTTTACTGGTCTTCAGAAGGGAACTGACCCCCAGCCACCTCCTTTCCTCTACCAGACTGGTACAGGTGCAATCACACAGGTCACTGGAGCCAGATCCTGCTCACTAGCAGTAAGTGAAGCAACAGGGGTTGGTTTTAGTGGCTCCCACTATTCTTAGGCTGCCTCTTTAATGGGAGAGGTGTTTGGTGAACAGAAGTGCAAAGGGAATGCTGAGATGAAGAATCAAACCTGGGATCACTCCAGACAGTGCCATGAAGAGATGCAGTGGGAAGAGCCTGCCTGTCATGCAGCACTTTGTCAGGACTGCAGCACCAAGTGCACCAGGCCCCTGAAATGCAGCATTTTCTGAAAAGTTCAGTTTTCTGCTCTCTCTACTTGCAATAAGTCCCCCTTAAATCCTTTGAACAACCCTAAAATTGCCTTTCTGCAGCTGTTGTGCAATGACTGTTAGAGGAAACTGGCTCGTGTCAGCAGCAGAACTGCAGGAACACACTCCAGTACAACCCAGGTGATCCTGGCGTTCCTGCTATTCCAAGAAGTGAGACACAGCATCACAGAATTCTCTGAAAAAGTGGTGACAGGTGCCAAGATTTAGTAATACACAGACATTCTGCTCTTGTTCCTGGCCATCAGAACCAATTCCACTTAGTCCTGTGGCACAGGAGTGGTGAGAACTGACATCCAGGGATTTTCCAGGGGGGTTGTGCACTTGCAAATAGCAAATAGCAGCAGCTCCTGCAGCCTGGAAAGTCAGGCTCATCTTTTACGCTGCCGACTGTCAAGTCTTAGGCCAGGTAATAAGAAGGAAATAAGATTTACTATTCAGTATCTGACTAAGAAATCAAAGGCTCCTGTGAAACAGAGATCCAACAGGATCAGCTGGAAATCAGCTAACAGCTACCTGATGCTTCCAGTCACTTCAGAAAACAGTGCAAACTTAAAACAAGCTGCTTAAATGAGTGAGGACAAAGTGGTCACCCCGTCCTAGCCTTCAAGTCCTGTCACCAAAGTAGCTTTTGGTTTTGTTAACAAAAAAAAAAAAAAGTGATAAAACCAGAAAAGTCAATAAAATTGCTAAAATAAGTATCTGTAATTACCAAGATCAAAACCCAGTGCCTTTTCATTAAACATGAACTTTTGTTCTGCCTTCCACAATACGTAAATAGTGCTGACAATTGGTTTGTGAGGCACTTGCTACAATAAAATGTAATTGTATCATGAGAGAAAGGTGACAATCAGGAGATCATGAAAAAATTACATATTCTCACTGGTGGTTAATTAGCCATGCAAAACCCCCTCAAACAGATATTCTCTTCTATTAGGAATGATTACTATGCAGGCCTACAGATGTCAATACCACAGTCATTCAAATACTTCTTTCCCTACTAATTGAAGGTTGTAAAGCTCTGGTGCCAAGGTTTTGCTTCCAAAGAGCTAATTTATGACTAGAAGGATATTTTATGTCTTCAGTTGCAGCAGCTACAAAACTCAGCAAATCAGAACCATCTGTGCACTGATACTTGAATCACCATTCATCTCGCAGCCTATCAGTCACATTAGTTTGCATCCTGCATTCTTGGCTCACGTGCACTTGTGATGGTCCAAAGTTCACCAGGAATATTAAAAATGGCTGGTGCCCTGACCCTGCCTTATTGCACACACAGAGCCCCACTCGGGGCCGCTGCATCCGGGGATTTCACGGCGCAGGAGCAGCGGGACTGACATTTCCCAGCACCACTTTCTAATTACCTCACCCTCCTCTCTTAGTAAGGCTGGGCTTTATTAACTTGCAGCTTCAGACTTTAGAGTACTACAGGAAAACAGCACAGGACAGCTGCCACTTCTAAAATCCCGTGTCAGTGCAGCCCATGGCCCCACACACCAGGAACGTTTCTGTCCCACAGTCGTTCCTCCTCCACACTGGGGCTGCAGGAGTGGGAAGGCAAATGAGAAAGAACAGTTTGAAAGTGAGAAAATGAATTAAATGCTTTCACTAATAAAGGTAACTTTGCTTTTAATCTGGGACGAAGGAAAAACCTGGCATTCAGGCTTGTCTTCAAGATGTTAGTGAACAAAGTCCTTGACTTCCCCATTATCCTGAAAGTAAATCATTCTGCACAGACCTCCTGCTTTGATGTGAGAGCCCGTGGGTCAAAAGGACTCATGGCAGCTCTTCCTCCTTGAGGGTTGACATTCCACTTTTTAGCAAAGCCAGGGGAAACAGGAATTAACAAGCACGGTGTATTTAAGGCAAAAGAACTGCTGTGTCAGTCTCATTTTGGGATCTGAAACCATTTCCTCCCCTGCCAGAGGAAAGGCGAGGAGCAGGAGATGTCAGAGATAATCCCAGGGCTGTCTCACTTACTTTGGAAGCTTTAGCAGTGCAGTGATTCCCTGAGCAGGCTGCCGTGGAAAATTCCAGAGGGCCATCGTAGCGCATCCCTCTGGACTCCAGGCCATCCACCAGGATTTTCTTCAGCGCTTGATACTTGGGCTTCTCATCGTAAGCTAAGCCACAAACACAGGCCAAAAACTTGGCTACTTCACCTGTGGAGAGGATTGATTGGAGGGTAAATTCCACCCAGAACTTCAGAGAGGGTTCATCCCAACACGCTGCCAATCCCACAGTGCCAAACAAGGAGCCACAGTTCCAGTGGAACACACACTCCCGACACAGAACTGACAATATCTTGTCTTTCTGAGATGAGAAGAGGAAAGGACAGACGTGGATAATAAACAAGCCAGCCCTTAAGTGCCCCACCTCTAACTCCTACAGCACCGAAAGCTATCCAAGGATAAAAATCAAAATATCAACAAATATTGATAGTTCTATGTAAAAAAAAAAAAAGTCTTTTACATTTGATGGATCATAGTACTCCTTTAAATATTAATTACTGTCACCTATATTATTTATCTGCTTAGATATTACACTGGGAATGCTTTGGAAAAAATGCAACTTTTTTTTAACTTCAAATACAACTGTTGTTTTTGTGATTGCACCCTAGAAAAGTAAAGCAGCAATACTTTATCATCAAGTGGTTCAAAAAGCAGGGAAACCACTGAATGGGCAGAAGTAATGCTGGTAGGAAAAACATATGGGGGGATCAAACTTTTCCTTCAGTTGAAGACCCAAGTGTATCCTAAAACTAGAGTGCTACACCAGATATTAGCATCTAGTCAAATCCCAGCAGGAAAGATTTATTAAATACGTATACACACCATGAATATATTTTATCTGATACACAATGCATTCCAATAATTCCAATACAAAATGCTAGGAAAACAAGGGAAGAAATCAAAAATAGATACTGGCCTTTGTTCTCCCTGGGTTAGTTTTGTATTTCAGTGAAGGAAGAAACAGCATGACACAAACTGTCCATTCTTTTGCTCTTTCAAACTCTGAGCAATAAACCTTTGGTAGACAGTTCCTTCCTACTTCCATACTAACAGCTACTCCTGATTCCAGGACAGTCACTGCTTCCCAACACCTTGGATCACATATGGCCAAGGTCCCTTATGTCACCCCATGGGCTAATCACAGATGAGACTGAGCAAGATTATTTATTTTTGAAGACTTTGTTAAATTTGTGTTCCTTCCACTTCTCTTCCCCCCCCCCCAGTGAGACACTGAGCGTGCTCGGTGCCAGGCTGAGGAGCAGCCGGTGCAGGGTGCCAGGACACTTACTGCAGCTTCTGCCAGAGGAGCCCCACTTCAGCACCGAGTCGGGGAGCTCATCCAGGAGTCTGGAACAACACGAGAGGGCAACGATTCAATGTGGGTTTGGAGCAGGTGATTCTTCATTTGGGATTTAGGAAGACAGCAAGTCTCAGTTCCAAAGGGAGTGGACCTCCGGGATAGCTAATGATTCACAGCACTGCTTTTGAACCCACATCTCCCCTCAGCTCTGTTTTTAACCCTTTGCACACTGCTGGTTTCACCAAGTTACATAATTACCTAATTCCAGGCTGGCAGCTAAAACTGCACTTTCTTTGCAAATGTTTTAAGCTTTCTAGAAGGAAAAAGAAAAGCCCTTTGAGCCGAAATGGCTTGTTCTGATTTCAAATTGATGATTCCTGTTTATATTTTATAAATTCAGGCAGCAGTTCTGCTCTGCCTTCTGGTCATTGAGCATCAGGTTCATTCTGCCCTATAGCAATGGCTGTCAAAATTCCACACAGGCAGGGCCAAGGGGGAGAGGGACTCCCACAAACTTCCTTGTGCACATCCTTGAAGCCTGTGTTTGCTGGGAATGCCAGCAATGCAAGGGTTAACGAAGGAAGAATTATCGAAGCAGCTCGATTGATTAAATTGATTTCCCATTGAACTGCAGGAGTGTTCCCCTTGCAGGGGGCTGTGCAGTGCTCAGAACTTCCACAGGAGGAATACTGGACGTGGCAGAGGAGTCAACATTTACAGCTGCAATCGGCCCGGAGCCGGTGCCACACGGAATGTGCACATTGATTTCCATGGATCAGCCATCCCCACTGGGCACCTCTGTGGTGACCTGCCCTACTTAAAAGTTTGCTGCCTCCTGCCACTGTGGTGCTCCCTTTCTGGGTAACTGCAGGCTGCAGGTACCACGAGCAATTCACTCTCTCAAGCCCCAACTGTGCAGGCAGAGGAAGAAAACACCACCACGCTCTGTTGCTTCAGTGAGCTCTGAGTGAGTCATGCTGGGGAAAAAAGGAAAGATTTCCACCGAGTTCCTCAGTGTTTTGGTATTTAATTGTTTGTAATGGCACCAGGCTTATATAACATTAAAAACCTACAGAAAAACATCTGAAAAATAGTATCATAGAGAAAGTTAAATAAATTGAATGCACGTGTGGAAAAACCTCCAAGAGATGTTTGTCCTTCAGAACCTACAAAGCACCCGTGAAGCTTAATGGGAACACACAACAACCTTCTGTATGTGCACCAGGGCCTGGGCTAATTTACAAATGTTTTCTTTGAAAAAAAAAAGAGTATTGGAAAAATACAGAGCAGACAAAATGCCTGTGTACTGTGCACTGGAATTCATCCTCTCTCTGCAGCAGCACAGACATAAACATGCAAAGGAAGGGAGACATGCACATAAAGTTCACATTTTAACTGCTTCCAACATCTCTCTTAATTAAGGAAAATTGTTGGAGCTTTCTCCTAAGGTGCTGTACAGCATGGAGAGCTGTCTTTTCCAGACCTGTGGAGTGCTGAGGATGCTGCAGGGTTACAGGGTGAGGTGTGTACACGTGTGGGGGTTTGTTTTTACTTGGTTTTCGCAGCCTGGACAGCCACAGGGTCCTTCAGGTTCTGCTCCCAGGGCAGCTTCCCACAGAGCCATTGCAGCATGCAGTAGCCAAGGATTTCAAGGTCACCTCTTCTGGATGGGGCTAAAATGTGGGAAAGGAGAGGGGGAGAGAAAAAAAAAATACAATTAAGAATAAGAACCTCGTCTTAGGAAATAGAAAGACTTTGACTGAACTACTGCTGATGAAATATGAAAAAGCCAACTGGGCAAAGTGTTTTGTTTATTCAGCTGTACCAGCCCCAAACCGCCCCGGCACTTGGCCACAGGCCACAGACAGGCAGGGACTTGTTACTGCTGGAGTGAGGGTCAGCTTCCTCACCTCCTCCAACTCCATCCTTCCTCAGTCTGGCCTGTCACAGGGACTTGATCCCCATGGCCTCTGACATGATCCAGACAGCCCATAACCGAGTACCAACACTTTCTCAAAGAGCCAAGCAGTAAAACAAAGAAATAAATGTCTGCTGCTAAATTGCTAACACATGTTCCAGGAAGTCCATGGGGTCCACATTGGTCATGCAGGGACTCCGTGAGAGCAGACTAAACACTGATGGCCTTTCCTGTTCTCCCGCGGAGCCGTTTGAACTCGGATGCTGGGACAAAAGTGCCATCTAGTGAGCACTGACTCACCCGAGCCCGCGGCTCCGGCACCGGGAAGCGTTGGTTACTTGTAGCACAACCCAAAATACAGGGGCTGTTTAGCAAAGTCCTGGGTGAGCTTCCCACTGCTGCTTCCAAAAGGGAAGCTATTCCACGAACAACTTACTCCCACTCTGCTCACTCCCAGCAGAACACAAAGACAGGAGATAAATTCAACCAAAAATTAACCCCAACCCCAGCATCATCTACACAGGAAAACAGGTAACTGAAGTTAATCCATGGATTGACTTTTCCAAGGCAAAGAGGTGGAAACAGTGCAATATTCATAGAATTGCTACTGCTTTGCTGCTCCTCAGAGGAAACCAAACTTGAAAAAACTGAGCAAGCAGGATCACTGCAGAATTTCTCTGTACAGTTTGCATGTCAAGGCCAGAAGCTGCTCGGCGTGATTAAAGACAGACACATGCACCAGTTAAATTTATGCTTTTCCAAAATGAGTTTGTGCTTTCCAGGAAGGAAAGAAGAGTTCACGCTTGTTGGGTGCTTTCTATCCATTGTAAAGCCCAGTAGCTGAGCAGTGTGCTGCTAATCCAGCTGTAAACAGATATCATATTTTATGGGCCTTCATTAAATAAATTCCAGAAAGTCACTCAGCAAACTTATCTTTTAATTTAAGGAGTCGTCTGCTAAAAGCTGCGGTGCCAACACATCATAACTGCTCCTTGTTACCCTCCACACATTACTGTAAGAGCACAAGATTAGTTTTTATACGTTCCCTATCTTAGCTGCTCTTAGGCCAGCATTATTGAAGGCCCTGGATCCCACAGAACTCTGCTCTGTCCCTTGGGCACCGTTTATTTTCTGCACTGGATTCAGCACCGTCCTAACGCAAGACTTGGCTCCCATATTAAAATAAAAACACAATCTCCACCACTTGCTGCTCTGTAGTGATTTCTCCAGCCATAAATCTCCCCTTAACTGTGGAACAATTCCATTCATACACATGTGTTCACAACTCCTTTTTCCATTATGGCAATTCCAGATTATATCCATATAAGCCAATGGTTTTGCCTGCAGAGCCCCTCATTTTCACACCAGGCTTTTCTGGCACCTGTTTGTGTAAGAGGGGCTACAGAAAGTGGCCCTTTGAGGAAAACTGTGAGAATTACCATGGCTGGCTTTTTTCCACAGGGGATTAATGGCTGTGCATCTGTAAATAACCCCAAACCAGTCAGATTTCACAAGGCAACCCAAAATAACTCCTTTCCTCACCAAACAGACCCCAGAGACTAAAGGTGATTTCCCAGGGAGCAGTTTGGCCATGACTAACGACCTTCTCCTCACCTGCAGCTCTTCCAGCCCTTCCTGACTAACCCTGGGACAAAGCCATCCCAAACCAGGAGCTGGGAGCAAGGAAGCCTTGGATAACACCAGCCCAAAGCCACAGGAAAAAGAGGTACATGGAGCTGAACCAAAGCTCCCTAGAAATGAAAGGGGAAATGTTTCACAGAGACAGTAACTCCCACATCCCTTTATCTCCCAGGTCACCACAAGTGCTGCTAAATAAAGACATTTACATGTGTTTTTCATAGAACCACATGGAAATGTCAGTGTTGGATTCTTTGGCTGTACTTATTTCTCTCTGCTCCATCATCAGCCCACTATAAACTAAATTCCTCAACTTTTTAAATCATTCAGATTCTTGTTAAAAAGTATTTGACTAATCTTTAATAAATTAATATTGTCTATGAACAGTGGAATTATTAGATTTTCCCTCCAAATAGATAAATTTCAATGATATGTTTACTTGGAAAAATAAATCTGCTCACACAATTGAAGATTACAGGAATTCTTGATAAACATCAACAGAGAGAAATCAATCTGCTTTCATTTTAAATACGACAGCCAGGCAAAAATAAAACAATTCTGCTTGATAACTTGTCACTGTTATGAGAGTGTACACTCAAAACAGGGCTTATTTAAATCAAATTCTCTTCTCTGCAGACTAAAAACTTGCTGGTTTTTTTTTCCCCTTCTTTTTTTAGTAGATGTTTGATTTCTGCTTTTCTACTCACAGGAATTTTTGACTGTTATTTTAGTCTCACGAAATACTATTTGATGGGAACATATTGGTGGTATTTTATTTCACAATAATGTGAGAGTTTAATTTTTTAATTTGAGGAGTTAAGGCCTGATTTTGTCCTCAGTCCTGCCAAGATAAATCAGGACCAACTCCACCAAAATGAATGAACTCACAACCACATCACTGAAATCGGAGTTTATGTGCACCACAAACACACTCAACACACAGGCACAGGGTTCAAAAATAACTCAGAGTAACAAAACTAAAGCAACTCACCTCGAGAAGAAAATACACTGGATTTACAACTACCTGAGCTCTAAATTATATTCAGATTATTATTTCAAAATAGATCATAAAAGATATCACAGCAGCCACAATATGCTTTGAAAACTAAACTGCTCCCAAGAACTCACCTGCAACCCACACAAAAATGGGAGTTTTCCTCCACAGCCCCTATTTAGCTGATTTTCTCAAGCCTTTTGTAAAGATCTGGGAGGCCAAGCAGTGCCAGATGAACTCTGCTCGTTGTTAATTAGCACTGTTACATCAGAATTTCTCTATTAGTGATTTTTCTGATTAGAAGCTTTTTGTAAAAAGGATCATTTTGGTTGCTCCTGTTTCATCCTCGTGCAGAGGCACCTCCAGTTCTCCCTGGCAGCACACAACACAAATGCCTGTAGTTCACAGACAGACCTCACACCAGAACTGTTAACCGTGAAGGAAAGGAGGGTTCACATGACCACAGTGAAATATAACTCTGATAAAAATGTATCATCACCAGGTGATATAACTCAAGGTTGAGATGATTAAAAAACCAGGCAAATACAAGACTTGCCAAAAATCCATGCCTCTATTGGGGGCAGGAGAAAGGAAAAGACCCCAAAAAAAGGTGATGATGAAGTAGTGCTTCCCCCGGTCCTGGTCAGTGTGAGGAGCTCACTGCAGCAGGAGGGACCAGCTGATGGTGGGTGGCTGCAGGGGAAAGGTCAGAGAAATACAGTTCCATTTACAACATATTTCAGTGCTTGGAAGCCATTCTGTGGAGTTATCCAGTCTCAGGCAGGGCAAGTGCCAGTTGGGAACAATCCCTCCTCTCCTCATGTGCAGCCCTGCACCCTCAGCCTGGCACGGTGAAGGACTCACTGACAATAACCACCACCATGGAATGCTGAAAGGAAAATCCAGTGCAAACATGGCACCACCACAGCTGGAGCACAGCTCTTCCACATGGCAAAGAGGGACTTTTCCTGTGCCAGCCGTGGGCTCTCTCCTAAGCTGGGATCCTACAGCTCCACACCGGACGGGCCGAACGGCTCACGGGTACGGAACACGGGCAGAGCTGGCAGGAGGGAATGATCAGGACTGGTGGAATGGGATGGGCTGACAGGAAGAGGGCTGGGGTCCTGATCCAGTGGGGAGGATGGAAGATGCAAGGGAAGTTCACCACAAGGTATGGGCGGGACAGAAAACGGTGGTGGCAGGAGATGAGGTACCTGGTCGGAAGCAAAAGGTTCCAAGCTTGCAGTGAGGAGAACGTGTGGCAGGAGAGGGGACGGGGAGTTTTACTCTTCTCTCACATCTGTGTGGCAGAAAAAGAGAGTCACAAAGGTGAGGGCCTGACAAGTAGGTGTGGGGGAACACGTCTCTGAAGTTCTGGTGTGGAGAACAGCCAAAATGAAACAGCCCCTTCCCAGCCACACTCCTCAGCCATGACAGAAAGTTGTAACACTCCTCTTATTTTTGCTGCTTCTGGACATTCCTGGCAGGACAGAATAAGCTTGGAGAGGTGGTTGTAGGAATCTATCCAATCTTCTCCTTGTTAAAACCTGACTCTTGTTTCCCTTACAGCCACCTTCTGCTCTTTCTTGTGCTGGGCACACATTTCTAATCCAACTCTCAGGAACTAAACCATCTCTTTATTTATTTCACACTGTAAAGTTCCACCCATTTTTTGCCAGACCGGTTATATTTTCCTTTTATTATTTAGGATTTACAGTTTGTCCTGCACACAGTCTTTGGGAAACACATATCAAACTGCAGCAAATCAATAATTCATTTGACCAACAACGAAAAAAATCCTACAGGCTCCCTGTGAATCCTAACTATGCATGGACAGGTGCCAAATAAACCTCTTGATCCAGAGCCATTCAGAGCTCTGTTCTCTGGAAGCAGGCTCAGAAGGAATGTGTTTCCATAGGTGTTTATATTCCTGCACATCCTTCCTCACAAAATGAACCCTGCATATATTCCAGTCAACCCTTGCATGTAACAGAGCAGGAACAATGGCCAGGCAGAGCTGTGTCTTTAATATCAAACAGCAGCAGCTCTGTCAGAGCAGGGGGAGAACAGGAAGAACTGCAGAGCTTTCCCTGCCCTCACCCAGTGCCGGCACTGCCCTGGACAAACAGTGCCCAAGCGCTCTGACGGATCTTAAGGAGCACATGTGAGGGGCACAGAGAAGCCTGTCAGAAGTCCCCACTGCTGCATGAAGCAGCTTTCCTGTTCCAGATGTAGATACAAGTCCTGCCTGGATTTTGGTGGAGCCCCCGATGTGGTGGGCGGCAACTCTGCTCTGAGTCGCTGCGAAACACTGAGAAGGAGGAGCGGAATCATCTCAGAATCGATGGCAAACACAAATATCTGCTGGAGGGAATTCAGCACAGACAGTTCATACTCTTATGTTCATCAATGGTAGCAAATTAAAACTGGTCCTACACACTCAATGCCCGGGCCTGGAGTATTTAAAAGCCCTCAATATGTGAAGCATGGTGTATCTCCAGAGAAATTAGGTATTGACTGCACGCCTCAGTGAGCAGGGAATCTGCAAAAATCCATAGCAGCCATTGATCCAAATATTACTTTTTAACACTAACTATGTAACAATTTTTTAAATGTACACTGGGTACAGTTATAATTCTCTTTAATTATCAATCAACAAGCCAAAGTGTAACACTGTTTATACAGCATGGTCTTTAAAAATGGATCCAGTGACTACACTCCAACCCGATGCCCAAACTATCAATGCAGTTGTGCTACAGGAAATTGGTATCAAAATAGACAGGGTTTCAATTTAAAACACCCCCACACTGGTTGGGAAGGGATCCTGCCACCAAATACTGGCTTCGTGAAAGGAGGTTATATCAGCTCCAAGCATTGCCAAGAGGCACTTTTGAAAGCAACAAACTCATAATTTTGTTAAAGTTTCAGCATGTACCTCAAATTTCTGTATATATTCAGTAGCTGCTTCATGAGGAAGTCAAAATGTGCTCATTTGTCTGGCTCAGTGCTGCTCAGGGAGGTTGAGATATTTATGTTGCTACACACATTTGGGAAATGCCCGCTGGAAAGGATCTCATTTATATAAAATAACATTTAAAAATCAGAACTACATTCCTAGAGCATGGAAATTAAAAAAAAACTCCACTGTGAAAAGCTGGGTACCACCAGAATGAGGGCTATCTGTGCAGCTCTTATTTGCCAACAGTGTTTAAACACTTTCCAGAAGGACACCTGAATGTCCTGAAACTTCTCCACAACTCCAAACCTCACAACAAGGGATGAGGGAAACCAGTCACTGTGTTCTGCCCTCTGGACCTGGGCACTCTCCAACAGAAGTGGCTGCAGATGCACCTTTTCCCTGGGATGTTGAGAGATCTGCTGCAAATGGGAAAACTGGTAATTTGACCTTAATGGGTTCAGGCTGTTTGTCGTGGTTTAACCCCAGCCAGCAGACAAAACACCACAGAGCCACTCGCTCATTCCCTGCCCCTCCCTGGTGGGATGGGAAGCAAAACTGGGGAAAAAAAGGAAAAATCGAGGGATTGAGATAAGCACAGTTTAATACTTGAAATGAAATTCAAAAAATAATAATTAAAAGGGAGACAACAAAGAGAGAGGGGAATGAAATCCAGGAGAGACAGGTGGTGCACAATACAGTTGCTCAGCACCCACCTGAGCAGCGATGGGCCCCTCCCAGCACACCCCCCAGATTATCCACTGCCCAGGTCATTCCACATTATGGAAAAGCCCTTTGGCCAGCTCAGCTCAGCTCCCTCCCAGCTCCTTGTGCAGCTCCTCACCTGCAGGGCATGGGAACTCCACAGTCTTGGATTTAGGGAAAGCATCGCTCAGCAACAACCAAACCATCCTATGTTATCAGTGCTGTTCTCACCCTAAACCCAAACCACAGCACTGCACCAGCTACTGGGATGAAAATTAACTCTCTTTTGGTTTCTGGAGTCCTCCACTTTTAACCACTTCCATCCTGGCTTTAGCCACTTGAAGGGGTTTATCTAAGCCACAGATTTGCAAAACTTACCTCACACCCCAGTCTGTAAGACTTCCCTGCACTTTCAAACAAAAGGAATTACCTGTCCTGTAATCCCATACTGTGACCAGACACTTCCAAACTAGATGGTATAACTGTCCAACTGCCAAATCCCAAACACTCCAGCTTCCACTATTCTTCAAAGAGCATCCACATCAAACACCAGTGCACAGCCACAGTGCTCACACCACCAGGCAAAGCAGAGTCAGAGCTCCAGAAAACACCCTATGTGCTTGGCAGGGCCAGAAGAGCCCAGAACAGATCCCTCCTCACCACAAAACACTTTTTAGCAGGTGAAAAGGTGCAATTGTCTCAGCAGGAAATACTTGACAGTCTTATTTCATTTTTCCTAATGACCAGAGTTAAACGATTGCAGGTTTTAACAGCTCCGGCAAATTATCAGGCCCCTCTACATTACATGGTCAATGGGCCTTTTAATAGAAAAAGCAATAATATACAGTTGTTTGTGCCAACTAAAACTCGTTAGAAAGTATTAGTTTAAGGTAACAGTTCAGCAGCTATTAACAAGCACAAATTTCTGCACTTATCCCTCGTGCCAGGCTGGCAGCAGCAAACCAGTCCCTTTTAGAAGATCTTCGGGGTGGAGAGGGGGAGAGGGGAAGGAAAAGTTAACAAAAAGACACTTTCATAGCAAGAGTCAAACTTTTTCAATAATGACCATTTTTTTCACTAGCATAACATTAGAATTGACTTTTTGTCTTGCTGACATAGCAACTAAGAAAGTTGTGTTGCATTGACCATATTGATTGTGAACAATGCAGCCATCAGTGGGACTTTACACCATATATTTTCAATATTGACCTCCCAGTCCCTTTTCCATGGCTCCATGGGTCTGCTATTGGATTTGGACTGCAGTGTAATAAACAGCTAAGGTTTAATTAATGGTAAATGAATACAAGACATAGGTTATGACTTTAACTAATTAGGGAATTGTTGAATTAAGTCTGCCTTGGAATGCAAGGCAGTACAATCAATATCCAATAAAAGGACTATGTATGTAATTTACCTGCAAATGTGTTTCCAATACCATCAAAGTGAGTTTAAATAAGTAAGATATATGAAAGGCTACTGGAAAAAGATTTCAAAAAGTTAACGCTTTACGGCTTCAAGAAAGGTTTTTCTCCTTGCAGAAGGAATGTCATCCTTGAAATATCCTCCCATAACACAGATGGTGACACTCAGGCACAGCTCTCCCTAAAGGACAGTGCACACTCAAAATGTTTTCCCTTCCCAATGCAACATTAGCAAACAGTGCAGCAAACACCAACCAGTGCTCCCAACATGGACCAATTCAATGTAATGGTGAGCTCTTCTCAGGGGGTCTTGGTCTGCAGAGCCTTCCAGGGTCCATCCTGCCACCCCCCTTCCCTCCCAGTCCTGGAGAAACATTCCCAGGAACAGGAGGAGGTCACCACCCGAGGGGCAGAGCAGCCCCCAGCCTGCTCCTGCTGTGTACATCAGCTCCCACGGCCCGATTCCTCATTCTGTAATCACTCATCTGAAATAAAAAAAGAGACCTACCTACTCCCTTGTGGGCATCTATGCTGGTAAACTCTATTGTCCCATTATGGCCCTTCCTAGGATTTTCCTGATACTGTTTGTGGTTCCCATTGGGACAATATCTGTAGGCAAGTCCATAATCTGCAAGATAAACCTGGAAGACATGAACAGACAAATGAATAATGCTTTTGTCCTTTGAAAGTATAACCTTTATAATTAAGTCTTAAGAAACTGATAGGTTAAGGACAGCCTTAGATCTAAATTTTATTAAACCAAATGGTGCCTCAGGATAAAATATGTACAACTGGGGGCTATAACAGCTGCCCTCCCCATTTAAATCCTTCCACTACTATTCTCTTCTCTTATTCCAGAGTGGAGCGGAATTTCAGTCATTTTATTTTGTTCCTAAGCTCTCTGCTCTCCAGGTGGGCATCCAGACATCATAAACTGCAATATGCCTTTTATGCAGCCTCACGTTGCTTATGGGACCCCTTCCTGTCCTCACTCAGGCAGGCACAGACACACAGCCCTGCTCAGCTCTTCCAGCAGCTGAGGCTGGACAAACTCAGCTCTGCTCTTCTCCTGGGCAACTCCAAAGCCAGAGGAAGAGGCAGCAGCTTCCCCAGCTGGACTGGACACAGAGCTCCAGCCTGACAGGGACCGTGGCAAATCCTCAGGACTTCCCTGGGGAAGTATTAACTGACTGAATCTGCATCTTGTCTTCTCTGGCACTTGAAGCTGAAAAAGAACAGCTCAGGAGAGCTGAGTTTCACTTTGTGTTCTGCTGCTGCCTGTCAAGACAAACTGCATGTGCCAGGTGGCTCCTACACCTCTATTTCTCTGTGGGCACAGGGCACCCAGCACTGCATCGACTCTGCCACTCACACAATTTACAGGAAGGGCACAGATTAAAGTGTTCCACCCTCCAACAGGGCTGGACTTAATGCAAGCACATGGTCAGTCACTGCAGCACAGCTGACAGGCAGCAACTTGTTGAAAGCAGCTGGAATTTAATCACAGTCTGTCCCCCCCAGTATTCCATAGGTTATTTTCTCAGTCATTTCCACACTCCCACCTGGCCTTTGCCCTGTACATTGACCAGTTCTTACAATGGGCAATTGCTTTTTTAAATAAATATCCAAGGATGGTATTTTCCCTTAAAAAAATAATGCTACAGACATTTATATTGCCAATGGAACCGATTTCTGAGGCAAAAGCTGAATCATCTGAAGGCACATAGAGATCACTTCTACTAAATCTTACTATATGATAACGAAAATCTTTTTCTTAGTTGAACCTTAGCTTTGTTTCCTCTTTACCTAAAAAGCAGTTTATGCTATCAAAGTCTAAAATAAACTCTTCTGTCCCTCAGTTGTAATTTAATTATGTCACTCCTGGTAGAGGCAAAACCAACAAACAAAAAACCCTCAAGAAAACTCAACGCATTATTTTGTAGCAGTTCTGCTGAACTGCTGATTCCTCTTTGTGCTCCAGGCAGCTTCCAGTGCTGGGATTGCTGCTCTCTTGGTTTTACTGTTCCTGCTGCAGCATCTGAGCTTATCTGGAGCGTGTGAGCCGGGCTGCAGCGCTCACTTCCTGCAGGGAGAGGGCTTTTAAGATTATCCAGGCTGTGTTTCACCTGACAGACCACACAAACTGGGATACGAGACGAAAGACCGGAGGCACCTTTAGAAAATCTGGGACAAGGCATAAACTGTGTTGGGTTGACTGGTTTGATTTTCTCCTGCATCTGTTCTCCAGCGTATTCCTGGTGCTCTGGTACCTGTCCTAATTGAGCCCACAGTCAGTTAGGCAGAGAACTAACTTAAACTACACTAATATCAACTTTTGTGAGGCTTCTGCATCCTCTGTGGGCTGGGAAGGAGAGAGGAGCCTAGAAAGGATATTCTTCTCAGGCTAAGTGGTATATTTTGGATTTCACTTGGCTAGACATTTCTGACAGGTACAGTAAGATAAAACACCTTTAAAAATTAAGGCTGTGCCTTATATTAATATGAGGGGAAAAACACACCCAAAGCACCTCTGGCAGCTCTCTTGGTTTGGGCTTATGTGACAGACACTCACTCCCCTGTGACAGCCCAGCCCTGGTGCTCTTTCAAACTACCTCAACAACAGGCCAGCTAGAAAGGAGCCACAAATATTTGCTAGTCAGATTTGAAGTATGCAAAAAAAAAAAAAATCATAGAATCATACAGATAAATCACAGTAACTATGAACTCTTTCTTTTAAAGCAACTCCATTAATGTACTCCATTTTTAAGCAATGCATTTGCTTAAAATACCTTCAGTAGTAGTATCAGCAGAGAGGTTTTCAATTTATACTGAAAGTGAGAAGTAGTTTTCCCACAAACATGTGACAAAAGCCTCCTGGCCACCACCAAAAATCAATCCCCTTCAGCTTGTACCAAACCAGCACTGCCCCGTTACAACCTTGCCACAGCCATTATCACAATGACTGTGTTATTTTAAATTACCATTAATTTCATTTCATCAATTCTCATTATAACCCTTTCATCATTAAAGAGATATATAGTTCTTTATAGCTGGTTGTCACTTTTTGATAATGTAACACTTTGTGACCTTCCAAATTTGCTCAGAACACAGTAGAGGTAGTTAATGAATTTAGAGTTGTTGCAGGTTTTTTTTAGGGTACAGGGATGGAGAAAAGCAGATGAATAATGAGGAATATTGAGAAGAATTAAGCCACTGTTAGTAAGTGTTTTGATACCATAAATACTTTTCACCTGCATGCTTTTTATAGGAACAACAAAACAAATAAGAACAAAAAGAGAACAAAACAGAGCAGAGCAAGATAAACAAGACACTGGAATAAGGAATGGGAACGTGGATGGTGAAGGTGCAGCAGGGACACTAGCATGGAACAGCTGGGTTTGGCTGTTACACTGTACACTCCTTCCCACTCACTCACTTTAATTTTAGAGTCCTGTTTTTGTTCCAGTTTCTCTCCTTTACACATCCCAGTCTGCACCAGGCTCTGCTCTGTTATTAACAGATGTTGTTATAGACTAAAAGCCAGATTTCTGAAGTCTTTGCACTGGATTTCAAGCAAACAGGAGTGTGCCCACCTTATCCCAGTGCACAGCCACGCAGGCACAAACAATCACCTGTGGGCACGAGCAGCCAACCAGAGTTTGAGCCCCTCTCCTGCCCTTCCTGTGCACGACTCCCCCCCAGGGCTGGAAGTGCTGAATATCTGCTAGACATGGACAATTCTTACAGCCTCTACATGTTCTGATACACAACTGCACTCAGCTGGGGGGTTGTCACCTGCCCCATGGGATTCTCCTAGTGTTCCCTTTATCTTGAAGTACCCAGAGCAGATTTATTGCTGGAAGGATGGCAATACGGTGATTTTCTCTGTGCATTTTCTTTCCAGTGGTTCCATTACCAGGATTGTGTCATGTCTGTAAATAATTAAGTAGATACCTACTAATCAGAGACAGATTGGTTGCTAATGGCCACGGTGCTGTCAAGTTCAGTTGGACACAACTACAAAAAGGGTAAAGACCCTTTTGGGACAGGGAGTGTGAAGTTTAGTGTTTGGGACAGAAATAGCACCTCTCACAAACCAGAAGCCAAGGAGGGAGGAAAGCAGGCTGACAAAGAGAGGGGAAGGGGTACAGGGTGTCTCTGCATTCCTAAAAACACCTGAAGGAGAACAGAAAAGATTTTCAATTTTCTCATTTCATCTGCTCTTTAGCAAGTCTGTCATAGTGGGCTAAACAGCAGGAATCACAATGATTCTTCTCACAATGAAAAACAGCTCAAAGTTGGAATTGTTTTCATACAAGTCTTCCCTGTATGATCCATGTGTGATCTCTGTATTTCCTGTGCTGGTCCAATGAAAGCTGGTCTTAATAGTTATATTTTGAAATCCCTTTGTATTCTATCTGTGATAATCAAGTCTAAGAGTTCTATTCTGTAACTATCTTGTCTAAGAAACGCTTAAAATTAAAATCAGAACTGAGGTGTGAATACAATTAGAATTTACATCTTAAAAATCCAAACAGGCAACTTCTGGAACAGACTTGAGTCTGCAACACTGTAGGATGTCTGCCCATATATTCCATAGGGGAAAAATACTACAGGGTGATTGTTTTGAAGAGGTGTTCTCCTAAACTTCATTTCATTTATTTAAAACTCAGAATTTAAGCTCTTGTCTAGTGACCACTTGTCCCTTCTAATAGTATCACCATTTAAATGAGCTTAATGGATTTGAGAGTCTGTATCAATACTACTTATTTCTGCTTCATCACACCAACAGTCCCTGCTACAACCCGAATTCCCTTTCACTCAGCCCAGCTCCGAGCCAGTGCTTCACTTGGGCTCTAATTTATGGCTCTGATCACTGCAAGTTTCCTTTCAGGCCTCTCAGATTCATGGGCTGTGCAGCTCCCTCAGTCCATCACTCCTGCTCTGGCAGTGCCTGTGCCGGGGCCGAGCTCCCGAAGGTATCGACTGGAGAATTGATCCCGTGACCTGTAACCGGCTGAACGGCCCCGCCGCCTCTGCGCGGCACATCTGCAGCAGCTGCTCTCGGAGGGCACTTGATTCTGATCTCCCAACCATTTCTAACCATCATTTGGAGGTCACAGAGTGACAGGACCTTTGCTTTATTTGTCTCTCTGCCTCGCCACAGAAGGCAGGGGCTGGCAGTATGGATCTCACATGTGCTTTCAGAAAGGGGACTGTGTTATTTATTGGCTGTGCTGTAAATTCACCAGGTTAATTTACAGAAGACACAGAGACCGGCAGCACAAAGTTGAATATAGAAAAATTATCTTTTTTGGAACTGCAGGAAGCCAGTGACAAATTCACACATAAGAATGCACATCAAGAGCCACTAAATGACAGAAAAATGCAAAGTTGAGTATAAAGGTACGTGTGCTTTTCTGAACAGGGATTTATGTCTCTTCACCAGAATAGGGAAATACATCTTCAACAGAGATATATATTATTTTTAAGAGATAAGTTATGGGTTTGTTCCAAAAACAAATTTTGACAATTAAAGAACACTTACAATTTTTTTTCTCTTAAAATCCCAGTTCCTAAAAGAGCAAGAACCCCAAGTATAAAATTCTTTCAACAAACTTCACCACAGAAATTGTTAGGTAGACTGTTTTATTATGCCAGCTCCCACTGGAGCCACAGGCTTGTGTTCCTGGCTTGGAGTTGGCCACTGGCTGATGCTCTCACTCCCTATTTATGAGATCAGGTTGATCACTTCACTTTTTTTTTTAAGAAAAAAGTAAGACCATTATCCACTGTGCTGGCAGAGGGAGAAGGCTTGAGAAAACCCTTCCCGGGCACTTTCTTACACACACAGAAATTAAAGTTTAATTCCTAGTATAGAAATGCAAGCAAATATTAGAAACTGTTTCCTATCAGCTCTTCTGAATTAGTATGAGAACTTTCTAATATGTTTTTATAGAATAATTTCAGTGGAAAATAAATTTTGCTGAAAGAAAATTCTACACAAAGCCTCCCAGCAGTAACACATAATTTGTACATGTTGAGTTAGAAGCTACTCAGACTGGAATAGCTATTGATTTATTTAACAAAACCTAAAAAATAAACCCTAAAACCTCTGTCCACTAATTCACAAGTACCTTATTTCCAGGGAACCTTTAGGCTTTAGAGTGTTGGAGAACAGCAATTTTAATCCTCCTTACCTGTGATATCCACTGCAACGGGCAGGACAGAAGGGTTAGTGCATGGAAACACAAGTCATGGCAATATCAGAAAGCTGGAACTTCCCAAGAATGAAAATGCAACGGGTCACACCCTTCATCTCTACTGATACACCTAAACTGGCATAACCTAGAGCAGCAATTAGGTCCTACAGCTTACCCACCCTTAGCTACCCCTCCACACCAGTGTGCCAGTCAGCAGAACACAAAAGGAACAAAGCAGAGTTTTTCCTGCTGCTTTCTCAGGCCTTAAGCTGCACAGAGCCACTGTCAGATTTGTCATGAGACATGCATGAACTCCTTCTAACACAGGAACTGTTACTGCAGAACCTACAGAACTTAAAGCCTGTAAATGGTTATAAAACACCGAAGTGCAGATGAGTAGCATGCTTACCTCGTGGGGGTTGGTGTAGCCCAAAAGCAGATTTGCTGCTTTAATGTCACCATGGACATACTCATTTTCATGGATGTATTCCAAAGTATCCAGCTAGGAAAGAGTGTAGAACAGAGGAGAAAACATCATCATCTTTTCCACTTTGCCCTTAACCCTATCAAGAAATATTCCTTACTAATGCAGTGAAATCAAGGGCTACACAGACTGAGCTGGCAAATTTGGTTTGAGCTGGAGCACAGGGACTATCCAGTCTGTCACAGGGCCTGCTCCCACCAGGATTTGCCACCAGCCACCAGCTAAACAAGCCATACTTTTCCATGAGGTGTCCCTGTGTAACTGCCTACGAGTATCAGCTTCTAAGACCACAAAGCAAGAGTGAAACCAGTAGTTTATAAAAGCCAGAGCAGATGTTGAGAACACCAAGCTCTTGAAAAGAACATATTCAATCAGTTCTGAAGGTTTGGAATAAAACTCATCCTCCTTCAGCTCCTTACTGAGGTACAATAGCTCTAAATATTATTATTAGCAAACATATTTGCACTTTGCAGCTCATACAAAGGACAACCTAATCCTGACTTTTGGAGGGTATAAAGAGTGTTACAAATTTGCCAGTCGTGTGACTATGAAAGCCCTCCACATTTTTTTTTTAATATTTATTATTATTTAATTTAAAGGAAGTTTTGGATGTGTCCAGTGTAAATCCCTCCTTCAAAAGCAGGGGTAACATAAATTAGACCATCTTAATCCTGGTCTGTACAATCAGCAAACACTGAAAATGGGGCATCCAGGCATGCAATGAACTCTGACAAATATGGATGTCTAATACAACACCCCTCAGACACTGAAAAAATAAATCAATACATGTTGAGGCACAAGAGAACAGGCTTACACATCTCACTCTAGTGGTTTGAAGTACATGGTCTGTGTTTTAACCTATTAGAAAAGATATTTGGGTTGAGGTCACCAAATTCCAGTCTTGATTTTCTACTAAAGGTTTTCGACTAAGGGGTCTTGATTTTCTACTAAATACTCACTTTATTTTAAAAAATATTAAAAATAAGAAAATACACAGTGTTTACACTTGTTGAATTCTAACCTCAAGAGCCACCTAAAGGAACTGTATTAGAAAGATAATTCTCTAGTAGAACTCAGCAATCTCCTCTCTTCTGTACGTACCATTCGTGCCCCAAGTTGCAGAACAGTCTCCTTCTTAAATCTGCTCCCACAGTCTTGAAAGATTCTCTGCAGGTCTTCCCCCAGTCTCTCCATGACCATGAATCTATAACTACCAGGACACATATAAAAGGGAGGAAGCCTTTCAGACAAAACTGCAAGTTTGTGCCAGATTGAAAGGACTTAATTTCCATTTTTGAAAATGGATCTTCAGTCAATTTGAGGCTTAATTAATTTGTCTTATTACCTTTTTCCTTTGTACTCAGCCAAGCCTGATCCCCAAAACACTGGAATTCCTAAACATCTTATTTTTTTGAGATTCATCCATTTTCTTACTGCAATAATAAGATAACATGGGGTTAGAAGTAGCTGGGGAACTTCAGGTTTGGTGTTTGTTCTGTTCCAAGGCTGGGCTGTCTCTGGAGTCCATTCATTGTTGTGCACATAATAAATTTGGCTCCTGTTCTCCCTTCAGATCAGAAAGAACAAGGATAACACCCAAGTAACAAAACTACAGCAATCTAGAAATCCTGCAGCACCAACTAGGATTAGTTCAGTGGATATCAAATGAGTTGGCTGGGAAGCTCTAAAGCAACAGTTCTTATTAGAAGTAGTCAAACCCAAACTTGTCCTTAAATCCACCTGAATCAGAAGTGACACATTACTTACTGTGCTCTTGTTTTGCAGCCCTCTGGTAAAATTTCAGCTCAGAAAATAAGGGGCCATTTTCAAGATATTCCTGTTGAGAAATAAATAAACTTGGTGTCATCAAAGGCATTAGAAAGACAACAATTTCTAAAGCAAAGCACGTAAGAAACTCCTAGAGGATGAAATCCCTTTTCCCCCCACATCCATGCCATCTGAACTGTAATTTTAATAAGTAGCTAAAAAGAAAAGTTGTTTGGCAACACATTTTCATAAACAACACAGATTCTTTCAGGCATTATTTAAGACCCTATTTTCAGAAATATTGTAGATCAGGTGTGTTTAAGATCTAATTTTCCTTACTAAACTGTTAAGAGCTGCAATCAAGGAAAGGAAAGAATCATGTCCAGGAAATACTGTGTGTCATGGAAATGCCAAATATATCCCCAAGCGGGAAAGTGTGTTAAAAAAAAAAGCCACAAGCATGCAATGCAGACCCAATGCTGCAAATAAGGAGAGATAATTAAGAGAAAGAACTGCATGCAAGTTAATAATTTAGAAATGAGAGCTAAACATTACCACTTTAATTACATGAACTGCATCATCTTGTACAGGAACACGAGTATGAGGGGATGCTGCAAAGGAAGAAAGAGATGGAGATCAGGCTGTGTGCAACAAAATATCATTGCAAACAAAGACTGTGCTCACACTAAGGCAACCAAAAAGATACACAGCATTTTGTCTGAATTCCTGCTTTTAAAGGTCAGAGCCAAGTTCAAAGCAAATAAAACTAAAACAACACCCAGAGAGAAGTTTTAATCAACAAGTAGAGAAGCGATTTTAACCCACATTTTCAGGAGTCTCTCCCTGGCTGTTAATTAAGGAGTAAGCAGGATGTGCTTCCTCACTGCAGGTTTGCACCACAATGAGGGATTCCATTCCACTGTTTAAGTCGTTCCAGTCAATTGGAAAACCTCTGTATTTGGCTGCTGTCAATCCACTGTGTGACAAAGACACCCCTTGGAAGCTGTGACCTCCACAGGCTCCAGCCAGGATTGTCAGCTCTCCTCCCTTCCACAGTCCTTTGGCCCCAGAGGTGTGATTTCTGTGCTGACATTATTCAGACAGTGGCCTAAGCTGGGGACAGCACAGCCACCTCCTCCTCGAGGGGAGCGAGGGATTGTGCTCTCGGAGCAAGTGGGGATTTCAAACCAATAATTGACCACAGGTGCCAATTACAGCCCAGGAGACAGAACCTCCCTGCACAGACAATGCAATCCTATTTTCTTCTGACCCTGAGAGAGCCATCGGTTCTCTCTGACACCACAGAAGCCACATGGAGCTACACTGGGATTAAAATTTAATGAGACTAAATCATCTTTTAGAATCATCACTGAAAAAAACTAAAAAGAATACAGTTCCTGGGAAATAAGTGTCCCTTTCAAACTCCTTGTAATGATCAAATACCAACAACAGTCCAGGTGTGAAACACTTCAGCTGGGAGCACACGCAAAACCAGACCACTTTTATCCACATAATAAAATCAAGTCAACTTGGATCTAATCAAACCACCCAAGCTTACTTTTTTTGATGGTCAGGGCATAAAAATATTTTTACAATAATCAGACTCCTTCAGCTGCCATCTCCCTTTGATTCTCTTCAGCATCTGGGTTGAATTTGGCACTGTACACACTCTAAACACCAACCGGGTCCCCGCTGCCTTCTGTTTGGCACTTCCCCACCTGAATGAAAACATCCTAAAACAGCAGCTCTGGAAGGTGTGAACCATCCATAGACTCAGACAAGTAGCAGGCATGTTCAGGACACAGATTAAAACTACAGCCAGGAAGGAAGTTTTGGTAAACTTTGTTCCTACCATATTGTTGTACTGAACTAGAAATTAGGGAACAGGCACTTATATCTTTACCTTTCTTTGCCACATGTAGACTGTGTGTTAATAGCTGAAGACATCAGTTTAAAGGAGCACATCCCATGTGTTTTCATTGCATTCAACAACATCACATTCCCCAAAGAGAATTAGATGTGCTCCCTTACTGGCACAGACCAGAGCAGAACCTCTGTATAAACGTGTTTTAGCACCAACTTACTTAACAGAGCTTTGATAGATATAGAGCAGTATCAAATTTAAATGAATTTGAAAGAGTCTGATCTAACTTCCCTGTAGACTTCTTGACATTTTCTAGAGAGGCCTCATTGCTGGTAATGTGGAACAGGCAGCAGCAGCTGCCAGGGTAATGAAGAAGAGCAATTAACAGGAGGCAGCCCAGCAAAGGGGCCTGACCCCCACGGTTCTTACACTGGCCCACAGTGATGCTTTTTGGAGTCACACTGAAAGAACATCCTCAGGAAAAATCAAACCAAAGCTAACTGGCAGTTGTTACACTGTAAAAAGGGAGAACACTCAGACAAAGCTCAAAACCCAAACGGGTGCCCCACAAAATGAGTTACACAACATTCAAACCTACAAGAGCAGAAATGGTATTTTACTGCACATACATGAAACAAGGCACAGCATTCCCCAGGAACAACACTCTAAACTTCTTACCCAGGCAGTGCTTAACCAATCCATCTCATACACACAGACAAGCAGTAGTGTGCATACCTTTTGTCACATCAGTAAAATGAACCGTTCAGCTCTCAGGCAGCAACACTTCAGCCACAACTCAGAAAAAAGACAGACTATTTTTCTGTCCATAAACAAACATAAATGGTTTTTAAAAAATTGTCTCATTACTATGTATAGTTACTTAACAGACTGGAAAGGCTCCCAAGGTTTAACAAACAGTCTGATTACATACCTCATAGCCCACCGCCACATACTCTCCTGCGAGTTTAGCTCCTGGTTAATTACTGCACACCCGTAATTAGCCATGTGCTCGCCTCGTTCTGTGTGGTGGCACATGGCTATTTATAATATTACAATCAGTGAAATGCCAGACTGCAGGACAGTGAGCACGGGCTCTGCAGGAGGCTGTGCTGACAGGCAGGAGGGCTCTGATGGCATAGAAGGACTAGATGGGGAGATTATGTGTGCAAAAAATCCTATAGCAGCTTAGCAAGTGTGAGAGTTGCCCCTTTCTGTTGGTTTTATCAGCTAGACATGTGGGGGCACAATCAAAACCACTGTCTGCATAACTGCTAACTGGGAACACTGGTGCCAGGTGAAGCTGTGGAGGGGGCTGTGGCTGTTTCCACCTCATGCCAAGAGGGGTCTCACAAAACATTTGCAGAGGGCACGGCTCTGCCTTCCCTTCCTCCTTCCATCCCACAATCACAGCCAGCTACACAAATTTAAAATGCCCCCTGCAATAAAGCAGTGCAGCAAGATCCACATCCTTGGCCATCATTTCCAACTCTTGAGCCTGCAGGACACAGCAAATAACCTACCTCCAGTTATCCCATGTCCAGGATTCCCTGGCCTCGTCCAGGCACAGCAGTTTTGGTCTCATCACCCATTTAAATCGTGGATTTCATCCGTTTTGTTGCCACCACCTCAATTAAGGTGGCTTTCTAAACGTTAACAAGACACAGTAACAAAAGGGTGTTTGTAGATGAGCTGCATTTCCTCCAGCCACCCAGCACAATTGCAGCCCGACAGAGCAACTGTGCCAGCTCCATTTGCCAGTTCAAACGTGCTTGTTGTAGTTTTAGCAGTTAATTTGGGGCAGCCACATTTGGAATATGGTGAAATATTTTCAATGGCTCTCACAGAACCAGTTTTGCTGACAAAGTTTACACAGTGGAAAAGAAAACAGCGTTGGTTTGGCAGTTGGGAAGAACATCCCCGCTCCTGTCCACAGCTGGTGTCTTTGCCACTGCTGGATATTTTCAGGATATATTTGTTTGGGAAACATGAATAAAACTATTTTCATTAGTTCTGGGGTTGCTAGTATTTTATTTTTGCTTTGTTCCATTCATTAGCTGATCCTGAAGAGCGATTTACCAGCTTAGTTTTTGCAGAAATAGAAACAAATCTCAAAAATACCCCATTTTGGAGTTACAGGCGACCTATCAAAAAAGCTGGGAAAATTCAGACCCCATTTAAGTCAAGCCAAGAGTTGTTAAATTTAATGGGTAACAAACAGGGTGGAAGTGTTGCTAACAATAAAATAGATAAAATAGAGTGTTATCTAACAATAAAAAAGGATCCAAGTTGCAGCAATAGAATTACTAAGAACAAAATGCACGCAAGTAAATAAAAAGTAGCATTTAACACATCACTATTTCCTGCATGAGGAGGGTACTAAGATAAAATATTTAAAGGCAAACAAATCACATTGTTTCCCCCTCTCTGACATTGCAATATCCAATATTTCCCAAGAATTGAAACATTCAGTCCTTGAAGGGTGTTTAAACTCCACTTTTAATGCAGCCTAAGGAAGATCTGCTTCTCTGTTACTTTATAGCTGCATCATCATTTCCTGGACAGGCTCTTTTCTGAGCAGTGTTTCTGAACAGGTTTTATTCTGGATTCTTCTCCCAGGAAGCTTTATAAATGTAGAGTTTTATTACACAAACTACACAGACATAGCTCTCCATACCCTGCTTGTGGAGCCGTCTTCCACAAGACCCAACCAAACTGATTTTGGGAGAAAATCGTGTTCAGCTGCTAAACTGTTTTGCAGATTACTCCAAATGCCTCCAAGTTCAGAGCATTCAGCACTGGTAGGAAATTTCAGAACGTTTCTGACTCATGTTTCTGGGAAACCTGAATCTTGACTCAGCAGAGCCAAAGTTTTGTATTGCACAGCAACGAAGCCACTGTTTGACTTTCAAAGTTAACTCCCCTGAGCTGGAATAGGTGTGACACATCCTTTAACCCCAGGCAGAACAGCTCTGCATGCTCTGCTCTTACAGCACTCTCACATGGGAGTCCAGGCCTCTAATATTTAAAACTTGATGCACAAACTGTTTTCTGGCAAGGTTTTGCTCCAGCCCATCTGCTTGTCTGACATGGTGCCCACTCAGAAGATCCTATGCCAGTTCCAGCAGGGTCCAGGTGCCAAAGGCAGCTGAAGGAGTGCCCTCCATAAGGCAACAGGTTCCCTCCAAAGCTCCTCCTGCTCAAAAAAACACCCCACACTGATCAAGTAAATAAAATAGAGAAGTCAAACCTGCTCTCTTGACTTTCTAGTATTAGTCAGCAAAGCAGGGTCCAAGTCCCTCTCAGAACTCTCCAAAGCTGGACTAAGAAGAGCACAACAGCTCCCAGATCACAGGCCACTCATCCGGAAAAAACCCCAACACCTCACGTGGCAGAACACTGCAGTGGAGCAGGAATGATCTCTGCACACTTGGGAACAGGCTTTAGAATACTGCATGAAAATGAGTTACAGCGTTGAGACTTGTAGCTCACAGAGGACCCAACCAAAAGAAAGGGGGAAGATTCAAAGGGAAGCAGCCATCACCAGCTGAAGGAAGGAGTATTTTGTCTTTAACAGGTGGTGCAGGCTGGTCCTGCACCCTGTGCTCAGCCCTAAGTACCCCCCGAGTAAGCAAAATCAGGATAAATTTATAATTTGTCTGCCTACAGACAGTGTGAAAAATTAGGTAATCTGCTTGCAATATCTGTATTTGTATAGTTTCATATTAGTGACTAGACACAAACACTCCTTCCTGAAGTGCTGTTTGCCTGCTCACAAATTTATTTTCACACTAAGGTTCACAATGAGACCTTTGATGAAATGCATTTTAACATCTGAGGGTTAAGAAAAACCCATCCCTAACCTGAGTTACCTGCCAGTGCTTTTAATTACAGAACTTTGCCATTAATATTCTTCTTTCTATTGAGCTAATAAAAATCGTGCTGAATTTATATCTTTTGGTAACATCTTTACTGCATTTTTAATTCATTTGCTTCACTCTAATAAATATTTTCAGTGAAGTTAATTTAAGCAAACTGCTGAAGTACTTTGTTTCTCCAGAAACAATTGCTAAAGCCAGCTTCCCAAGCAAACCAAGCAATGAACAGTAGGACAAGGACAGAGTGTGCTTCTGTCAATGTTTCTCTTCCTCTACACATGTACACCCCCACTCAAAGCTATACAAACTATCCCTGGAAATTAGTGGATTTGAAATAGAAACAAACTGTCTTTCAATCTCTCAGCCTGATTCCCAGAACAGCCAGGGCAGAATGTACTATGATGAACACCATCTAACAACCCCCTGTGTATATAAATACAAAAAAAATACATTTTTTGCAGAACCACCAGTTTCCATGAGAAGGAAGCCTGCAAGGAGAGAGTGCTGTCTACAGCAGGTTCCACTGTGACAGAGGAATCTTAACAAAACATTGTGTGACCTTTCTGCACTTAAATTTTCAGTCCAAATTGTGCATTAATAGAGTGCTTGCAGCAGGACTAGAGAATGATTTATATAAAGACTGCTGTTAATTACTGACTGTGACAAATGAGAGAACGTAAGGCTCCTCAACTCTTGGTTCATTTTCCAGTGTGCTGTCACTGTACTCCACAGAGCTACAAACCAGTTGTGAGACCACCAACACGTCATGTTCTACCTCAGCTGCTCTTCCCTCTGCTCCCCCTTATCCAAGGGACAACTGTTCTGAGGTGCCAAATCAACACCAGTTACATATATACAATAAAACTTCTCATGTACAATGGGGTAGCTAATTCCTGTTGATGATCCATATTGTTCTTCCTATGACAAAAGCAATGCTTCTGAGATCTAGAACATCTCTGAGAGGATTTTTGTTGCCTTTGTCAGCAACTGGGAGGGATCTGTATTCGTAATCCTTCTGCTGCTGGATTTGCTCTGGCTGAGGTGTAAATGCAAAGGGAATCCAAGGGAAGGAACAAGTCAACAAAGAAATAAACAAGTTGGCACAGACTGGAGAGAGAAAGAATAATCAGAAAACATTTGTGAGGCAGGACAGAACCAGCAGACAGTGGTAACTTCCATGCACATGGAACTATTTACATCCTGGGCCTCGGGGTCAGTAAAGGGCTTTGAGCAGCTCTGATTTAGTGCACAGAACCTTCCTCCACAGAATGCACCCCTTGTAAATATATTTTGCAGAGATACTGTAAAATTCCCCAAGAACGTTGTTATGGATTAATGGAGTATGGAATAGTCTTAATGGGAAATTAAGCTATAACAACGCACATCAAAATCTTTACACTGCCACTGTAAAAATACTTATTAAAAGATATAGCTGGCAAAGTTAACCTTTACTTTCATAAAAGGGCTGTGCTCTTCATTCCTGGCAGGCAATCGAACCTGCCTCCACTCTCCTGTCTGCCCAGCTCTCCACAGCCCTTTCTGGGTTATCTTACCCCTGAAAGTTAGTGCTTCTCTCACAACCTGCACCAAAAATTAGTCTGAACAGCACAGAGGAGGTGTCTCTCAGCACCAAGCATCCCTATCTTACTCTTAAAGGTTTGTCATCTACTTCACATCCCTTGGCTGTCAAAGACAGCTGAACTGTTTTGTAGCATCAAGCCCCCAAAAGCTACTGAATGGTATGATTTATACGATATAAACACATATCAGATATCAAGAGGTGGACAAAGAAAGACAACTTCAGTCAGTGTCAATACTTATGGATAAAATGTTGTCCATTTCCTCTTTAATTGTAGGATGAGCTACAAGGGGAACTGAGCCTTCAGGTAATGCTACAGGTAACATTCACTGTCCCTACTGACAGAAGAGATTAAACGAACACAAATACCATTACAAAAGTGGCAGCTGCATTTCCTCAGCCATTCTGTCACTTCTGAAAACACACAGAACACCAAGGGTCCCAGGCTGTATTCTCCTTCTGAACTAATCCACTGACTGCTTTCCACCTCAGTTCAGTGGGAGCCAAACTGCAACACACACCACAATACATGAAATCACCTCAGTGGTCTGTGGGATCAGGCAGAAAACTCATCAAATCTACATGGAACTGGCTAAATCTCACGTGCTAAACCACCCACAAGGTCCAGTGTGACCTGACTGCAGCAGAAAATGACAGAGCTGTATCCCAAGTGATTCAGGAACATCATGTTTTTTGGTTTATTACTCTTGGAGAACTACACTCACTTTGACCTTGCTTTCTGCATTGCACCCCCAGTTCCCTCAGACCCTTCTGTGGGAGACTTCTGCAAGTTTCCAACTTCCTTTCCTTTATCCTTGAATGGCAATATCCAGAGACACTTTAACTTCACTTATTATCTCATGCTAAGGCCTATTTTCTATGGTTACATCTAATATATGCTCTATGCACAGCACCTCTCAAATGTAACCAACTAATGTTTCAAAGAAGGTCATAACAAGATAACAGACACCAAAAGGAAAAAGAATGTAAATATTCTAACAGTGCCCTATCTTTTGACTCCTCTGTATCTGCACTTAGCTGAAACCCCCATGGTTCCCACTGGTTCCATCTGCAGAGCAGTGAGATGTGTGTGACCTACAGGAATTCCAGAGGAAACCAAACCAGAAACTCCTCTACAGGAACCTCTCAGATGTGCTCCAACTACTGACAGCGACATCAGGATTCAAACCAATTCCTTCAGCCTCAAACCATGCACTTGGTGAGGCAATTCAGTGCAGCAGGCCACACCAAATCTAGCCCAAAGTAAAACAAGCCCTGGATTTCAGTAAAGGGGAGCTGTAGGGCCATACCCACTGACGGTTGCCACGTCCTCATTCCCTGCTTACACCAAACTACTCACAAGCACACACACAGCCTTAGTTTTCTCCAGGTTTCTCAGTGTCTGAGTTTACTCTGTGGAAAAGCAGAAGCAGTGGAATTTAGGTCATTACTGAAACTGCTTTGCTCAGTTTGCACAAGCATTTGGTGGAACGAAGTGCCAGACTACTCCTTTTCCCCCCCCTAGAAAGTTTCTTCACTCAAACCTGAAGCCCAGGTGCAACCTCAGTCCAGATGCACAGGTACTCTCCCATGGTTCACCCTCCTGCACTTTACAGCCACATGTTAATAGCTGGAAGAGCAGCACAACTGGGAAGCCCTTTTCACAAGCAGCATCTGGGAAACAATCACAACTGTATTTTCCATGGCAGAAACACACAAAAAGGAGAAGCTTAAACAAAGAGGATATAGCTGATTTATGCATAAAAGGAAGTTGGTTTGTGTATAGGAGTGACTTGCTTATGAAGTTTTAAGCATTAATATTCCTAATAGAGTTAATATTACTCTAACTTAAATAGATCATGTTTGGCTCCAGGGACAACGTACTGAACTGCTTCTAGGTAATTCTTTACCGCTGTCTCAATACTAGCTCAATTTATTTCAAGTTCAATTTTGACAAGTTCAAGTCCTGAACAGTCACTGTGGACTAGTTTGTGTATGCAATGAAAAAAAGAAAAACCAAACCGCCAAACTCATAATATTGCCTTGAACACAGGATTTGCTCTTTCAGAGAGCCCAGCAACAGTAATATGCATTATACAGTCTCCAGTGACCCAGAATGCTTTACAAACCGCCTTTCAGAACTACTCACTCCTCATAAAGCACAATCTCACTGAACTGCAGCAGCTGCTTCTGAAGAAAACACAGAAGCATATCTAGGCCGGAGCAAATAAAGAACAGCACTTCCACCTCTGGTGAAAAGGTTTGAATTTAGGGGCAACACCCAGCTAACTATTGTTCCTGTTACATACCTTGGATGTTTGCTTGGCCAGAAAACAACATTTCCAACAGCCAAAAACTGAAAGAGTGCTACAGAGCATGAGACTGGCCTAAGCCCAAAGCAGTGCCTAACAAAAGCAACTTTTTCTTTTGAAAGCATCACCTGACAGTGCTCTTTGACAGCAGCGCCGTGATTGCCCCACCCAAGATCCACAGAACAGCGCACTAGAATAACCAGAAACTGAGCGGGACAGTTCCGTGGAGAACACACTTCCTTCAGCAAGGACGGAACAGGAACAGCAGGGAAAAACCTCAGGAAACCACACTTCAGCAATGATCACCACCAGCATGTAAACAACAGTAACTTTTAAAATCCTTTCTGCTTTATCCAGCTCAGAAAGTTACAAGTCACCCTTTTAATTACCACCGCTTTTTTACCTAAATAGATCAAGCCAAATCCTCCCTGGCCGATCTGACTGCCCAGCCTCCAGGTTTTTCCTTCGGTGTCTTTCAGGATCATGTCTTTAGGGAGAGGGACTGGCAGCTTGCCTTTGCCGGGACCCTTGGGCGGCATCGTACCTTGAGAGGGGGAGAAAATGAAAGAGAAAGTAGGTTGAGAAAAAGTTGCCAGAAGATGCACTCTACCCCGGTGGGCTTTGCCCGCAGAGCGCAGCGGGGGCGCGAGGCGCTGCCCCTCAGTCCCGCTCCCCCTCACGCACCTCCGCAGAGCGCCCTCGGCTTCCCGCCGCCGCCGGCCGCAAACTTCCCGGCCGGGAACTTCCGCAGCAGCAGCAGCAGGAGGAGGAGCGGGCGGCGGGATGCCGTGTTCCAGCGGGGAAACCCTGGGCGGGGAGCGGGGCAGGGCCGGGACACCCCCAGGCCAGCCCAGGCCGGGACGGGACTCCCGCCGTCGCCTCAGGGCCCTCAGCGGGGCGGGGCGCGCGCCATTTCCCGCCTCCCCTCAGCCCGCCCGTGAGGCACCAACACCGCCCTCGCCTCGGGGCGACGGAGCTACGGGGAGATGGAAGCAGCAGAAGGAGCTGCTTGTTGGGAGTCAGAGCAGTGGGGAGATGGAGCGGGGAGTTGGAGCTGGGAGTTGGGAGACGGAACAACAGGGGGATGGGGGACGGAGCAGGGAGATGGCGCCCTCGAAGCCGCTTCAGCCCCCAAGCGCTCCGGCTCCTCACCTCAGGGAGGTGATGGAGGACGGAGATGGCACCTGCCAAGCCGCCTCAGCCCCAGAGGCTCCGGCTTCTCGCCTCAGGGGTGAGGAAAAGGGAGATGGAGAAGGGAGATGGGAGATTGGAGACGGAGCAGCAGGGAGAGGGAGTAGACGGATAGGGCACACAAAGCCACCTCAGCCTCGGGTGCTCCAGCTCTCCAGCTTTTTTAATCTGGGTTTTGCAAGTTAGAAACTTTTTCTTTCCTTTTTTTTTTTTTTTTTTTTTTTTAAGTTATTTGGTGCTTAGTGAAGTAGGTGATCAAACTGTTTCCTGACTGAGGTAACAAAAGTACCTCAGCTCACAGGGGTTTTGAGGTGCAGCAAAACCCTTCAGGAGGTGCAGTGAAGTCACAGAACTGACATGGTGCCACCCCTCAGGCCACTTCGATTTTACCTCAGGATCTTCCTGGCAGAGGACAGGGATCACGATTTACACACAGAAACACAGGTACCCCAAAACAGCACAGGGAAGGGGCAATGGCCACCTCAGGTGGGTCAGCCAGTGCTCCGGGAGACATACATCTGACCCAGGGGTGGATCAGCCCCATCACCTTGGCAATAAAGGATACAGTGAGGTGGGGTTTAATTCCCCAAGATCCCAGGGAAACAAGCCGCCATCTTGAGCACAAGCCACCATTTTGTGTCAGCTTTGCTTTATTGTCAGGGCCCGTTCCCCCAGGTGGTGGTCACTGGGGGCCACCACAACATAGTGACAGGTCCTTTTGAGAAAAAAAAAAAAAAGAGAGGTTTAAAACTTAAACTTCTAAGTCATTTTTTAAAAAGGAAAGTTTTAAAAAAAGTTCCAGAATAACCAAAATCCAGAACTTCTTCAGCAACCCCATAATTTGCAAGTGAACTTAAAAGTAGTGACACAGATTATGACTGCAAAGTCTGTGTTGCTGCCAGTACATTAAGCCTTAATGTAACAACCTTTTCTGCTTTGTCAGTCTTGCAGGCTTTGTGGTTTTATCATCAGTGAAAGGACCAGCTCAAAAATTGCCAGCAGAAAGCTCGACCATAAAGGGTAGAAATTCAAGATTGCCATAAAGCATTTTATAGGGTTTCCCCTTTTACCAACAGCTGTCAAAACACACTGTAAGAGAGTGGCGTTGGGGTTGTTTTGTTTATTTAAAAGAAACAAACAACTACAGATGCCCAGTCCAGCATCAAAGAAACCATCACCACTTATGGAGAGAATTCACACTTTTATTCAATTTGAGCAGTGCTTGGGGTATCTGTTACCTGGGGTGAAACCACTATTCTGCCAGGGGTGAAGAATATTTTCAGAAGTAAATTGTCTCTAAATACTTGCCTGGGAATCAGAGGATAAGCCTCTGTTTAAGGAAACAGCTTTTTTTGCTCAGCTATTGCTAAGAGGTGTACACATGATTAAACTGAAACGAAAGTGTGTTGGGGATCTTCCTGCTTCCGAGTTTTTTTCCCTGCCCACAAAATTTCACCAGAATAAGAAAGTAAAACAAATCAGATGTGGTTTATTTTGTCATCCAGACATCTAGCAGATACCAGGGATAGTATTACATTGCAAGCAGACATCTACATTGTTACGTATCTCAAGACAGTTTGTTGTTGGGTTTTTTTTTTTTTGATCCAGGAGAAAACACCATAAATTAAAAGACTCAAAATTTGTAGAAATTGTATGGAGAAAAAAAATAGAATGAGTATGAATGAATAGTAAGAGACATGATCCTAAGGAAACAGAACTGATTAGATATTCCTATTTTTGTTTTATTTGTAAGTATGTTAGAACTGGAATTGCCTTTTGTCCCCACAAAACCACTGAGAATACTTTAACATCAGCAAATTAGTAGGACACATTGATTTAATGAGAGGTTGGGGCTCAATGCAAAACTTCCCAGCTTGTAAATATGAGTTGTTTTGAGCTCATTTAGCTCTTTTTATTCATGAGCAAGATCACAAAAGAAGAAAACAAGTTCATGCAGTTCTGAGGAATAATGAAGTAATCAAAAAAAGGCTATTTCAAAAATAGCCATTATAAGCTAATAGCCAAACTAAAAGTAAAAATAGGTGCACAGGGGTCTATTTAGTTGCTAATGGATACAGTAGAATAATGCAATCTGTTACTGGTTTTGAAAACTGAAGTCTTTATCTATATTAATATTGTCCAGAAAGTTCTTTTCTTCCATTTTAGGCAACAAGACCACATGACATCCCTTTGACTCCCACAACACACACCTGCAGAGGTAGTTAAGGTTTTTAAGTAAAAGTTTTCTCATACTAGTAAAAGAAACTGTAAATTTACAGCTTCAACTTCATCCAGATGGAAGAATACCTGAAACCTGAGCCATCCTTGATAACTTGCAGCTCCTTCACAGCTCACACAGTGTAACATTCTGTCGTACAAAAGGGTTCAAGGTATGTATGCTACAAGTCATGGAAAATAACTGTGGGGTTGTTGGATTGTTTGGGGTTTGTTTGGGGTTTTTTTTGAAAGAGAATAGGTATGAAGTTAAAGATTTTCAAGGTTTTATCATTCATTACAAGAGTTCAAAACCCTTAGAGGCAATTGCACAGGAATGCAATAGAGACTAATAATATCACTCATTAAAAAAAAAATACTAAAAAGAAAAGTTTCCTTCACATACCAGACCACTCCCAAAGAATCAGTTTATTATTTAAATCCAGATCTTTATTAATAAATAACAGTAACTAGTAGGCCCACAAAAAGTAGTACACGAATGTTCCTAGCAAGTATTTTACAAGTCCATTTTGGACACTGTAAAACACAAAATTCCCACATACATGTTTTTAAAAATCAACAGCCCTGAGAAAGGCTCTAACCAGATTAGAAGTTGATAGCAGGCCCTTTGGCCCTATAAATAGCACATCCCTGTGTCTGTGGGTGGGACTAAGGAATCCTCTTTTCCTGTTGGGCTGAACTGGACAGAAAGCTTTTTTCTCCTGCCCTGCCCTGTCCTGCTCAGCAGGGCATTAGCAACCCCCCCCCCAAAAAAACCGTGAACCTCATTTAGGCACGTTAAAGCCTCTGTTGCCTTCAAAGTTGCTACAAATTAGCAAGTTAGGTGATGTAGGGGGCAAAAAGGGCCAAAATAATTATAGATACCAGGGTGGTTTTTTTGCTTGGTTTTGTTTCTTTCAGGAAAGCCTAATTATTACAGAAGCAATTTCCCTTCAAGGTCATACAGCCACCACTACTGCCAGACTCAAGAATCCTTACAGGAGAAAGGTGTGTATTCTAATAAGAGTGAAAGTATACAAATCCTACCAGTATCAACCAAAAATGCTATCAGATTGCTGTTATTTGACTTCCAGTTGGCACATTGCTGCAAACAGCTGAAGGCCACAGGCCCTGCCCTGGAGGATTTATCCTGTGTGCAGTTCAACTGCATTTGTTTCTGTCTTTGTTTTAAAGCACTCTGCATTGAACATTCAGTCCATCTTCCCTTTATTTTAATCTTTTTTTCTTCTCACTGCTGAAAGCCCAGCTTGAATATAGACTGTTGCAGTCAATTATATGAAATCTTGCAGTATCACATACTCAAAGCCCCTCAAATTTGCTGCAGGAGGTGAGCACTTGTAGCTTCTCTCACTGTTGCATTGTGATGCTTGTGTGGTATTTAACGCTGACATTTTAGCCCTTCCACATTTAATTCCCCCCCCCCCTTCTCCAGACCTCACTGTTGCTTAAAATATCATGGCTAAATTTACTCTAGAGATGTAACATCTCTGTATTAAGACCATTGACAACCAGGCATCAAGTTTCCCAGTTTCTGCTGAGAAAACTATTTGTGTTGGTGCATCTGCTCTGGCTGTGCCTGTTCCATTGTCACTATGCTCGCTGCCACTTCCTCAGAACTTTGGAAGTGATTACTTTTTGCAGTATCAGGGGATCTCCAACATCCAGGGGCCATGTTGCTCAGCTCAGTCATTGTCTGGGTGTGCTGACACCCATTTCAGAGACTCCTGACTCCATTTGGTGTGACTGGCCCCCTGATTGAGATCACCTAATTACAATAATTAGGCAGCTCACCTCAGGATATTATGAGAGCAACCCACCCAAACCTAAGTCCATATGGTTTGCAATAGCTAATGAGTCAGTTAATGTGCTATGTCCAGGAGTAATGGACACTCAATATGGATGGCATGGAGACATCATTTACCAACTTCCTGACTGATTAAGGTTTTTCATGTAGACACTTCTTGTAGTTTGCATCTCGTGGTAAGTTCAAAGTATTAAAGGCTTTTACATGTTAAACAGAGTGGAGGAAAACAGCTGAGACTCTTAAAAGGCAGGTAAGAAAATACTCCTCTCTTTAAAGACAATACAGAAGATTGGAAATCTTGGGAGTTTCATCTGAAATACAATACTAGGAATTATTTGAAAAGTGCTGGTAAAGTACAAGAGATGACAATGGCAATAGGTGACATCTGCTTTAGTGTAAAGTAGCCTGAATGAATGACTCCCACACTTCTAGAGGGGGCACTTAGCCTCTGGAATTTGTGTACCCAGTCTCCTTTAACACTCCCCCTACTACCTCATGGAATTGAGCCCCAGTTCTGAACTAACCAGATCAGGGCATCAATACAAGGGCAAACCTGGCAACAGAAGCACCAGAAGCCCTGAAGCAAGTAAGGGATGTGTGGCTTTTGAATGAGCTACAGAATCTATCCAGCCAGGGCCGGGATTCCTGTCCCCGAGCCTGTTCCTGCTGTCCTCATTTTCATGGCTGTTGGGATGAGATGTGACTCCCTGTTCCTGTCACTGTAGCTGAAAAGACAGTCAGACCCTGGCTGTGTTCCTTATCTGTTGGGTGTCAGGGGTTTTCTTGCTTGTGCCTTTAGAAAGCACTTATTTCTGAGCACTGAAGGAAAAGTGTTTTCCATGTTTACTTTCAGAAATGTGTGAAGAGGTGATCTAAGTTTATTGCTGCTCTGGGAATGGCTTGTGTTTGCAGGGAGAGCAGGATGTCTAGTGGCTGGAGCAGAGAGGGGGATCAGGAATGATTTCCCTTATGGGACTAATTCCTGGAGTCCTAATCCTGGCTCTGCTACTGACTGACTTTATATGAATAATTTCATTTTTGTGTCATTTTATCCATTTGAAGCACTCTGGGTGGCTTGGTTGGAGGCACTGAGATTCTCTGGAATGGGATAAAGAGATTACAGGAACATTAGTAGTAGCACACCAGTGTTCGTGGTCAACAAGAAGCAGTAACTTCTTTTGCAGTGCGTGTGAAAAGGTTTAGAGAAGCCAAGAGGAATTTGGCAAAGCACTCAGGGAGAAGGTGCATATAATCACTTCAGTCTTTCCATTTCTGAGATTAACCACATGAAGTTGTTCAAGAAGGGGAACTCATCTGTCATAGCATTCATTATTCACATATCAATGCTACTTTTTATGTATAAACTTAATTATGATGAGGGGATATATTAAATATGACTCATTTTACTGCAAGATTGATTTTTTTTTTCCCCTGACCTCAGAATAAATATTGATCTTCATGATCTTTAAATGTAGTGCAAAGGTTGTTTTATTAATGGCATATTAATAGAAAGTAGCCCTGACCATGCAATATTAATATATTTGCATTGTTAGTCTCAGATCCCATCCAGAAGGAAGGAGGCAGGGTGCCAATGCCTTCTTTCCCAGGAGAGATCAGGAGGCTGTTGATTTTAATGACCGTTAAGACTCCTTTCAGTTTGTTGTTGTAGTTTGGTTTTGGGGTGTGTTTGGGAGGTTTTTTCGTTAAAAACAGCAGTGAAGTGACAAATCCAGTGTATGATATGCCTGATAAAATAGTGCTGTGTCATGTGTCCAGCATTCCCAGGAAAGCAAGGCACTGTCCTGGCCTGATGGTGCTCCACTACCCACTGCCATGGGGTCAACTCCATGAGCAGAATCACAGTGGAGAGAAGACATGGGATAATTTGGTGGTTTGGGATTCAGTGTCTGGGGCTCTGATTTCTTCAATAATCAGGCTAGGAATTTTCCTAACAGCTGATTTTTAAAAGCAGTTGTCTTAGTCAAGTGAGGGTTCACTTCAATTAATTTATTTTTCTCATCTGATTTGCATTTATAGTGACTCTTGAAAATCCAGGAGCTGCTGTTCTAGTGGTTGGCTGAACCAAGGCAGGTGTGTTGTTTTTAATTATATTGAATTGTATGTGATTTTTTCCTGAATTCTGCTCTATAAAGAGCAGGGACACGAGATCACACACTGAAATAGCCTTTAAATAGTTCCTATAATTCCTGAGAAAACAGTGCCCACTTAGCTAAAGGATGCCTTTTATAAACCCTGTGTTATCAGCAGTCTTTCTGTTTAATACATATTTTGAGTGGTTTGTGCCAGGTGACACCAGTCAAGAGGCAAGATGACAACTTCCATTCCATAGTTTATTAGAACCAAAGGAAATATATATGTCCAGTATCACACTGGACATACTTACAATTAAGAAAGGGTTGTGACATAAGCCACTAAAAGTCTGGTAACCTGACATCAAAACTTTGCAGCTTTAGAACTAATTTTGACAGAAAGAATAATCATAGTCCATCATGATAACTGGAAAGTGGAATAAAAGGCACTGCTGCTTTGCATCGTGCCAAAATAACTTGGTATCTATCTTTGCTAAGAAAACTAGACAAGAGAAGTGTGATAGAACCAATTCATTTGGACTTCAAGGTGTTTAATGCAGAGTTACATGGGAAACTATTAATTAAGCTGGAGAATGTGTGAATAAGTGCAAAAAAGTATGAAACAGTGGGCAAGGAGTAATAAACTGAAAGGGGAAATAGCATATGACAGAGAGGTTACCAGTTTCCAAGGGATCTACCTCAGGACCTGTGTCATTCAGTATTACTGATTTCATGAGCAACAAAACCAAAATAGATGTGTCCTTAAACAATTTGCTGAAGAATAAAGTTGTGAGGCACTGGAGTACTGGTGTAAGAGAAACAAAACAGAATTTCATGGTACAAAACTTATGGCTTTGCTTCTTGAAACTGCTGGTATGGAGGAAGAAGAGGAGAATCACAGGATGACCGTGAGCAGGTAACAGGACTTTAGATGTCTGAAGGAAAGTCAGACCTGATTCTAGGTTGTATCAAATCAGATATTTTTATGATGAAATTCAGAATACATTTTTGGTAGTCTTTCACTGATAAATTCACCTTTACAGTCCTGTCCACTCTGTAAGTGTTAAATCACGAAAGTTGTCTCAACCAATGCAGAGAGCAGTGATCACATCTAGTTTTTCTGTGAAAAGCAGAGCTAGATTATGGAGTGGAAGAGCAACTCTTCTGCTGGAGAGCAGTTCTTGTAAGAAACAGATTTGATAAGAAACTGTGAAGAAATTTCTTGCCAGAGGCAGAGTAAGCAGAATTCTGTGGTTTTTCAGATGTCAGGTGTGTCGAGGGGTAGGAACACCCAGAAACCCCTTTGCATAAACAGTAAGTGGTAGGGGATTAATTAACTTGATAGTTGGATGGAGAGCTGGGCAGAGAACAGAAACAGGATATTTGTTTTGTACCTTCAGAAAGGTAATAACAAGGCTGAAGGTATTATGATGTGTATTATAGGTAGATATGATAATATTTTAGGGTATTCAGGGCTAGATTTTGCAATCAGCCCATCTTTCTCTGCTTCATGATGTGAACACCTATTACTTGCATATACTTTCATCCCTTGCACAGGAGAAAAGGGCAAGAACTGATGAGTTTTGAGATAATTTTGTTTTTTCCCCATAGGATTTTCTAGGAAAAGAAGTGATTTCAGCCAATTTAAGCACTGTTATTAGTTTGGTGCTTCCAAAGTGTAGAGATACAATAATGGCTATTCCAGTAAATTAAGGCAATGGCATTTAACCAAGTGTTCCAGTAACATCCTGGGCTCAGTTTGTCCCAGAAGTTTTCAAGGGAAAATGGGACCTGTTTACTCGTTGCCTTAATATTTTGATGAAAATGTAACTTTTTTGCACTTTTCTGTGACTTTAAAAATTAGTGACTAACTTCCATATTAGGGATATCAACAGCCACAGTTAATGTATGCTACTGCAGAGGGTCCTGTGAATTTGCTTGTTTGTTTGTGTGTCTGCTCTTGGCTCCTCTGCTTCTGGGTGTGATATTTTATTGGAGCACATGATTTAAAGGAGCTGGTTGCCTGCTGGGGTATTTATCCTATATAAATTCTACATTAAATGACAAATTTTAGACCCATCAGATCTGGGCAGAAGACTAAGTCCATCCATTGAAATCGTATTTGTGTCATTACTTTCTAATGAATTCTGTACTACAGCAGGTGTCAAATCATATCTGTTGTTTTGCAATCGAGGACGAATAGAAGATGTATTGCTGTTGCAAATGAATCTAATATGAATCTAATGAGCAGTAATGAGCAACTGTTTTGTCATTATTGAGGCAACCACTGTGATGCTAATAAACTCTCATTTCTGCTCTTTAGAAAAAAGCACTGACCAGGATTTATAACGTGGCCTTAATGTCCCAAAAGCCTGAGGCAAAAGAGAAGAGTGGAACCCCTAAACTGAGCATAATTTAGTAATTTTCTGTGTGGCAGGCTTCTTATTTTCTCTTATTAAACGAAACCTGGTTTAAGTCTTTCAAGCTTTCTTACATTTGAAAGGAAAAAGATGAAGAATGAGTGTCTATTAAGGGAACATAAAGTTAAGGAGATGGGCATTCTGCCTTAATTTTCTTTAACATAAGTGCACTAATTCCGTACTTCTACACTTGACAGTGCTTTTGTAGTGATAAAGGCAACTGTGTGCAACTGTTTTAAAAGCAGTCACTTTAAAAGTAACAGGCCATTAAATCAATATAGAACTATAATATATTTTGGGGGAAATATCACAACTCTTTTAATTGAAGCTTCATTTTTTTTTTTTAATTTATTTGCATTCTCCATGGGTCCTAAGAGTGCTGAATAAACAGAAATACCTTTGACACAATAGCATCAATAGCTGTACCACATAACTGAAATGTAAACGAGTTCTGACTCCTGTGTGGCTCTGCCTTTCCCTAGTATCAATAATACATGGAATGATACATAAAGCTGTGGAAAAGGGACAGCTGGGTACACGGTGCTCACAAGTGGAGCACAGGAAAACCAGTCAGCACTGCTTTTCTAAAAGCTAAGTACTATACTTCCATCAAAAAATAATGCTTCTGTGTATACAGTCTTCATGGACTCATCTCTCTGTGCAATAAAGCTGGATGCACTGGAGAGATCATTCCAGTATTTCATTTGGAGCTCTGAACTGTTCTGTGCAGGGTGCAGCTGTTTGCTTTACTACAGTACACTGCAGACTCGCTTTAAGTGCTCAGTGGAGACCGTGTGGCCAATATTTAAGGTATTCTATAGCCACAGCAGTGGCACTGTGAGTTCCTGAGCGAGCCAGGGGATGGGCAGTGGGCACATCACAGCAGCCATCCCTCAGAGCTGCAAATAGGGCATCAAAGGGGGTGTGAAACCAGAAACTGTTCCTTCAGTGCTGGGGCATCCAAAGGACTTTGGGCCCTCTGAGCAGGAGCTCAGTTAGCAACAGTTCTCATTCACTGGCATTCCAGTTCCATGTCCTGCTGCAGGAGGGAGGGCAGCAGAAGTCAGGCTTTCCATCAGTTGTCCTGCCGGTGCTGTGCTGTTGTCAGGATGGGCCATTGCATTCAGCTTCTCCTCCCAGCCTCAGGAATACATGGATCAGATTTACTCCCCTTCAGGGACACCACAGGGTTGGGTTTCAGTAATACTTGATGTGCAGAGTTGAAAAAGGCAACTCAGCCCAACAGCATCAGTGTTCTGGAACTCACCTTTCTAGATGTACCCACACTCATTCCAAAATTCACATGGCTTCTTTCACTCCTGAGGGAATTAGTTCTCATACTCCTCAACTGTTTTGTACCACAAACCAAGGCATGGTGAGGGGAGACAATCAGGAGCTTTGCTTTGAAATTGTAATCCTGATCTGAACTAAACCCCTGGTGGAGATGCCTCCATAGTGTAGAAGAAAAGGTGAAGCAAGAACAGGCCCAAGTCCAAGTCCAAGCATTACTATTAAACTACCACCTTTAGTCAGGAGAGTCCGTGAGTTGCACATGATGTAAAAGGATTGTGATTTAAAGTTTTTGTAAGAAACATCTGATTTCTTTGTGCATTATGGTGTAATGCACTGTATTAGTTTCTTCACTGGGGATTTGATTCCTTAGATGATACAGAAATTTTTGTGACACAGCACATCTAATGAGGGCTTTTACACTGGTCGAGGAATTAATTGTACCATACACAGAAGTCACAGTTTGAAGGTGTAAATTAATATTGCATGAAAGTTCAAGACTGTGTTTCACTTTGGTATCTACAATTTCACAAAATCATAGAAATCAGCTGAGATCACTACAGTTTTTCTGCCTGTATGAGATGGAACTGCCTTGTGTGAGTGTCTGTCCCTGACACTGTCATTACATCACTCCAGTGACCTGCTGTAATTGAGTGGTTCATCCCATCGGGGCTTTATGGAAAGCAGATTGGCATGGGAAGGCATTTGAGGAAATCCCTTAAGGATGTAAATATCACTTGCAGGAATCCAGAGGCATGTCTTTAAGAAAAGAAAAAAGATTTCCTTCCAAGAATCCCAGCCTTCATGTGCTACTGCTTTTTACATAAATAATGAAACAGCTGTTTAGCATAACCACTGAAAGCACTGAAAACACCAAACCCAGCCAGTCTCCAGAGACAGCCTTCCCTTTGCTTATGGCTCTCTCCTCTGTTCTGTTGCCTCCTTGGAGTAAATGTCAACAACAAATTAATCAAGGGGTCATTAAGCTCTAATAATCTATCCCAGTCCATCCCCTTGTTCACATAGAATGGAATCACAGAGTCATTTGAGTTGGAAAAGACCCTTAAGATGGTCAAGTCCAACTGTTAACCCAGCACTGCTGAGGCCACACTAAACCAGGTCTCTGAGTTCCAAATCTACTCCTCTTTTAAATCCCTCCAGGGATGATGAATCCATGACTTCCTTGGACAGCCTGTTCCAGTGCTTGACAACCCTTTCATGGAAAAATTTTTTCCTAATATCCAATCCAAACATCCTGTGGTGCAATTTAAGGACGATTCCTCTCGTCCTGTCACTTGTTAGCTGGGAAAAGGGACTCCCCCACCCACGGTTCTCTGCCTGCCTCTGTGGGGCTGGAGCAGGGAAAAAACACACCTTCCAGGCTCCCCTGTTTCCCCCCTGCCTGTGTCCATGCACAGGAAGGCAGTAGATCTTTGTTGTATCCTTCTTGTTAATGTGGCTCACTTCAGCACCTGGGGGAGTTAATTCTTAGGAAAGGAAGCTAGAAACCAGCTGACACCCTAGGAATTTTGGGGAGATGTTTTGGTTGGCATGTGCTAAATTTCTGGCAGAGGTGGGCATGTAACATTGTAAGGAGAAAGAAGTAGCTTTAGCTGTACAACAGTTGTGTGCAGTGTGGCTTTATAAAGTCATATAGAGTTGTATTTGCATTCTTATGAAACCATTATGAGCTCTACAAGGGCCATGTGTAATCCAGCAAGGATGACCACCTGGATCCCATCCCCTTTAGATTGGGAAGTACAGTCTTGCACTTTTCCTCTGTTAAAGAGCTGACCCTGCTCTTAAGGAGTGAAGGGCACCTGAATCCAAATGAGAGAGACAATATGCATAAAGCAAATGGAGTCACATTCCCTATTCTAATAGGTGGCAGAAAATCCATAAGGAAGGTCTGCATAAATTTGTCCCCAAGGCAGGTAAAGGAGCAATAATGCAGCCAAGGGAAATGTTACCCACACAGCAGAGCAGCACCAACACTATGGAAGGGCTGTGTGTAAGGACATTGGATAAGGAGGCCATTCCAGATGGATTTCAAGTCACAGGATTGGGAGAGAGGAAGCAAATCTACACCTCAGCTTTCCAAACATGGCCTGACTTTAAAATGCCCAGAAACCATTTTGCTTTGCTTTGTGTACTGACCACAAAATATGAATTACAGAAAGAGGAGAAAGATTGCAGGGATCTTGTGAAATTAATTCTTCCTGACAGGCTATAAAAGTAATCTTTGTTTCGAAATAAATTTCTATCAACTCTTCCATCCCACCAAGTTATGACAGGCCACAAATTCGGCCCCTTTAACTGACTTGGGTGTGGAAATTACAGGGTGAAGTTTTATAGCTTGTGATTATCAGAACAGATGATCACAAAGGCTGTCACAGCCTTCACAGCTCTGGAATTTCTAGACCTTTCAACTGTATTGTTAATCAGATATATGCATTATTTTTAGTTTCGTAGCAGTTGTGCTCAGTAGTTTTACATAATTTTGTAATCCAAAAAGAAACCAGTTCAGTCTGTATTAATGCCCTGCAGAAGGCACTTGTTCCCCACGACTGGATGAATTAGAATTGCTTAATTTTCACAACACTTTCTTTCCCTTTCTAAGTTCTCAGAGTTTCCCTCAAGCTATCAATGATCTTGTCATTCTCTAGCTCTCATGTGCTTTGTTCCTTGACTCTTTAGTGGAGTTCCACTGTGGCTTTTAAATCTCTTTTTTTAATAGCTAAATGCACAAGGGAGTGAGGTTCATTTCTAGTTTTTGCAGGTTAGTTATTGTCCTCAGTTTTTCTGCACTGATACGGGCTTAGTTTTTGGCAAAAGGAAGAGCAAGGTAATTCCAAACACACTCTCTGTATTTGATTCCTCACTACTGTGATGCTTTTGTATTTGTCTAATGCAAGGCTTTAATTTCATCACTGTTCTTACTTACTATTATTGCTGCCATAATAACAGCTTTTTAAAAGAAGAATGTTTAAGGGAAGAAAGAGTTTTATGGATTAGACAAAGAGGTCATTTCTAAACAGGGAAAGCATAAAAGCCACCTTCCTATTGTAGCTGGGGACAAAACAGCCTAATGAGACCATTGCAAGCAATAATCATGGGGATAAAGCCACAGAGGAGCCTCTGCAGAAGGTTCTGGTGACAGTCATCCAGCTCCTGATTCCTGCAGGGAAATCCAGGGAACACAAGGCAAAGGACATCCAGTGTAGTAAGTGGAAAAATGGTAATAGATATTTTACATCCCAGGTTTAAAGAGATTGTAGAAAAAGAAGTAAGAGCATCAGGAAAGAACACAATTGCTTGTTCTTTTGGGCAGGAGTGCTGGAGACTTCTGTAACTTTTAGGAACTTTGTTTTCAATACCTGGGATGATTTTTCATTTATTTTCCTGAGGGCTCCCCAAGATGTATTTTTAAGGTGCAATGGATAAACAAAACCTTATTTGCAGTTTCTCTTTCCAACTTTACAGTGAAAACATTGTAATAAATGCAGAATGCATGCAAAACATCTGTCAGAACCTGACATTATTTCCTCTTTATGGCTCAGAGTGGGCTTTCATTAATTGGTTGTAAAATGAAAATATCAAAAAGCTTGTTCAAAATGCACAGTAAAACCCACAAATGCTTAGAGGGCCATGTTTATAAGGGTGATTTTCATACTGGCATTTGCATGAGTCAAGGAACACAAGCAGATGAAACAGAAACCTAGACAAAGCATTGGAAAGTCCAAGAGTTCCGTGAATTATTCTTCTGCTGTTAGAACAGGCAAGTTTGTTGCGTGGTTGTCTTTTATTTTAAAGCAGCTCCTGTGTTATAATGTGCTGTGAGCTGGTGTGGGAGGGACTGTCCCCAGTGACACCTGATGCTCATACACAAGGGCATTTGAGGGTTTGGCACTTTTGCAAAAAAAAAAACCCAAAGCTTTGTAGTTTATGCATCAATCTACTCACAAGTCTCTTGTCTGCACCAAGCTTAAGACTCTGGATTATCATAAAAGGGAGGGGGGAAACCTGTTAAAGAACTTGCACTGCTTTGAAAGGGCAGCAGGTGAAAGCAGAGAACCAGCACGTGCTTTTAGTGGTGTGATCACAGCACTGAAGTCACTCCCAGCCTTTAAAGGTCACCTCAGGTCTCTGCTTCATCGAGGTACCACAGACAATTACTGTGACGACTTAATTAATGAAAATTTGGCAGTGTGGGTACTAAAGGGAGCCAAACAAACTCACCTGTATCAGTATTTAAGCTCTGATGAGACTTGCATGTTTTGCAGGTGCCTGTCCAAGTTGTACAACAACCAGTCCTAAGAATGTGCATTTTTTCCCAGGGTATCTCAATATGTGTGGGGTTTTGTTTGTTGTAGTTGGGTTTTTGTTTGGTTGCTTTCTTTTTAATAAAAACATTGATTTCCAAGAAAAGCTCAGGAACATAGTGAAATACCAGATGATCTCTAGATTCCAAGGAATGTGTCTAAAACATATTTGAATGTTATATTTTTATATTTTAATCCATAGAATTGTACCTTGTGTGAGAGACATGTAGCATTCCAACTCATTACCAAAATAGCTTTTCACAGGTACACTTTAATTTAAATCAAGTGAAAATTCTTTCAACTATTTTGCTTTCTCCTATGGTTTTCCCACCTTGTTAAAATTGTCATTTAGGGATTATAATTACTAATGATTTGTCATTTTTCTATAATTCTGAACAAATCCACTGAGTAAATTGTAACATACAGAACAGCATATCTAGAATAACTTTAATTTAGTCAAGGTTTGTATAGCATTCTATTAGTGTTATGAAATCTTAGTTTATTAAAGAAAAGGAAGGTTTCCTGCACAACTGATTCTTGCAGAAGGTTTTCAAAGATTCTTCCAAGCAGTTCTGTCAACAAGACCTTTGTCATTATACAAAAACATCATAAAATATGGTCCATATCTCTTCTTCTTAAAGTGTTTGGCTCTTCAATTCAGAAGGAAACTATGCTGAGTCTTGGACACAGTTTTTTTGACAGGATTATCATCCTTGGGGCAGGTGTATTTACAGTCTGGTTCAGTTTTTCATATTGCAGAATTTTCATTCTTGGAAACTGCTGTGGGGATGGACCTGTTGTGTGTAATGGCAGCTAAAAATTGCATCCCAAATTCTCTGTGTTTCTGCTGCCTTTAGCCTGCTTTCTGAGAGCTTGGCTTAGAGCATCCTCTTTTATTTTAAAGGTTATGTTTGTGGGCAGTTTTGTTTGGGTCTTGGAGGTGGCTTGGTTGGTTTTTTTTTTGCTTTAAAGAAAAGTTAATTTCTGAAAGCAATTTATCCATTAGTACTTGTTAGTGTTTCACATGGTAAGCAGCGACCTACAAGCACAGGCTGGAAAGTCAGAATTCTCAAGTTCTAATCCTGGCAGAAGTGTGGGCTGTAGGTATCCACAGATTCTTGCTATGTTCAAGTATCTTCTTGTATTTGCTAGACTAAAGAAGGCCTATAAGGACCATGTCTTAAACCTTATTACCTGTGGTCTTAAGGAATTTAAGCCAAAGAAGTGCCGAGCGTTGCCTCCTGTTGGTGGAGCAGAGCTGCAGTGAACCAGGGCTCAGGCTCAGAGCCTCCCCTGAGGAGCAGAGTGACAGCAGTGGCACGGGGCAGCTCTGCCCAGGGGTGACACTGCAGAGTGAAGTCCTTAAATGTTGTAGAGACACGAAAGTAAAGCCTGACTTTGGGGCTCTTCTGAAATTAGAAAGCAAAACACAAACGTAAACTCAGCTGAACAAAAGCCCAGCCTGTACAAGTGTGTTAGTTCCAGGTTTTGTAAAAAGAAGCTGCTTTGGAGTGAACCTGACCTGACAGTGACCTTCAGAACAGCCTGATCTTCCCAAAGGAGCTTCCTAATTTGTACCTGTAATGAACACATCATCCATACACCCCATTCCTGCATCGGAACACGCCGGGTTTGTTCCATTCTCTGATGAAATACAGATGTATTTCCAGACGCACCAGGAAGCTATTTCTAAATCATCTCTTGCCCCACTGCTGACTAAATAAAGTGATTCCAGGCTTTCAAGATTTAAACCAGGTTCCTCTCTAAACAGTTGTTGAGGGTTGCTTTACAGTCCCTGTGACCGCAGAGAGAGTCCTGCTATTTCCCAGGATCCTTGCCCAGCACATGCAGAAAATTACCAAGTTAATAGCTCACACTAACCATTTTCTCCCACAGCTTTCAGAAGCTTTACTCTGTGCTGCAGTGTGCACAGCCCTCACGCTGACAGAAGAGCTGAAGCCTGTCCCTTTCTAACCATATGGTCCTCGTGTTCTTCCTAGCAAGGCAAAACCCCTCTTCCATATGCTTGCTTCCCTGGGCCGGCCTTTAAAAAACTCAGGGAATGGAGCCACAACACCTCTGAAGGGAAAACTGGGACTAACTCCCCTGTGGGTAGTTACCTAGAGCAGCAAATTTCGGTGTTAGCAGAGGCTTCTGGCTCTGTGAGCTGTTGTGGCTGTGCAGAAATGTGTTGGTGACTTCTCCAGCCATCGTGTCAGGGGCTGACTGCTGATCTCATTATTTTTCCTTCCTTCTCCCTTCAGACACAGACTGCCTGAGCCACCCAGCTGCAGTGAAGTGCCTGATGAGAAATTCTTTATGTTAAAATAAGAGAGAAGATAGTTTTCAGTATTTTGATATTTAATGAATGTTTATGTGTCTCACCAATGCTGACAGAAATACCTGGAGCATCACCCAGGTGGCTGCATAGCAGCCTCTCCTTCCTTTCCCACCATTTAGGTCCTGCTTTTATGAGCAGTGTTGCAAGAGGAACTGGAAAGATCCTCTGTTTCCAGTACTGACTCTGTGCATTTGAATGGTGCTTCATTTTGAAGTCCTGGACTCCATCCCCTTCAACTACAACCTTTCTTATGGAAAAATCCCTTTGCTCTGTGTAAAATCACCAACCATGACCCTTCTCAGGGCTGTGGCTGGGCATTGGTGTATTTTGGCTAGACTGGAAAAGCAAATTAGTTCTCATGGAGTGTCTAAGCCAGGTCTCCTAAACTGCTGCAAAGGGAGTTTAAAAGTTCCTTTCAGGAGTAGCAAGACTCTCTTCTCTCTCTCTCTGGCAGCAAGAGGAGCAGGAGGGTGATTTTTCCTGACCTAAATCCATGTTTATTCTGTGCCATTCCTCTGTGGCTCCCCATTCTGGGATAGAGCAATAGCAGACAGTTTTCATGGCTCTGGTGACCTTCCTGATGCCTTTTGGCTTTCCAGAATCATTTGGCCTTATGTGGATGATGGTGATGAAAGGTTAGAAGAGTTAAGACACTGAACTTAAAAAAGACAAAACTTAAAAGGAGTGAATTTATGGCTTGGTAAGCTTTTATTTTGCATGATTTTTATGTGATACATCAGGGAAATACATGAATGAAATATTAAAAATCTAATTAGGACAAATCCAGAAGGTTATATAATGATTTTCACTGTTCTCTGGAACAGTGACAGAAAAAGTCCCACTTACAATAAGTGATACCCATATCAAGAGTTCTTAGACTAAACATTGTACAAGCACAAACTCAACTGACCCATTTTTGGTCCCAAAGTTTCCTCTGGGAAAATTCCTTTTAGGGTACTTTCTCTTCAAGTACTGTTTTCACCTGAAATTCTAAGTTAATTCAGCCCCACCACACTGACAGTTTGGGGATCTTTTAAACCACTGTTCAGAACTTTTTAATGGTTAAAGCAGATACACAGACATCCTATTTCACATATATAAGAATGTACAAACTGGTTTTGAGGGGTTTTTTTGTGTGGTAGCATTACAGGCATGTAAAGGTGGAAAAGGAGGGGCCTATGACTCTTTCAAACTGCCAGTTCCAAAGCTCTCAATAAAAACAAACTGATCCCATTGCAGGGAGCACAAATGAAGTCTTCCTTTTATATACACAGGGACAGGCATGAGTTTAAGACTTTTTGAGCTTAAACAACATTAAAGCTCAAGTCTCCTTCCCCCTGATGAGCCGAGACAGCCCCTCAGCAAATTGTTGCAGGGAAATAACTCAGCGTCTGGTCATCAACTCCACCATATTTTCCTCACGACACCATCAGCAAGCAGATGCTTTGTGTAATCAGAAATTCCTGCTTACTAACAGAGAAATCACAAATATGACACATTGCCCAACATTTGGGTGTTGTGTTGTTTTTTTTTTTATTGTGGGATGGCTACAGGAATTTTAAATATGCAGTATAAAAGTAGTGAGGGAGTCTGTCTTCTGTAACTTTCCTAAAAACATTGAGTCTCCTCAGTCACAATTTCCAGGCCCTTTCTCTTGTCTCATTGAGCCAATATCCCTTTAGAAATAAAGCAATAAGTCCCTTTTTTTTGGGAACCTGATGACTTTTTATTAGCCCACTGCTGTGGCCTTGTTCCCTGGGTCTTTGTCCAAGTCATCTGTGAGGTCTGGCCAACCCACCCTAGAGAGTTTTCTTTCTAGGCAGCTATCTTATTTTGGATATCCTGGTTTTCACTGATTTAAAATTCTATTCCTTTCCTGTGGCTAGGACATGCTTTTGGACAGTCATTCTTTCTTTCCAGAGGAAGAGGATTTCCCCAGGACCTGAACCAGCTGTGGAGGAGCCTCTGAAACACATTTAAGAGAGCAGAAAAAGAGCATTAGAGTTGTTCATCCCCTTCCTCCTTTGTCTCCTCAAGTTCTTTGCAGTCTTGTGACCTTCCCTCATTGGTTTCCCTGGCCTTCAAAGCAAGAATTCATGTGTGTAGCTTGCTTTTTAAAAAATATTTTAATTGTATTTACCCCACGTGATAAAATATGTCTTTGTTGTCGAAGGTTTTTGCATCACTGACAATACCAACCCAGCTGGTTTTCAGAATTCCTTTGCAGGATCAAAGGAAAACTGCCACCAGGCACAGAGTAGGTTAATTTTATACATCCTCTTGTACCCTCCAACTCATTTTAAAGCTGGTCAGTAGGGTGGAAGCCACTCTTGATTTCAGAATCCTGATATGTTCTGTAATCTCTCAGGGCTGGGAATTAGACACTGACCTCCTCAGGATGCCAAATGCTGAATGTTAAGAACATCTAAACATTGTATAAAGCTGTGGTTTGACCCACTAAGGATATGCAAGAATAGAAAAACCAGTTTATCAGCATTTTATCACTCAGGAAAAGCTGTTTTTTTCAGGTATATCTTGAAAAGCCCAGGCAAATGTGCCCCTAAGCCTGTGAGTGTAACCTCGCCTGGGATGCCCAGGAGCACACCAAATTTCAAGGCAATTTGAGCAAGTGTGTGGATTTTAGAGCACTTACAGTGTCGACCTTTAAACAGAAATAGGTACTCAACCTTGGAGAGCCTGCACTGCCTGATAATTAACAGGAGGATTTAGTTTTTAAATTGTGTTGTGGGGCTGTAAAACTCTTTGTTGATATTATTAAAATGGAATTTTGGAGGTGTTTCAGATTTAGATTTTGCTCTTACAGATTCTAATGAATAACACTGCTTGGAATATGTCAGAGCAGGGCTCTCCTTGAGGGTCTGTACCTCCTGTATAAGCACAAAAGAATATTGTGGCATTAACTACAAATGTTGTGATTGTTGTCACACACCCCACAGCTGGTCAGATGTTGCTGTGTGGTGGCACTACGTGGTTCCAGTTGAGATCAAGTCCTTACAGTGGTAAATATTGCAAAATAACCCCAAAACAATAAAAACAAAAGTAAAAAGGCAGTACAGATAAAAAGATAATGTGACAGGAAAAACAGAAACAGAGGTAGAAAAAGCAAGTTCTTTTCATCCCTGAGCACCTCAGCACCTTTCCATGGACATACAGGTGTACTCTGAAGTCAGAAATCTTCATTTATTTAATGATATTCGAGCAGTAATCATAAATCTTTCTTTCACATATCTCAGTCCGGTTTCAAGCTTTCCTGAGAACTGGGATAGCATGTTTAGCAATGCTTCTTTTATCCTTCTTGATGTCACCAATCTTGGATAGCCAGCTGGATTCTGTGGTCTTTCCAAGCATGTTCTGGTTGGAGTCCAAGCTGGAAGGAAAGACTTCTAAAGCAGTAGGATGTTTTCTCAGATTCTGGAGACAGACTTGCAGTTGGTGTAAATGGCCATAAAACTTCTTTTCTGTCACCTACTTATGTCTTTTTTTGTTACCAATTCATCTGCAAAACCCTCTTCTCGTGGAGAGTGCAATGTGCTTGTACTGAAGATGGTTTCGCTCGTGTGAAACTGCCCTTTCCAGGGGGAGGTCCAAGTTCTTCATCCACAATGTTTATTTTTTCTTTCCTGTCATTAATGCAAATGTGAGATGGACCCATCCCAGACCCTCCTGGCTCCCCAGTAGGTAGAAAAACCCCAGGTTGGAATGTGTCAAGTGTCTGTCATCACCCTTTGCTTGCAGACCTTCAAGCAGCATCTTCCTCTCCCTCTGGCAGAGTGTCTCCTACAAGCTATCCTGAAAAATTAGTATCTAGTTCCTTGGACAGGGAGACTGTGACATAGATACATTAAATAATTCTGTCAAGGGCTTTTTGTGTGCCATTTTTCTGAATGTGTTGATACAAGAATCATAAATATAGTCTGGCCTGCTTTTGCTTTTTTAGAATCCTCATTGCTTGTTGTTCAGCATTTTCATCATAAATTCCTGTGCCTTGAGTGGTTATTGAAGATGAAAATGTGGATTCAGAGCTGCACAGGTAATGTCACAAGTCTTCAAGTGTATGTGTGAGTGTATGCAATGATCTGTGCACACACACAGAAAAATCAAACTTCTGATTTGATTTTATCTGCCTAATGTTCCTCAGTTCACCACCAGAAACAGTAACAAAGCAGTGGAAAGGAAGTGGTGTCTGCCCTGCTTCCTCCAGGGAGAGTTCACTGTTCCCAAACAAAAGGGGCAGGTTTTCATCCATTAGAGGAAGTAAATGTAAACTGAGCAAGATACATTTACATGCTGTAATTGAAATAATACACATTAAAAACTAATGGAAATATGGTTAATATTTTAAAGTAGTTAATAGTATAAATAATTTACCTGAATTCACAGGCAGATTTCTATGTGAAAATTGCCAAGCCTCAGTGACTCGAATATTTTTTCTTTCTTAGTTGTTCTGTGCATGTCTTAGAAGATTTCCTTAGCTTGAAAAGAGCTGTGGAAGGAAAAACCCTTCAGCCTGTTGGCCTGACATTGGAGACACAAATTTGAATATCACATCAGACAAGTTCACTTCTTACTGGTCTGTCACCCCTGGCAAGTTCTTTGTCTTCTAAAATGTAGGTGTTTTGGGATGTGGAAAATTACCTTGTCTGTACTTTTCATGGCCATGTGGTATTAAAAGACAGTAAAAGTAGACAACTAACAAGGGAACATCTTTACAAGAGGGCAAAGAAGCACTTAGACCTGTGGGAGATGACTCTTTCCCCCTCTCTCTTTTTTCCCTGCACACACACACACACACAGCCCAGGCCGTGAGTGATCAATGCTCTGCCGGGCCGGGCTCCTGCTGCACTCACCAGCTTCTAACAAAGCAGCTGCTTCCGTGGGCTGCTGGAGCAGCTCCTCAGGACAGGGCAACATCCTCCCAAACCCAGGCTTTGTTTGCATCCCGACTGCAACAGCACAGGAGGGGGAAATGGGAATTCAGAGCTGCCAGCTACACTATCTCCGCTATCAGCTCACCAATAAGGCCCAGTACAGACCCGCAGAGCCTCTGAATAAATTGTGTTTTCCAAGGGTTAATTAAGCTGTCTTGAGCTTCTGCATGAAGGGGAACAAACTGGCACTTGCAGCGTTTTCTGAAACCTGCTGTCGACATTGCAGTCCCTGCTGCTTTTAGCTGTATCGATCCGCTGCCTGACCTGTGAAATCCTTGATGGCTGCTAACACTGGAAGCTTACTGGAGCTTTCCAAGGGAGCTTCAGGACAGCTTGTGTAGTCAAGTACAATTACCTGTCCCTCCAGGAGAGCCAATTAGTTCACAAAGAGCTGGAGCAGAACAAATGTTTTGTGTGTGATTTAGAATCTTTAAAAAAAAAAAAAAGGGCTTTGTTCTGTCTCATTCTTTTGTTTCTAATTTTATGATTATTGCTCCGCTCGTGACAATCCGCACCGCGTTTCCTTACGTGTCTCATCAAGGACTACTTGGGCATGAGAAAACAGATTTACAGTTATTATTTTTCCGACAGAAAAAAGCCTCATGTGCGATGCAAAAAGCCAGCCTTAGCCATTTTAAATACCATGGACCTAAAAGTAGAATGCTCACATACTGGATATTTTCAGAGCCGTGGATTAATGTGTTTAAAACACGCAGCATATGCAGATATTTGTGCTGTAGTTTTTATAGCACATATATACATATATGTATATATAGTTATACACAGATCTCACTTTAAATTCTGGGGCTTGATTTGCTGGGAGTGAAAAGGCAGCAACTGTGGTACCGAAAAACAGACCATAAAAAGAGTGGAAATTAAAGAGATCACCGTCTATAATATAACCCAGTTAAGGCAATATTTATAACTTTTGAAAATAAAAATTGAAGACGGTGAGCCAAAATTTCATCTCTGTTACTCTGAAGAATGGTACTATTTGGCTCAGGTTCTCTGGGGCTAAAAGAGCAGCACTGGCTTGGGAACAAACTTCTTCGATTAATCTGAACTAATAATTCAAGTAAGTAAGGACCCAATAATTTAAGTGGTCAGTTACAGTGGACCGATTCCAAACTCTGCAATGTTCTACATATAAATCAGAATACAGCAAAGGTGGTTGCCGTAGGAAAACGTGGAATGTCATCAGAGGTGTCCTGAGGTCAGTGATGATGAGTTTTGTAGGAATTGCACAGCTCAGCCCGTTGCTGAAAATGAAATCCTTGGGGGTCTTGATTTTTTGGGGAGCTTGGTTGTTTGTTTTTAATCTTCCTTTAGAAGAGTGGTAGAGAGTAGTTGGGCAGATAACTGTAACTTTAACTGTAACTTTTTTTCCTACCAAAGTAAATGGTAAAAAATCCTTACCTTTTATTAACCGGAGTAAATTATAATGTAATTTATGTTAGAAAATTGGGAGCAATTAAATTCTCAGCTGAAGAAAACTCTTGAGTCAGTCCGTATGCATAAGAAAAAAGGCTTCCATGCTCCTGTACTGGTGAGGACTTTGTGAGAGCTGGAGTTTGCAACCTTTCCCTAAAGCATGAGCTTATGCAGGAGATGGCTGTTGTTTACTCACTTCCAGAGTTTTTTATTTATTGTCACCCTGAATGTCACCAAATCATAGGCATCAATTTGGGAGAAAAATTTTAGTTTGGGCTCAAGTGTTTTTATGAGCTCCTTGTCATCAGTGACAGAGCAAGTTCCCACAACTAATTCAGCCTCTGCTCTGATCAAATGGTTGGTGAGGGAAGGAACCACGTGAGCAAAGCTTGTCTGGCTTCCCCTGAGTTGCCAACACACTGCACCAAGTGTCAACAAGTGCCTGTTCCCCTCTGCATTCTGTGCTCTTGTGGTAACACTGCTGAGCTATAAAGCCATCAATTATTTATTTGGGAAGAGTTGCAAGTGTGAGTGGCATTTCTGGAACCTGCAGCTTCACAATTAAGAAATAAAGCAATTTCTTCTACTGTCAGTGGCCTGTATCTCTGCTTGCTGAGCTGCATGCTGGGCAGCCAGAGGAGGAATTGTAGGGGCACAATGCCATGGATTTGCTTTGCTGGTGTAATTACTTGGCAGCATTGTCAATATTATCTACCTCACTTAGCAAAAAAGGGATATTACTGTGAAAATCTCAACAATTATATTAAAGGAAGCCTTACTCAGGAAGCATCAGAAATTGTATTGCAGCAAGCCTGCAGAACAATTCCTTTCCTTGGATTTCTCCCTCTCTTCCTTGCTGCTTTATCTCGAGTCCAGAAAAGCCCCATGATGTGGTGGGCAGAAGTAAGGAGTGAGTGTTAACCAGCACAAAAGCTGCAGCATTCTTGGCAGGACAGTGATTTTTGTCCTTTGGGTCAGGGTTAAGCCCAGCAGAGCAGCACTTTCAACTGACTTAGAGGAGAAGCTGCAGAGGAGATGGGCTTGGGAAGGGTCAGCAAAAACTAAGTGCTGAGGTGTAATTGTGTGTGGGAGGGAAATGTTTACCATGGTGGTGGTACCAAATACTCTTGATAGCAACAGTCAGGGTCCAATTCTGGAGGCTCGTTTGCGCCTCTTTGGGTTTCTGACTCACATCTCCCTCACAGAAGGGCAACTTGTTAAGGAAAGATAAGAAGCAATTCTTACCATCAAAATTTAGCAAATATTCACTGATTAGATTTTGCCCCTTGATGCCAGAGCAGGCTCAGATCTCTGGGTCAGGAAAATTTAGGCACTGGGTGCGTGCAGGGAGGGAGCGGAGCTGGCAGTGGGCCAGGAGAAGGTCAAAAGCATGGGCAGAAATGGTTTCTGGGGCTTCCAGGTGCAAAAGGCACCTTTTGTCCTGGACTGGGACAGTCACTCAAGAAGATGCCACATTCCTGTGAAGTGGAGCCTTTGCCTGGCTACACTGTGGGATTGAAGGATTCTGGTACTGAGAGGTGCAAAAAGTCAAATTTGGGTTGGCTGACTGATAGAGGCCTTTTGGGAAATTCTCATTCTCACACCAAGTGGTTGGAAATCTGCAGCAGAGTGGCCTGGAGCCTGAGCACTTCATCTTTTGGACTCTTTTTTTCCCATTCCTTTTTCCCCCAGTCTGGGTTTCTCCCTGCAGGTCATACTTTCTTCTTCTATCGTTTAAGCAGTTCAGTCATCTTTTTATTCTTTTACTACAAGCAAGACACAGAAAAAAACAATCACCCCCAAACTTCTGTTTTTCTGTAATTGCAGCAGCAACTTTCATTTGAATATTTCAGCTGACTGAGGAAATTTGACTGAATAGCTCTCGTGGAAGAAAAGTATCTGTGCTCCACAGTTCAGTGAGCTACTGAAGTGGCGCCTGGGGGACGTCCTGTCCAGTGGTATTAAATTTGTAAAGCCTGGCACTACAGAACCATGTGCAGCTAAGTTAGAAAGAAAAAGCCCAGTTAAGGTGTAAGTGTAATATAAGCCAGGATGTTTATTCATTAAACATTTCTGTTCATTCCTCAGCATTAAAATTGTTAGAGCTTTTCAACTGCGGGGAATACTTCATTTCACTTATCCACAGTAATCATGAGCTTCCTGGCCAGAGAGGTGGTCACAAAAAAAACCCCAGACTTAATGTGAAGTCTACAGTGTCCCCACCCACTGCTGCAGCTCTCCAGTGCTTTCCATTAAAAAAAAAAAAAAAGGCCTTGGGCAGATTATAACCCTTCTCCCAACATCTGTGAGACAGCACTGTCCACAGAACACTTGGGCTTTATTTGTCTGCAACGCCTGTCTGGAAATGAACCTTCTCAAAGCGAGTTTGAATCTTCCCTTTTCAGTGTAAGCAACATTTTTACGTTCTCAAGGAAAAAAAATCCCTCAGCATTGTGAGGAGTGCTGTGTTCCACTTTATGAACCCTGAGGTAATGGCTCTGCTCAAGGGTGTGCAGGAGCCTGTTAGTGCCTGGGAAGACATTTGGTACCGATTGACTGGGAACTAAAGCATCGTTTTCCCTCTCATCCCAGCGTCAGGATAATATTCCATTGGAGCCCCTGGTTTGATTGATACATCTCAGCAGCAGGACACTTAGGCTTTTATGTCAGAAAATGAAAATGAAATATTTTCTGTCGCTGAGCACAACAGCCTGGCACGCAGTAGTTAAAATCCAATGAAGTTCCAATCAATCCTGTAGTTACTAAAATACCTAGAATGTTGCGTTTTTGTTCTTCCAGGAAAATGCCATAAAGTTAAAATGGTGACTAGTCAGTATTTGGTCTTTTAAGGCTCTAAAATTTCCCAGCCTGCCAAGCTGCTAAATATAGACAAGCAGTTGCATAAAAAGCAGCTTGGAATACACAATATCCAACTCACCCTTTCTGCAAACTAAAAACTCTGTATTTTACAAGCATATTTGACCTACTGATAGTGAGACAGATACATTTTGCCCCTTGCTCAACTAGGGCATCAAGTTCTAAAAAGCCCTTCCTAAAAATTCTAATAATCTAGAAAATATTTAACTTGAATAAATCCCCTCAGCATTGGGATAATCTTGGATTTTTTTTAAAGCAAAAAAAAAAAAAAGTAAAGGTTGTTTCAACTTTTTATATGAACTGCCTGTCTTGACAAGTTCTTAACTTCATTATATTGTGCCTCATTAGTACTTTAAAACCTGCTGAAGCTAAACTGCATCTTACTTGCCTATTAGTTCAACCTTAGGCCCATCAGCAGAGCATTACCCAATGTCTTGGGAACAATTAAGGCAATGCCTTCCCTACCAAACAGTTCCTAAGTGGACAAAACATATTTAACAGTAGAGTTTGTGGCACATGGAATGGAAATGCAATGAAAGCTACTGGGAATATGCATTAATCCTAATGCTGAACAAGTTCCTAATAACTCACTTGAAACTCCTGGGGATATAGTATCAAGTATGTACTCTCTAAATGCTACTAATGAAACATTTACAGTCTGCAGTGATAAAAGGGAAATAGAGGAGTCTGTGGCCAGTTAAAGGGCTTCTTGAACAACACCCAGAATGCAAACGTAAGATGTATGTGATTATTGATCTTTTCAGCAGAAAGACTTTATGAATAATATTCATACCATACCATTAGAAGCTAAAGTAGCCTGGGAATGAAGCATCAGCAGGAGAGCAATTGATGGATTTAGACAGGTCAGACAATGTCATTCTGAAAGCAGCTAATCAATATGGACAAATGTGTCAGAAAGGTGATTTGAAAAATGACTTTATAATAAGGGAAGGAAAAAAAGGCAGGTTCCTTAGGTCCCCAATTTTTCCTCCCTCAGAATTGCATTTTATTGAAACAAGGTTGTTAACTGTTTCACATTTCCACAAGCAGCAAAAAGAAAAAAAATTAAACTAAAAAACCCCCCAAGGACAAAGCTCCAGTTTCCCCCACTGACAAGAAGTGACTGGGCTGAGCCCTGGGGAGTTTTGCCCAGTGCAGCCACTGTGGTGTCCCTGCTGCCCAATTTTCAGCTGGGCCACACGTTATCCCACCTCCTGCTGAATCCTCTCTGAAGCTCCAAACTTACCTCCAGGATCTGGGCAGCATTTTGTTGGAAAGGGTTGTTCCAGCACTCCTGAGGAGGCACAACTTCCTGAGCTGGGTTCTTTTTGGTCCGATGGCTTTACCTTGCTGGCCTGGGGAGCTTTGTTCTCATTGCAGCGGTGCAAAGTGGTCAGAGAGATGGGCTTGGTTTCCAGTTGGACGTTTTCAGGAGCCAACTGCCAGCCTTTGGATATTGTTAAGCTTTTGTCTTCTAAATTAAGAAGTGCACATCCCACTGAAGTGTGATGTTCTTTGCTCCTGCAGTTCCCCATGGCCCATCAGCTGCCTGAACAGCACCTGCTTGTCAGGGCTTGTTTGATTCCAGACTCTGTTGGCCAAACTTCTGCACTGGCACCTCTTTTCTCCAAACCCCAAGGAACATCCAGTGATGTTCTCACTATGTTGAAGGCTCCAGGTTAATGCTGAGAAACTCTTTCTACTTCTGACAAAAACTTCCTCTGTGACTTATTGGACAAGTAGCCAAACCTGTCCTTTGCTACCATTTCCACCTCAGTAAAATAAGTAGAAATGTACTTCACCACTTGAGAAGTTCACAGTTACAAACTCCCCTGAGACATTCCAATGGAAGGAGTAAAAGAAAAGGTTTTAAGTACCTGGCGGATTGTTGTTATTCCTGCTTTTGTCAAAAACCTTCAATTTATTTAAATCTCAAAAAGTAGGAAAAGTAAGCCATTGAAAAGCAAGGGATGTGGAAGTTTGGCACCAGTTCCTTGTTCCTTTTAGGCCCTGCTGTGTCAGAAAGCACTGTTAACTGCTTCAGCCCCTCTCAAATTCTTCTCTATCATCCTTCCCTGTGTGACTCCCCTCCCTTTGATCCAGTAGTTAATTGTGTCAGCTGAGGGATGATGTTTTCTTCCCCAGAATGGCCTTTCTTTTTGAGGCCCATCTGTGCCATGTCACCTGAGCTGGAGTTTTGGTTTCAATATCCTGGAAGTATTGTACCGCATCCAAGATGACTCTCCCCATGTCCCTGGAAGAAGGAATACTGACTTGGGTATCATCAGTAACCTCTTGACAGAGTTTTTATTACCCTTTGCAAACATTCCCATGTCAGGACTGGGGATGAATGTGATGAGGATGAATGTGGTCCCTTCCATGCCTGCAGGAATGAGGGCTCTGGGGGAAGGTTGTCCACTGCCACCCTCTGGGCCTTCCAGGGAGGAATGAATGGAGCCATTGTAGCGCGGTGCCATCTGGAAGCAATCGAGGCAGGGAAAAGAATGAGGAACAATGCAGGCACATCCAGTATTCCCTGGCTTGTTTAGGTGCTGCGTCAAGAGATGGCAAATGCATTGCAGTGTGAAAAATAACCGGGGGCTGGGAAGTGCAGTCGGGATTATTCACTGAGCAGGACATTTCCACAGCTGCTGAGGAGGAGGAGGATTTTGCAGGTTGCAGTGGGGCTAAGTAAACAGAACTCAGCTAAGCCCTAATGTATGGGAATGCTGGTGCCACTGTGCTTAGAGGAGTGGAGATTTGCTCAAAGCTTTCCTTTTGCTGCTGGTTACAGGTTTATTAGATATGGACTTGTTTGCTCAGTGCTGAGTCTTGGTTTAAGGACTGAACAGATTTACCTGTGGTGAGGTGCAGCTCAGGCATGGCCTTGATGGCAGCCTGGAGAGCAGACCTTTAGCTCTGGAGCTAAACCTGGGACAGTCACAGAGCTCATAACCAGAACCTGATCCCTTCCCCTCCTCTTCTCTCCTTCCCCCCGTTACAGAGTTCTAGAGGTTTGGCATCAAGGTTCCTGTTTCTCCTGTTATTGTTGGTAATTATTTAAATAACACAAACTCCCCAGAACGTGCATTACGAGAACGTCAGTTGTTAGTTCTGTGATCAGGTTCAGAGGAAAAGCCTTCAGGAATATCAGTTTTTCCTTCCCTCCACAGTCCTGCCTCTTTGGCTGGGGTGCTCCCAGCAATTCCCACTGGTAGCAGTAGATATTGAATAGGGGGTTTTCTCTCCCCCTGACGCTGCTCCAGCAGCGCGAGGTCAGTGCTGCTTTCCCTCTGGTGTTCCCACCTCAGGAGAATAACAGTGTTGAACTGCAATCCCCAGTGTTTAGAGCCACCAAGTCCCCACTCCTGAAGCTCCTCTTTGCTCCTGAGAACAAAACCATATTCTCCACAGTGCAACGTGCCCGTGCTATTAACCCTGGCACCCACTGACCCCCCGGCCCCATCTGCCAAACCAGACCTGGAGTCTGTTTACAAATCCTCCTGATGCTCCCAGGAACGCTGGGGTGTAAAACAACAGTTTGCCTTGAATGCATTTTGATTTTTCAGAACAGTTTTATCTTGAAAGCAATCCTGTAAAGCCTTATCAAGCAAAGCCCTGGCTCCACTGTCGCCGTTTGCTGAATTAAACAGCGCCAAACATTTAACATTCTAAATGAATTAGGCTGGGAGATGTGAAGAAAGCTGAGCTTTAAGATGAAATGTAGGACAAACTCAAAAGGATGTTTTGCCTGTTTCATTCAGCATTAGTATCTTGCCCATAGGCCTTCCTTTGAAATAATCTGTGAACATGGTTCCCATATAATTAGCTGAGCAGTGAGTTAGGTGTTTAAAAATATTTTTTCAGGTGCTTTTTTGTATTCATGATAGCTTCTCAACACCAAAAATCAATCTCAATCAAAGCTGCTACCGAGTTTATCATAAATTATCATGAAAAGGTTTTCTACTGAGTAGATGGTTAATTACTATCTAATTTGAATAATTTTGCATATTAATGAGAAATGAATGAAAATCATTTTTAGATTTTTAACTTCAGCTGAGAAACCCATGGAGATAATGGCCCCCTTTTAAGATGCATGTGATCCTCTTACTAAAGGAGACTGAGAATTTTTTTTCATTTACCAACTTGTTTTAAATTGATTAATGGATTAGTGTTTTTGTCATTAATAAACTATATCCAAATGAAAGACAAGTTCATTATTTGACTGCGTGGCCTTATATCTGCTGCCAGGAAAGAAAAAAAGTGACTGACTGAAAACAGATTAAGGCTTTGCTTCGGGAGGATGGAGCCTGGCACAATCCTTTGTAAATGCCAGAACGCTGGAAAACGGGGAATTTACTCAGGGCTGGTTGGAGGAAGGGAGCAATTCCTGTGCTCTGCTATGTGACACATGGAAAGGTATCCCAAATTTGGGAAGGCATCCCAAAAATTGAAAGGTAACCCCAAACATGGAGAGGTATCCCAAACACAACCGCCTTTCTTCTCCTCAGCCCCCACAGCTGACTGTGAGTGGGTGACAGCTCTGCCCCTGGAAAATGGGGGTGCAGCCTTTGTGCTTCCAGTGGGAAGGACCAGAGGAGCCTCATTGGGAGCTCACTCAGAATTCCTCTGCCTTCAGGCTTCCTTGAGCACCAGTTTGCAGGGAAATTATCTGAATTACTGTTGCCTCACTGAATCAAACCAGTTCAGCATCTGCAGCAAGAGGCTTGAGACCCGAAATACAGATTGGCACAGCAATGGGACTGTAAGGCCATTGGAAGCTGGGACCTGTAAATGACATCTGGAAAACCTCCTGGATTTTCTACTGTCCTTTCCTGTGGCCTTTAGGAGGGGCCAGGCTCTTTGCAGAGTGCCTGGAACAAACAGCCCCGATTCACAGTTGTGTGGTTCTCTGCCTGCTGCAGCCACACGAACAGTAAATAAGGATAAAATACACCACTGTATGAAACCACACACTTGTTCAGGGATGTTAACATTGCATCTATCAGGATTTGGGTTTCTGGGATTCTTCCCTGCTGATTTTCAGCCATGCAGTGTTTATAATATGAGCAAAAGGAACTTGCAATGAAAGTGAAGGGTTGTGTGTTAAAAACGAGTATACAGTGTGCTCTTAGAATAAATAATTCATTGCCAGAAGATATCAGGGAAGTCTAAGGAGTGGCATTTATATAAATATAACAAGACTATCCAGATTTCTAATGGCAAATATTTAAAGACAGGAGGAAAAAATTTTGTAGGGAAATAAACCATCCTGCTTCAAAGCATATACCAGACATTACCTAACTGAGCTGGGGAGAAGGGCACGTGCTCATTGCAGGAGGTGTCTGACTGCTCCTCTGCCAGCAGCAACTGGGGAGAGAGAACCTTTGTCCAGAACAGAGTAGGAAATCTTAAGCACACCAAACCCGTGATCTGCCCAGTCATACATATTTTTGTTTAATTATTTTTCTTTACTTTGATAAATTGAAAGGAAAAATTACAGAATCACAGAGTCTTTGAGGTTGGAAAAGACCTCAAGGTCATCAAATCCTGATCACCACCTCATCAACTAGACCAGAGCACTGAGTGCCATGTCCAGTTGCATGTCCAGTGCCATGTCCAGTGCCATGTCTTGTTCTTGGACACAAGAATTTTATGCATTTATTGACAAGCATTCTATAATAATTCTGTAATCCTGGGGCTCTTTAGGGCTGTGATCCTTAGTCCTGATTGCAAGGCAAGTGGTGCTGTGTTTGGTGGGAATCTGAACTTTTCTGGGAAGAGGCTTCTTAAAATACAATGTTGTGATTGCTGAATCTGCACAAAATAAGAGGTTGGAATTCTCGAGGTGGAACAGGGTATTTAGCACACAGTTTCCATTCTGGATAATGATGAAAATACAGGTCAATCTGCTTAAAGGTTTGGAAGGTATAGATTAATGTGAAATGCACCCCAGACTGTAGGAAGGTGATAGACTATTTTGAAGTTCTGCCACTGAAGGATCTCATGAACCATTTTATTTTCAGGTTTTCTGGTTTCTTGCACTGTAGAGGAGACTCCACAGCTTGTACATTTTCTGGTGACTAAAGTATTTACCATCATCAGAAGCATCAGCAGAAGGTCAGACTGACTGCATGAGATTGTGTGAATGTTTTTGCAGCTTTCATTAGCAAAATTATTTTAATTAGTGAAGACCAAAGTAATTGAAGGAGAAGGTCATTTATTTGTTTGGGATCAACGCCTCCACCACCAGCCTGGTAGAATAGATATTTCCAGTTGTGAGGACTAATTGTGACCTGGTGTAAATCAAGAATAACTCCACTGAGGCAAAATAGAGCCCCTCCACCATGACACTTGAGTCCTAAACCCTGCTTTAGTGGTGAAGAGTGAAGCTGGGGGTCTATCTACATTTGATCCTTTCCAGAAGTACTTTGTCTTTCCAATAGTCTGTGGACTAATTAGACTTCCAGGATCATCTACAAAGGCATAGTAAACTTTTAAATACAAAATGTCGAGAGGTGTCTTTCCGTTATACCCAAGATATTGTAAGAATGTAGCAGGACACTGACCTTGCTCCAGGTGGAAGTTGCTCCCCCTGTGACCACGGGCTGACAAATCATCCTAAAAGTTGTAATAAGGTGGAAGGGTATTGCAGGTTCCTTCATGCTGCACCCGAAAGTAAATGTTTGCTCATCTACTTTTCAAATACCCAGTTCTTTTTCCAAGAAGACCACACATAGGGAAAGTGAGAGGAGTAAAGGCAGCCAAAAGTTAAGAGCTCTGCTGGCATTACATTTTCTTTAATTCTGTGATGTTTTCACCTCTCCACTTTGTACGTTGGTTCATGCACAGATTTCCAGTGCACCTTTTTCTGAACTCTTTTCCTGAATGGCCCAGCTCTGGCTCCAGAAGCAGTCAGAGGAAAGGGGATATTCCTAGAAGGCAGTGAGAACTGTAAGATCCAAATGCTTCAAACACCATTTGAAATGATCAAGGGCAGGGACCACTCCTGGAAATTACCACGCTCCAAGAAGCCAGGCATTTAAAATAAAAACACCACAAATAATTGCTGGGCTTGTTCTGTAGCATAGGAATGGCCAGACTGTGGCACAGCTCCAGTGCCACTTATGCTGAGGGTAAATTTATAGTAGTTGCAGTGAAGTCAATAGCATTTCTTTGGACTTCCAAAGGTTACTGAATGTCAAAATCTGCTTTCATGCTGGGAACAAAATAATTCTAAAGATATACCGAGAGCACGATCCTAATGTGCTTCAGCAGCCCTTGGCCTCTTTGTCATGTAGAAACCCAGGAAATTAAAGAAACTTGAGGTTTGTGTTCCTTTTGGAGCCCGGGTGATGCTCCCAAGGCCGTGTGAGGAAGCAGAGTGAGGCCCTGGCCTGGTTTTGGAGGCCTGGTGGATTGGCACGCCCTCGTCTGGAACGGGGAGCGTTCCCTTGCTCCGCTGGAACTGGGTGATCCTCATTTCCTTGGCTAGAACTGCCAACCTCAGGGCAGGCAAAGCCCTCCCTCTGCTCCCTGCTGTGCCCTGGAGTGCACAGGCTTGACATACTTTAAAATGATAAAAACTTCCTGAACTCCAGGCACGGCTCAGCCCAGGGCGAGCTGTTGAGGAGCCGTGGAGATGTTCCGCCTCATTTCAACAATTAGTGGATTATCCTTTTGCTGTTTGATTATCTTTGTTATAGCCTTGTGTGTGTTACTGAAGTCTAATTCCCACTGATTTCGATGGGTGAGATGTGCTTTTTGTTTTAATGATAACTCTGGAATCTGGAATTAACTGTGCCAAATGAGGTTGCATATGGAGGTCTGAGTTAATTCCTGTTTAATAGAAATAAATACAGGTGACTCTCCCTCAGGAAAATAGAGGCTGCAAGGTCGTTTGGCTCACTGAGCCATGGGGATGATGCTTTTAAGCCAAGCCTGAATGGTGGGCACAATTAGAGAAGTTTCAGAAGGGCATTTTGGATTTGCATACGTGCAGATGAGGTGGCCTAAAACAAAGCACCTTGAGGAATGAGAAGGATGTAACTCCCATATTGGAGCATTCCTGGGACAGCTGGGGCAAAACCAAGGTAACCCACACCGTGTTCTGCTTTTTGTGGAGGTGCAGTGACCAATCACACGACTCTGTTGGCTGCATTCTGTGTTGACAGGGATCCAGGTGAAGCAGCAGAGATGACAGGGAGTTTGGCAGGAGGGGTGCAGTCGGCATATGAAAGGGTATCTCTAACATATGGGCATCAGTGTATATTTGTGGATTAATACATAGCTACTCTCCTGAAAAATAGCTTTTAAAATTGTCCTTTCTGCTTAAAATGTCAATGAAGATTTAATTATCAACCCAAACATACCTAATACATATGTAAGAGAGATCCTGGGAAAAAAATGTTAGAGGACACAGAAAGAAATCACAGCCAAAACTTGTCAGTGTAACCATTAACTACAGTGGATCAGTGCCAGTTTACACCGCCCGAGAATCTGGCCACAGTATCTCTTTAGAACACACTGTCCTACATCTCCTGTGATATTTATTTGCAGTCATTAGGATACCTTTGGCAAAATCAGCTCCAGCTTTATTCCAGGGGCAAGTCTTGAATGAACTCTAATGCTTCATGTTCTTTTTCAGATTTCTTTTATTTGTGTATGTAGAATAATCCAGCTATACACAGGACCTTAGAAACTCTGTATTTCCACGGGTTACAGATTTTCTGATATATTTATAGTCTAATTATAGAACTAGTTTTGTAAACTTGTACTTCTTAGGTAAGATATTCCAGAAATCAAAATAGTCAACATTAAACACCACAAGTACAGCTGCAGTTTTAAATATTTTATAATCCAATCAAATTGTTTGAGTAGTAATGCATTTAAATGTTGTTATGGAATCCCCTCTAGACTTTTTAAAATGGTTACTCTGTTCTTGGCTTTGCTATTTATGAAATTCATATGGGATGACATTTTTAATAATAGAGCATTTGACTTACAGAGTAGCAATTCCTGGAGTGTCTCGGTATAATCTATAATTTTCTGACTGAACTTTCAGAGGGACACAAACACATATCACACTTTTATTAATGAACATATACATCTGTTGATGTTGCCATAATTGAAATGACCTTAAGTGAGAAGACCTACATAAGTCATTTAGCATTTTTTATGATGCTCGGGTGAAGATGCTGTACAGATGCAGCTTTAGGATGCTGAAGCAGGAGCTGTGGTCTGATTTGGAAAGAGGCACAAAGCAAAGCACAGCCCCACACATAATTAAGCAGCATCCGCTGCTCCCGAGTGGGACAGAGGAAAGCTATCAGGGAGACTAAATTACCTCTCCTCCCTGGAGAGGGTGGCACTGGCAGGTCAGGGCTGTGCTAAATGCTGGGTAACACCAGGCTGTGTGATTGCAGCTGCTTTCGCTGGGCAGAGGTTGGGGATAAACTGAGGACATCATTTCTGAGAGGCAGAAGTTCCTTGACCTCCTCAAGCACGAGTGTGTGTCAGAAGGGCAGTTCTAAAACAACAGCTGGGCTTAGGAGAGGGCAAACCAACCAAACAAAGAGGGAAGCCCTGGTTCCTTCACAGAGTTAGGCTCTCTTTCACTGAAAGGCACAGACAGAAGCTAAAAAACTGCATCAAACTGAGGCAAAAAGTTGCAAAAAGTCTGGTGGGAGGTAGGAATCCTCTGGGCCCCATCCAGCAGTGCTCGATTCACCCGGCAGCCTGGGCTGGTGGCAGGAGTGAAGGAAGGCTGCAGGTAGGGAGCCTTCTCCGCCTGTAAAACCTTGGGTTTCAGCTTCCCCTTCCTTAAAGACTGGGAATTCTCCTTGCTTTGCTCTCCCAGGTGTCTCCTGAGTGAGAGGCTGTGCTGTGAGATCCCATGGCTGGGGCTGCAGGGCTTCCAGCAAGGAAGGGTGATCCAGGACATCCACATAAGCCTCCAGGATGAACATCCTGAGATCCAAAAAAACCTAGCCAGGGTTCCCTGTTTCGTTTTAGGAGCCTTCTGCCCTTCCTGCATATTTCTTCCTCTGCTTGAGCACATGGAATGATTTGCTAATGGCTGTGGCCAAACTGGAGGCTCCCCTGGTGAAAATCAGCACATGGAGCTCCACGGGCTTCAGAAACCTAAGCTAACACAGTGCTGCTGATGGTTTGCATTTGCTCAGCACTGAGGGACGATTTGATCTGGAGTTTAGACCAGAAAAACTTCCAGGAAAGAGCCTGCAGGTGAAGAGATAGATCCCCCTCCCCTCCGAGCTGTAGATCCCGCCACATGAAAGCTCTGGAGCTGCTCCAGATGAACTTCACAAAAACGAGCCTGGAATGGGGCCCTGTGGTGCCTGAGTTACCTCAGACTGTTAGTAATTTGAAGGGAGAAAATGAATTCTTGTTAAGGGGAAATAAGCAGTCTTTATTAATAATAATTAGAGAAGGAAGACATTAGTCTTGATATATTGGCTTAATTTTGTAAATTGATCAGTAAAACCTGGAATTAATAATTTTACAAACTGGTAAACATTTTCTGTAGTTTAATATTAATTGTGTTTAAATGTTTCCTTAAATTCCACCAGAAGCCATCCACTAATGTCCCAGGATTATTGTGTTCTTCATAGTCAGAAGGATTGTATGTAATTTTACATGTAATGTTCTTTGAACATATGGTTCATAACATAAAACCCCCTTCATTTTAATTGACACAATAGGCTGGAATGGCTTTTTTTTCCCTTGCCAAAGTACTTGTTATGGTCTGTATCACCTATAATGTGCATTCTGGAAAGCTCCTAACTAGGTATTTGGATGCTGGAATGCAAAAGATTGCTATTTATGAGACCATGAGACCACCTAGTGGGTCAATGATTTGCATTTTAAAAGTTCATTAATATGTACTAAGATCATAATAATGCCAGTGTTTCATCAGATCAACCTTCATCACATTCTAGTAATAAATATCTTCTGAAAATGTCTTTTAACATAAAACTGAGGAGCAAACAAATGTGTATTTTTGTGACCCTCGAGTTGCTGTAATTGAAAGTTTAGAGGGCACCGGGCAAAGCATTTTTCTGCCAGCAGTGGATAAAATAATCTTTTCCTTCCGTTGTTTTTAAGAATCCACCAGAGGCTTGAAAGTGCAATCTGTTTTTTTTATCTGCTCCCTTTTTCTTCCTTCATGGACACATATTGGTTGGCCATTGTAAGGCTGCTTATGAGTGCACGTCTGCCTGGCATTGATTTTCTTTTCTTATTTAGGAATAGCACTGCTGTGTATTTGTTTAGGAGAAAATACAAATATAAAGAATTAGGTGGGTTTTCACACACATTACAAAAAAATATAAACTTTCTTCTGACAACTGTGTACCAGCCCTTGTGCTCTGTGCCCCATCCAGATTTCACATCAAATTGTTTTACATCTCTGCACCTGCCTTCAGGTGAAGTAGCCTTTATTAAGCATAATCAGAAACACTTTTTCCTCTCAGCCCTGTGTTCGTGCTATCCGTATTCTTTTCTCTTTCATGGAGAAAATTCAGAGTAATAATAATAATAATAATAATTCCCCTGACAGAAGTGTTATGTTTTGATTTTTTGTGTGTCTGTTTCAGAACCACAGCGTGGAGGAATTTACTTTAGTCTCCCTTTCATTAAAGTTTAATCACAAAGGCATATACGGAGTTAGGTGAACGCCTGCATGACTTGTCTGAAATATAGGTTAATTAAGCAAGCTAAATATACTTTACAGAACAGAACAATAGAGCAAACCGTTGTGCGACTGAATTCAGAGGACTCGGAGACAAAAGTGATCATCCCCGCGTTTGTGCCGAGTTTCCCGCAGCCGGTTCGAACTTTATCCAACAGCATAGACTAGTGGCAGCAGGAAGGATTGTAACCGGGGCGCCTCTAAACGTCTGCTGGGCTGGGACCCCTCTCGGGTTTGAGCTACACCCACAGCCTGGGAACACGGGACCGTGTAAACAGGGCCGCCAGGCATTTATAAGATCCAAGTCTAAGTGATAACTGCCTTCGTTATCTAAAGATCTTACTTTAGGTAAGTGCAAAAGAAAAATCTCTAGCGAAATAACTCCTGTGGTGGCAGTTAAAACAACTGAAAGACTGAAGCAGGTAGGGGCACTTCCTTCCCCTTTGTTTGATCATGGAGCAGTCAGTCTTGTGCAGTTCACCATCTTCTCTCACTCTTGATTACAATGTGGTGTTTTCCTGGCTGTATTGGCATCCCTGTCCTTTTGTGGGCTCTGAGGTGTGAGGTGGGGAGCTGACAGCAAACATTTCGTTCCTTAGTTCAGTTTGATTTCATCTTCATCCATTTGTTTTTGTTTCTCAGTGGGTTCCCTTTGTCAGTGCCTTCAAACCCACATGATGAGCAGACTGGACAGAGAGGGATTTACCTGTGTGCCTGGACTGGCTGCCTCTTCCCTTGTGCCATTTACCTGTATTTAATTCCATGGATTGGCTTCTAAATACCTGCCTAGGAACGGGTTCTGCAGGCCTCTGAAAAAGCACATTTGAGGGAACTTGTTCAGTGAGTGAATGCATCCCTCAGCCACAGAAACTGTAACAACAGCTTTGTTATCCATGCTGCAGAGATCTCAGGCAGATTTCCCCTGGAAAGAGAGGAAGAGCACACACAGAAGCCAGTCTCCTGAAAAAGTCTGGATCGTGGACTTTGGCATTTTGCTCATCCCTTCCTGTCTACCTTCTCTAGTCAGTCACACCTCCACAGAGTGCATGTGAAACGTGCAGGAGAAGTGACAGGCCCTTTCCACACCTTTTCTGCTGCTACTGATGACTAAACAAGGTGCAAAACAATGCAAAACCTCAGTGTCAGAAAAGACCAACCTGGCAGAATAACATGAGGGCAGATTTTGAGTAAATCCACTGGACTTTTCTCCCGCTCCTCAGCTAAACCAGACAGTTTCACACAAAGATCTGATGCTGTTGCCTGATCTACCTCTGGACTTCAGAAGAAATTGTCCTAGCCATTAGTAAAATGGGTCCTGTCCTTAGTCTGGCCTCAGAAAGTAGGTAGTTGGTCCTGCCAAGGTGTTGGACTCAGCCTTTCTAAGCTGTAAGGTCCAGACATCCAGTGCTGGTCTGTGTGTGACCGGGCTGTGCCCAAACAGGCAATTGTGTCTGCAGTCAGTCACAGGGGAAAAGCTGTCTTTGCAAAGAATAGGAGGTAGCACTGGCCTAAATGCCTCTCTTGAGCAGTCTAAAAACTGCATGGGACAGAAGAGGCCACCTCTGCTCCCTCCTCACTCTTTAAAATATCACAAGAAGTTTGAGAGAGATCTTTTCTCATAATTTGCTTTTTTTCCCACTCTGATGCTTTGAGGTGTGGTCTGTAAATGTTGCTTGCAGAACATAAGTTAGTTTTTAGCAATTTATTCAAAGTGAGTAAGAGCTATGTACTTACATGACTAGATATATATAGTATCATTCTCTGCTCCAGAAAGATAACTCAGAAAAAAAATTACAAAGAGAGAAAGAGGGTGAAGAAAATGGAGGGCAGGAGGACCACACAGGCAGGCACTTTGCCATTTGCTACTGCCAGAACTGGCCTGTGGCTCTGGATTATACGAGGCACTTGAATGGAAGAGAAAAAATTGTGTTTGACTATTTAAGGGTGACATTAAAGTGAGATTTGCAGCAATCCTTTTGATTAAGCTAACATTTCCCCTCCTAGTGTCAGGAACCTTGTCAGACTTTAGCTACCTGTGCTCAGCACTGCTGGCTGTGCCATGGCACAGCTGCGTAACCTTGGACACGGCTGCTGTGAAAAGAGCTGCGGGAAAACCGGGCTTGGGGCTCCTCCACTCTGCTCAGGAGCTGAAAAGAGCTGCAGGAAAAGTGGGGCTGGGGCTTCCTCCACTCTGCTCGGGAGCTGCTTTAGGCTCAGGCACTTCCCTGGCTCTTTGCCTGAGCTTTGCTGCAGGTGAGCCTGTGCTTGGCTGAGCCTGGTCTGGCCCCCTGAGCTGTTGATGCACCTCTGGACTCACCTGAGTGTTCCTCCACGAGCTGGTCTGGCAACCACCGAGCTCTTGGCTGGTGCCAGTCGCTGTCACAGAACCTTTTTTGGGGACTGTGATGAGGGCACTGCCCTGCCCACTCCACTCTCACCCTCCTCCCTCATCTCCTTTGAGGAGCAACCCACAGTTGCTTCTCCCTGGCACTTAGATCCTTCGGTGCTCAGAATCCTTAGCTGTGGTAACAGCACCTGCTGCAGGGACAGAGCTATGGAATTACTAAGAAGTTCCTAAGAAATTCCCTCCTGAGGCAGAACAGTGGCCCGTCTCTCCCCTGTTCCTGCAGCGCTGAGGGCAGGAGGTACCAGCACTTGTGCTGCAGACAGACCTGCCTCCATCAGGGCTATGGGATGCAGACTCCTAGAAGGTGTCCTCAGGCAGACAGTTTGAGGATAAGAGTCTACTCTTCTAAACTGAGGAATACTGTGATCACACCCAGAAATAAGGAAGCAGCCAGAGGGAAAAAAAGAAAAAGCATGTAAAAATGTAGAAAGCAGGAGTAAGATAAGGACTGCGGGGTTCATGAAAGGAATGGAGGAGAAAAAACTGGCGTATTTTCTGCCCTTATATCTTTATTTCTGCTCTCTTATCACTCCTAGTTTTGCACGTTCTTTTTTCTTGCCCCTTCTATATCCTTCTCTTCTCGTGCTCCTTCCCTGGCATGATGTGATACGCTGTAGCTTAAAATCTTGGCACTCTTTTGAACTGCCAAGTTTAAAATTCTTTGAGTGGCTTTGAGTGGTAATAGCTGAAATATTTCATTTTAGTGAGAGGTTAAAGCTGGGTCACCAGTTCCCAAGTACAGTTGGAGAGAAAATTAAAAATGCTCAAATTTGCTTATTCCTTAGTCCTCCAACTTCAGCAAACATGTGGAGTCAGTCTCTGGTGCTTTTCTCAGAAGAAAGAAGGCAGTGACAGGGGCTTTCAGTGCCTCTTTGCAACCCTCAGTTTCCAGAGCAAGGGAGACTTGTGTGGGACTTCTGTACTTGGGCACAGATTGCTTTTTTCATGAGCCCAGGGTTGGCAAACAGGGTGGGTTTTGTGCATATGGGGTTACCTGGTGAATTCTGAACAGAGGAAGCACTGTAGCTTTGGGAGTATTTCCCTCCTTTGGTTGTGTGTGTGTGCCTTTACAGGGGCTGGAAGGTGAGTGAAATCATCTGTATAGGAATTCTTTCACAAGTCAGAAAAAAATCACCATGATGATGTCATTTTTTGTCAGGACCAAGGGTTCCTCCACAGTGGCTTATGGAATATGACTCTTCCTCCTCTTTTGGGGAATTTGGAAACAGTCTTCTCATTTTCGGATAGCTTTCTGTACTTTGATGGAAGAGAAGAATCCTCCTGCTCTCCTGGTCACTAGATTGTGCCAGTCCAGTTTAGCAGAAGTTGAAGGGTGGGTTTTTTTCTTCCTTTACTTATTCACCCACACATGTCTTTAGGTCAACTCATTTCCTCACTGTTGGGGTGTCAGCCAGGGAGTCCCAAAGCAATGTGTGGCCACGTCATCTTTTGGTGTAGGCACTGAGGCTTGGTTAGGGGGTTACAGGGAAAGAATGACACAAAAGGGCATGTTTTCAAGCAAAGTTAACACTCTGGAACTGGCCAGATTGACACCGATCAATAAAGCACAAGGAGCTGGTGCTTAAGCCTCTTCTAGAATGACCATTTACAAGGGAAGGTCATTCTGATGTTGTGCTGTTGTGTGTCCCAGCCCTCCCTCCTTGGACAGGCAAACACTTCCCTGTGCCCCTTCCCTGGCTTTCAAATTAACTATTAATGAAATGGCTATTGAATTACATTGGTATTTATTACTGCTGTGCTTCCCAGTTACTAGAACCTTGGAAATGATCCTTCCCATACTATCATCCACGTCATTACTGTGAGTAATTAGAAAGCTGGGCTGTACCCTACTGGTAACCTCTTTCCACCTTGAAATAATCCCATTTACTTCCACTGTTTGTTTCTTGCCCTTCAGCCAATTTTCAGTCGATGGAGCCTGCCAGTTTTCCTCCTATTGTGTGAGCCTGCACCTTAGGCACTGGTCTCCCATATGGAAATGTTTTCACAAAATAGGAACTGAATTTCTCGTAGCCAGTCTCCCTTTAATCATTCTCTGTTGCACTCTCATGCTTATGCATTCAGCATTCCTGTCCTTTCCTGTGCTGGAAAGGTTTGCCAAACTGTTCCTTTGCTGGGTCCTTTTTTGGATGTCTCTCCATCGTTACCTTCCCATCGTAATTCCAAATGACATCCCCGAATAGAGATTCCAAATCCTTTCTATAATTATCCCTGGGCTGAGAACCCTGTAGGTGGATAACTGTGAGAATTCCATAGGTAGAGGATGAGGCCTCCGGTCTCCATCTTGGAAGGGGCACTAGTGTTGCACCATCACTGTTTTTGTGGGATAAATGGGGGGATTTTGATTGTACAGGAAATGTAATTAGATTTAATGCTAATTAAATTCATTTTTTTTCCATATTAACATGTTCACAAATATTATTGCATCTCGTTAGATTTCATTCTTCTATCCTTACTGAACAATATTCAGTGGTAGTTTCAGATTACAATAAGTTCATTATGAAGATAAGGTGGAATTAGTGTAGGAAGCTCAGCTGGTTGAAGGGGTCTGTGCTTTAATTACTGCAGAGGGTGTGCATATTAATTACAACACAAGTGATATTTACTGTACCTCAGGAACATATGACAGGGTAAAGATACTGACAGCACCAGCTAATAAACTCAGTATGATAATGAGGAGAAAAGACCATAAAAATAGAAGGAAATAAAATTATTCATAAAGTATATTGATCCCAAAGTAAAGACATTAAGCTCTGATGAAGGGCAACAAAAGGGAAGCTCCTCACTTTATCAAACAAATAACCAAAGTAGAGAAATGTTAGCAGAGAGACAGATTGTCATTATCCTGGTCATGTGACCACGCTCCCGAGAGCACATGTGAGCAGGAAAATAGAAGGGTTTCTTAAAAGAAATCAGCAGAGAGCCAAGGCTTTACCTGCAGGAGGCCAGGGCACGGTGGGCCTGGGGGCTGGGGGCTGGACACGCCCCAAGGTGATGTTCCAGGGAGAGTGACAGAACGGATCGTTCCGGGCTGAGGGGCCGTCCCCAGCTCCACAAAGGAACCCCATGGCTAATTGCCGGAGCCTGCAGTAATTGCTGCCGTGTTTGTTAGGAGGTTTTTTCTAACACTAATGTCGAAGCAGTTGTGTGAAATCCTTTTGGAGCCACCTCCCAGGAAGCCTCCCATTCAACAGGCATTCGAGCACAAACCAAACACAGTGGAAATACAGTGGAAATACAGTGGAAATACAGTGGAAATACAGTGGAAAGAGCTGTGGCTGTGGCGTCAATCCTGCCTTCCCGAGGGATGGATTCCAGCTCCCTGCGCTGTCCAGGCTGGGGGACCTGGTAGAGCTCTACATTTCCCTGGGGCATTCCACACTTCCTTTATACCTCCCTTCCTGCCTGGCAGCAGCACATGGAGCAGTGCAGGAGGGGTGACCTGTTGGGGTGACAGACCATCGGGGTAGATTGTCTAGGCTATTGTAGGGATTTTTGTATACACTCAGCCTTTGTTTCTTGACCTCCTTGGGCCTGGAACTGGTTGCACACTTCCCTAAGACTGGTGTCAGGACAATTCTGCTCTCTAGAGCAAACTAAGGCTGTGCAAGTGAGTTGGGGGGGAAAAAATAGTGATGTAAATAATTTCTTCCAGACCTTATCTTCCCAAAGTTTAATGTGTCTGTATTATATGACCTTTGACCTAAGGCTCCAGGCACCAAAATGGAAAGGAAGAACCTCCTGTTTTGCATGTATCTCCTGTACATGCTGGTAACTCTGTAGCCATCATTTTGCATTGACTATTTCCAAAGATTTTACCTAAATAAAACCAAGGGGAGCAGTTCAGGCCGTAGTGGTGTCTGAATAAGACCACAGAGTGCAGGGAAGTTTGAGTACATATAATCCTTTTGACTGCAGATATTGTGCTCCATAATGTGTTTTCCTCTCAGGAATTGTTGTGGGTTGGGTGACAGAGGTGAAGCTGGCAGGCAAGTCAGCTTTGCCAGCCATTCATCTCTAAAGACCCACATTGAAATCCCATTTACTGAGAGCTGCACAAGTTGTGGCTTTGTTGTCATCACAGCCTTGGCAGACCTTTGTTACCAGTGACAAAGCTCCTGCATGATGGGCATTTATGTCAGTCTTGGCTTAATGAAGACCCCTGGGTTAAAGAGCTACTCCTGGTGAGGATCTCTGCCCTCCAGGGAAGCCTGGAGTGGTACCTATTGCATTCAAATGGTCCTTTCACTTTTTGGTTTTGCTTTTTTCTCCTTTCCATCCTACAATTAAGATTCAGCATTTCTTGCTCTCCATTCTTGACAGGTCAAGGAAATAATGTAATACTTACATTTTCAGTGCACTGGTTAACATTAAATTCAACAGAACAAATGGAGAAACTCTATTGTCACCAGTATTACCACAGTGCCCCTAAGCTGAATATTTACTTCCATCCTCTGTTCAAGTTTAGTTTAACTGACTACTGTTAAAGATCCTAAACTTTCCACTCTGTCTGTGTTAATTTAGCTTTCTGTGTGGTTGTCCCCCTGACTGGTGCACTGTAAAGGCAGAAATTACACCTTTTTTTTTTTTTTTAATCTGTTCCTTTTTAAAGGCAGATACTAGTTTTATGCATTGGGCAAACTAAACTGCACTTTAAATATCCAAGCCACTTGAATCTATAAAACAGATTGAAAGTGCTGCAGGAGCAGTTGGTATCTTGACATTTCAGGTGCTTTTATCCAAAGCCAGGAAGCTGAAGAATATACAAACCAGAAAAAAAAATGATAACAAAAGTGTATGGCCACTTGCAGAGCTTCAGAAAGGTCTGGTTTGTATCTGACAAGGTTTTGGGTGGTTTGGGCTTTATTTTATTGAAGTGAATTTGCCTCTCCCTGGTTGTAATTCAGTGAGTAAAAGACTAATGGCTTCCCAGTGGCTTTTGTGAAATGTGTTGGTGTTCTTGGTTCCATTCCCAATTTTTGTAGCAGTAAAACTCCTGCTGCTCTGGGCACTGGTGCTCCTGTGTTTGACAGAGGGGTGGAGGTTTCATTTACTCTCTCCCCTTTAGAGCTGGTCCTTCCAGGATTAGGACTGAAGCAGATTTGAGGACATTGGGAAGCATATGTTCTTTCTGTGCATGCTTCACATATCCTTAAATTTCACAGTTTCTGGGCTCTGATTCAGTGTCTTTCAGTGATGCATTTATCAACAGATTTTTAAAAGAGGAAAAAAAGACAGAAAAGTTAACCTCTATCCTAGTTCCTCCTGCAGTTGCTGCTTGTGAGGAACAACAAGTAACAAAAAGCAAGACAGTGATGTCTTGGTGTTTTTGATGAGATGAACAGGAAGAATTGCTGACCTAAATGCTGATAATTAAGGGCTGATTTGAAAAATTTCATTAGAAATAGAATTTTAAACCTCTCCTTTTGTACCCCACTGTAAATTTATTGTTGGAGACACTCTCCACTTAGGCCTTTAGGTATTTAAGCCTAGGAAGTCATGGGTAGCATGCACTAAGTAAGTAAAGGGGCCTACAGTGCAAACACTGAAGTGTTTCCCAAATTCCCAGCCTTAAGCCCAGGAGAAGTTCTTCAGTAAACTTTGTGTTACACTGCCTCAAAGCCGAGCCCTGGGCTGGGCTGTGTTTGTGTGTCCAGGCCATCAACAAGGTCTGTTTAGCAGCTGTAGCACAAAACAGTATTTGTGGGATCAGAAGGACCCTGATTTGTGCTGAGCCAGCGTGACTGGGAGGTTTGTTTGAAAGGGCTCTCAAAGTAGGGCAGAGAAGAGTATTGGTGGAGTCAGTGTTTTCAGCCTTGCAGGGTTTTTTACCTGAAGACCTCATAAGGAACCTGAGGCACTTCAGGGCAGACCCTGCTTCGGGTTTAGCACCTCTTAAAAGAGGAAACCAAGCAAAAGAATAAACTGGCCATCCTTGCATCCTTTACCTTTGTCTCCTTCCCTACAAGACCCCACTACTCTTTTCTACTTTCTGCAGGACTGACATGACATATTAAATAATTTTGGCTAATCAGTGTTTCATAACATTTTGAGGAATTCCAGAGCTAATCTGGCTGTGTACTTGGCAAATATATTGAGATGGTCCACAGTGAAATTCAGGTTCTTGGGTGTGCTTTTACTTTTTGAATTAGTGCTCACTTAAGAGGCAATGAATTCAGCTCAATTAAGGAGGCTTCTCTTTAGGATGGTGCTGGTTGTTATGCCAAAAGAAACAGAATATAACAGGAGGGTGGTTGAAGAGGATAAACCACAAAGAAGAAAATATTTTAATGCCATACATTTATAAATCAATGGCATGTCCTTACCTTGAGAATCATGGTCACTTTTGGTCACTGTATCTCAAAGACATGACAGAAATAGAAATGGTCCAGAGAAGGGCAAAGAAAATGAGTAGCACCCTCTGAGAGCCTTTCCTGTAAAGCTACGTTAAAAAGGGCAGGATTATTATTTAGTTTGGAAAGAAGAGGAGCTGGAGGAAATGTGGTGGAGGCATATAAAATAAAATAATGAAGAGCATGGACCAGGCCAGTCTGCTGCCTCTCATTACATTTGGCTGTAACAAAAGAAAAAGGGAGAACTCAAAATAGAACAACAATGGGCCAAACAGGGAATCATTAGTGAGGGACAAAGGGCAGCACGTGGCATTTAACTTGGGGAACCCAGAGCTGCAGGAGAAAATGAACCCAAATTATTTACGGTCAGAAACTCAAGTTTTAATACTGGAATAGTAGCTTATAGTCCTTCCAACCAGGATTTAAATAAGTGCTCGTGCACAGAAGAGGTTTCCCAGCTGGGGTGGTGGGATCTGTTCTTCCCCGTGGGTCTGTATTGCCCAGGTTAGGTACAGAGTGGGGCAGGTGGGGCCATACACCTTTCCTTGCTGCAGGGAATACTAGTTGCTGTCAGAGACAGGATGCTGGAAGGACAAGATTTATTCCATGAAAATGTTGGAATTATTGCCCACTGGCAATTTATCAGCTAAAAATTCTCTGTGCAAAGAAGCACCACTTCTTTTTGGGGGCTGGGTTTTACCTCCAGTTTGTGCACTTTGCTTTCTGTCAGTCTGGTAACTTGGTTGAGGCAGTTAGTTCCTGCTTCTGGAATTCCCTTCCTTAGCTGCCTTTAGTCTCCTGGTGATTGTAGGGTAAGAATCAATGTACTACAGGAGCTTTTAACAGCCTGATCATTATAAGGCAAGCGTGATCATTAAGTGATCCTCACTTTATTAATGCACTTTATTAAGTGTCTTCTCCTCTGTGTCTGGCAAATGCACTCGAGGTAAGTTAGGAATAATTACTATGCTGAATAAATAAAAATATTACAGGTAAGTAACAGCAAAATGTTAGTTATATCCAGGGCACTCTGGAAAACAGACACACTCTATTGCTCCTAAACATCATGTTTAGTCATTTGGGTTCCTGTTCTCCACTTCCTTTTCATTTGTAAATAATGCAAAAATCTGCCAGGCTGCCTCAGTGCAAAGGGAGACTTTAGCTGAACTCAGTGCTTGCTTTTCTCTTAATTCCTTCTTAGATGAATTAAAATAATAGAATGTTGTGAACATACTGAGACTCCTTCTTAGCCTCTTCTTTGGATAGTCAACAGTTACTTGTCAGCTTTCTGGCTTTCTTTTTGTTTTCAGAGAAAAGGCAGGATGTCTTTGTTGTTAGTAATCTCTGATTTGTAGAATACAATTGCCTTTAAGGATATTTGAGTGCACAGACTCGGCTTGTGCTGGAATGGAACATTTAAGCACTTCCCTCCTAAGTGAATGTGAGCTGAAGAGTCTGAGCAGAGTATGGAAAAAATCCTCCCCAATATTCCCCATATGGAAATAAAAGAGCTGCCACTGAAATACGCAGCGACCTTGTCATGTTTGCTTCACCTGAACAACGAGAGGTCAGATCCCATTAACACAGCTCCTCACAAATAGGAAAATTTACACTTTTATTCGGAATATTCGCACTGAAGGAAATTCTTCCTTGTGCTGAGGCTTTGCAGCGTTCAGGCATCACCCTCAGCCCTGCTGGCCCTGCCCTGGGATTGTACAGCAGGTCTGTGCTGTCCACATTTCACCCTATGTGACCTCCACAAGCCACCCCACGGGGCAATTCTCCCTTTCCCTGAGAGCCGCTTTCCGAGGGTGCTCCATTGTTCGCAGTGCTGGTGTTTGGCTCTTGTCTAGACCAATGTTCCCTCCTCACAATACCCCTGTCAACACCGTGCTCTGGATGTGTGAGTGCACTGCATTACTGTTGTCAAACGGCTCTGCTGTCATGTAGTGTTTAAATGTAAAAGATATAGGTGACGATGTGAGGCTGGAGATTTGGGCTGGAAATCCGGATTTTAAGTTGTCTGCGGCGCAGAAGTTGAAAAGCTGAGACAGCTTTACAATAAATGTAAGCAGTTCCAGCAAGCTTGTAGCTATCAAGATGTGGATGTATGTTTTCCCCTCTGAAATGTGCTGCCTTTCAAGAACACAAGTGTGGCATTTAGGTGACACCGTGCTGCTCATCCCTGTGCCCTTTTCCGGGGATGCCTCTGCCTCGGTCTCCTCCTGTCTGCACTCACTGCAGCTCTGAGGGGCTGCTGTGACCCTGCCAGGGGCTGCACAGCCAGGAGGGAAACTCTGAGGGATACAGGAAAAGATGACAATGAAGAAAATGCAGTGCACTCTTTCCCTTCCACCAGCTTTATTTCAAATTTGGTGTGGGTTGGTTTCCTGTGTGCTAGAAATGCTTTATTTCTGATTATCTCCCCCCAGTGTTACTTCCCTACCTGTTTCCTTTTTTCCTGTTTTGGCCCAATATTCCTAGATATTCCTAGCTTCCCTCAGACCGTGTTGTAGGTGAACTTCCTAAAATCCAACGTTTGAGAATAATCCCAAGTTTCTGACTTAACTGGAAATAACAAACAAATCAGGAATAAGGGAAAAGGCTGCTTTACTTCCTCTTTCTCTGTTACACAGCATAGCCCACAGCAGCCCTCAGAGGGAACTGGTGTCAGAAGACACTGCTTTTTTTGTTACCCTAAATTGGAGCACAGATTTAGCCCCATTCAGAGAAGTAAACAATGTCTCTTGGTCCATGGCCTGTAGTTCCTGGAAGATTTAACTGGAAATCCAGCTTGATTAAAAACCAGGTGAAGTCCCTTGTGTGGGCTCTGCCAGCCTGGGTGCCCATATTCCTTCAGAAAACATTACCTTGCCCTAAAAAAACCAAAAACCAAACCCAAAACCGCCCCAAACAAAAACCCATGGAACAAAAACCCCCCTGACACTTGCAATTAGTCATTACCTACTGTTGCTTGCAATTTGTTGGCAGATCAAGCTCCAATCTGTTGCACTATGACAGATCAAATCCTGCAATTCATTCCAGAGCTGAGCCAAAACACAACAACTTTCTCTCTCCTTCCCCACTCCCCCTGGAAAGAAGACACCCCCCTTTCCCTACCCTTAGTGCTGCCCTAAAATTGCATTTCACTCCCTGAATCCTGTACAGAATCCATTAATATATTTTTGTCCTTGTGTTGGAACCATTCTATCCTGACAAAGATTTGGTCAGGGCTGTGTGGGATGTTTTGTGCTGGATTCTTGGTTACAGAAGGGTGGCAGGGACCTGCCAGTTGTGTTGCAACATGATTTTCACTTAGGAAATCTTTGCATTACCTCCAAGAACGCTTAATTAAATAGCACTAATGATTATGACACGAAAACTAGACTAGAAGAATTTTCTTTTTTTTTTTTTTCCCTACTACATTTTGTAGCTTTTCTCAGCTGACTTGGTAAGCACACCTTCAGTGAAAAAATAGCACAGTGACATTTTCAAAACATGCAGTCCCTTGAGCCTGGAACCTAACACAGACAAGAAAGCTCAGCTTGATTCCAACACTGCTTTGTGATGTGTACTCCTCTTCTTCAAGAGCTGGGCTGCAACAGCTGCTAAATACAGAGAAGGGGGGGGAAAGGTTGCTGTTAGACAGAGTTTAGCTGTATAAAAAGATGTTTATGTGGATTTTGTAAGTGAACACACTTGGCAATCCAAGATGTACTGGGCTTGTTGCTCCTGCTGCCTTCACTAATTTTGCACAGTGGTGAGCAGCCACCAGATTATTTTCTCTCCCTTTTCCTCAATTCCCAAACTACTCAAACCTCTGTAACCCCATCAGATCGGTGGGCACTGATACCCAGCAGCTTCTTGCAGGAAGCCCTGAGCTTCCCAAAGAAGGGAGGAAAAACCAGCCAGTCCACTCTTTGAAAATTACATCCTTGTGTGGGGCCAAATTTGGAGCAGTTCTCCCATTTTAGCACCTGAACAGAGCAGGCAGCTTTTTGGACAAGTGCTGGGAGCTGAGGATAACAGCAAATTCCCCTGGACACAGAAAGAGGAGTCTCCTCTCGCAACAGGTTGGAAACCCCCTCATCTTCCCTCAGTTTTTTGCCTCCACCCATGACACACACTATTTTGCCCAGCAAGTTATCCAGAAAACTTCAGAATACTTAAAAGCCCAATTTTTTTATTGCTAATATTTCTGTGACTCTTTCTGAGAAAAAAAATTTGAAGCTGATGTTTGTGGCAAATAACATCAAGATTCTGAGTGTAATATCCAGCACAGAAATTGAGATTATGACAGATTGTCTTTAAGCACCTTTAATCCCTGCTGAGAAAGGGACTCTTTATTATCTTTTTAAGAATAGTCTAAGACATTATAGTTGTGCTCTTGCCCTTTAAGAAAGCTGTACTCAGCCAGTGCCTGTGCATATTGAAGAGTTGTCTGGAGTTCAGCATATCAGGGTGTTTGTCATCCTTTCCTGGTGCTGTCCTGGTGATGGAGCTGAACTTCTGAATTCCAAAACCGAAAGGAAAATTCTGAAATCTGAAATGCACTCCATAGAAACTGTCTTGGATATGTGCAGAAATTCAGAGATACAGATGGGAACTGGGGCTTTATCAAATTATTTGGCTTTCATTAGAGCTGAATAAATAGTAACACATGAAACCTAATTCTATCCAATGTCTTTGTTCTGGTAAATTACTACCCACGTCTCTGGCTTTTCCAGTTCCTGTGTTCCTAGAGCAGCAAGTGCTTTTTCCCTGTGGAGCGTTTTGTTGAAGGATTTAACCCCTCTGTGCCCCGCTTTCCCTCCCCTCAACAACATAAATACATTTCAAAAGAAGAACATTTGGGCCCAAGTATTCTTCAAGTCAGCTTTGAGTCCAACTCCTGGACAAATTGTCTTTTTGGGGTTTCAGTGTTTTTGGCATCCTTCACGTCCTGTAGGATGCTGGGAAGAGGATTTATTTGAGCAGAACAGTTGGAGTGTGACATAGCCATGTTCTCTTCCCTTCCAGAGTGGGTCAGATATTCATATTTGCACATTAGTGTTGATGTGCAGTTGAACCACAGGCCCGGCCTGGCAGTCCTGGGGGGATCGATCCCGAAAGGACCAGCCATGGACACAGACACACAACTGCAGAAAATATCCCTGATGTTAAATACAGTATAAAGGATCTGTTTTTCCCCCTCTTATTATTCCTATTGTTTTATTTCCAGCCCTCTTGCTAGTGGCTGCCTTTGTGGCACTTCAGCTGTGATTAGATGGGCGGGCAGGCAGCTTCCTCTGGAGCTGGAGCCAGCTGGGGGAAAAGCCTGGCAAAGCCTCAACTCCTCGTCTCCCCACTGCCTTCACGGCAGAGTTTATTATCTCCAGAGCTCTGTGACATGCCCAGCCTGCCTGAGCCAGGGCTCGGAGCCCCAGCAGTACTGGGGAGTCACAGCTCCCTCATTACTGCTCTGGTACCCTCCTTATTTTGATGTGGTCGTAACCTAAAAAACTGCCTCATAGCCAAGAGGCTGGGGGGAAGGGGGGAGGAGAGGCAGAGAGAGAGGGTCATCCACTTCTAATGCTGGAAACCCTGTGATAATCTGTTCCATGCATTCAAATGAAAATATGACTTCTTGGCAGAGAATAGCATTATAATGTAAAATCCCATATGCTGTTATACAGTATGTTGCAATCTGTTTTACTGCTGCCTCTATTCTAACGAGTGAATACTGCCAATAAAGCAATTGAAGATAACACTAATTGCTTATTTCTGTGATCCATAATTTTTATGACTGCCTTATAGCTCTTTAGTCAAATAGATGTTTTTTGGCCTCTCAGATCTAGAACTCGTGTACTGTAGCGATTGAGGCTGAAAATCTGCACGCTGGCCTGGGAGGGTTTTCTGAGCTGATGAATAGTGTGTGTGCGAGGGGGAAATAATTGAAAAGTGTTAAAGAAAATAGAAGTCTTAAATCAGTCATAACAGGTCATAACACTGGATTCCATCGATATTTTTTAATATAAATTGGACTCTTTCTCTATGCCTCTTGCTTCTTCAGAATTGTCTTTGGTGTGGAGTTATCAGGCACTGGTCTTCAAAAATAAAACTCTGTTAAGCTTTTCAGAGCAGCGGTGGCTGCCTGTTCCAGGCACCTTCGTGTCTCCAAGAGACAGAAATGACACCACTGGTGGATGAGGGCAGTCAAGATCCTTTATGGATGAGGGCAGTCAAGTCCTACTCTTGCAGCTTCAAATCTGGGCTAATCTCGTGAATGACCCGTTCTCTCACTTACAGGGCAGGTCCCGCCGTCTTCTAGTTCCTCCTGTGTCATTTGAGTCATTCCAAGGCTGCAAATCCAAAGTGCCATGCTAAAGGGAGTTTTGAAGGACAGTTAAGAACACATTTGGGGTTCCTTTGGGTTCTTGGGGTGAACTGAAAGGTTTCTGGCTTCCTGCAAGGGCCAGCAGAGTCCCGTGTCTGGCCCTTCCCACACAAAGCTGAGGTTGTGCTGCAGCTTTTAAAGCAGCCACTGCAGACCAAGGGATGTGCTTTGCTGGGTCCCAAAAACTCCTGTCTCACAGTTGCTATTAGGAAACTGAACTCCCTGTTAATGGGAAGGTCAGAAACTTCTCCTGAATGGACACTTGCCCACCTGTGCAATGCTCTGATGTTTAAGGCACTTCCCTTATTTAAAGCAGATATGCTTCAAATCCCCAGTAGGAAAGGAGAACGGGTGGATACAGCACCATTTGTTGGGCAGTGGACATCCCTTGCTCATTTAGGAACCTGCACAAGTGC